>NW_020455316.1:4494657-4639050 GCF_003342845.1 Nothoprocta perdicaria
TTTTTTTTTTTTTTTTTTTTAGTTTTTTTTTTTTTGTTTTTTTTTTTTTTTTTTAGTTTTTCTTTGTTTGGAATGTTTGCAGGTAAATAGCCAAAACTTGCAGTGTGGTTTTTCTTTGTTTGGAATGTTTGCAGGTAAATAGCCAAAACTTGCAGTGTGGTGCTAGGAACTTCTACTCCTATGAGCATAGTGTGGTCATTCTACAGCTTCCTTAATCCAGGAATGCCAAGGAGGAATAAGTATATTAATAAAAAATAAATAAATAAATAAGAAGCTTTTTGTGTTCTGGTGTACACTTAAAACCAGAGTTCTCCCTGGATGACATTTAAAGCATGCCGGAGACCTTCCTTATCTGAGAGGGGCCTGGAATGATATTTTTTGATAGCTTGGGATAAGTGGCTGCCATAGATTGATTGTGGAGGGGATTACAGAGCACCCACGTCTACTTATGTGACCTGTCTGGCACRAGGGAAACAGGAATGCGGTGTCATAATTTTCAGCTATCATACCCTGGAATGTAAAAATAAATAAATAAAAGAAGACATCAGTGTAAAGGAGGGCAGCTCTGCACTGGWAGCCGACCTGAGGGGTTTGCAGGCTCTCTTGACCCCATATTGCTAGGGAAGGCGTGTACCATGTTCCCGTGCTGCTCTCATTCATCTAGTATTGAATATGCCCTCTTTTCCTCAACCTTGAATCTACAAATGTTCTTTTGCTCCTCAGGAGCAGTTTCAGAGGTGTAATGATAGTAAATAACTGCTGGGTAGCCTTCAGTCTGATGGAAACAGCTGCTTTTTATGGGTCTGGGGATTCAGAGGGAGCGAGCACAAATATAGCAGTTAAGGTTCCTTCAAGTTGCTGTCACCCAACACAGGCTGGTCTGGGACTGTTACTTCCCGCCCTTGCCAGAGCTCCTCTCCTGGGCCTCGTGCAGCTCACCTGGGCCGACGTGTCCCTGCGTCCGGGTGAAAGCCAGCGCCTCGGCTGGGCCGGCCGGGAAGGCAGCAGGTCTCCAGTCCTAACCAGTATGGCCAGGAGCTGCTAATCCACACGTTAAAGGAGCAGCGAGACCTGGTTGCTTCTCATGGGGATGCAGATCCAGGAACACCAAAGTTTGGGTAAAGCTTCTCAGAAAGGGGTATTTATAGAGCCGGTGGCCTAGGCCTGGTGCAGCTGGTTTCATCCCCTCGCTTCTTGATCCGTCTTTATTTTACATCAGTATAAACTGTATCAGGTTGGATTAAGGTTTACATCTCTGTGTGTTTGTGCGTGTGTTAGTGCTCTAGTTGTGCCAGTGTGGTGTTAAATACGTTTTTTTCCATATAGTCTCACAAACTTGATTGGATCACTCTGATTCTTGTTTCAAGGTGTGAGTGTATTCTCTGGATTGATATGTGTATGGCATCTGGATGGCAGCGTAATTGCAAGCACCCAAACTGTTGCATTAGTTGTATTAAGAGTATAAGCAGAGCTTTTAGCCCCAGCCTAGCCTAGCCTCGCCTAGGTTGTGGCACTGCAAATCTCTGTGTATCAGACTTTGGTCTGAGGCTCGGAGAGTTTCTTCTCCCYCACGCCCTGCCTGGTGGTGCTTGATGAGCTGTCAGTTCTGAGAGCTACTGAACGTCACATTTCACACTGACAACGCACTGCGGCCTCTCAGGGGTTGAATCAATGTTCCCTCTTCAGGGTGGCTCAAGTGTGCTTGGTTTCACACTTGCACATGTGCAGGATTGAAGCATGGGTATCTGTTTWTATTCAGATACTTTACTCTAAATCTGCTCCTCTAGATGACTTACGCGGTTATTTTAAAGCATATGTTCCACTGCATGGTGTTATAAGCTGTGTACAATGTAGTGTTACAAACTGTGGGTGATAATGTATAAAAATTGGTCTAATATTCAAAGAACAAAAAGGCTGTGGAATTTATTTTACGTATTTACATCTCAGTTTTCAGCCTGATGGCGGAGTTTGTTTGTCCACTTTGAACAACAACAACTTCTTAGAGCTTTTTCTTCTTCAACAAAAAAGCAAAACCAGGGCAGTTATATTTCAGGAAGTTTGTATTTCATAGTTTAACAGCTTTATTGGTTTCTGCTGAAGCTGAAGTGAATATAACTGCTTTTAACTCACTGTTTTTTCCATAATTATGCAGGAGTAAATAGAAGCGTAATTCCCCTGTAATACTGAATACGGTTGTGTGTCTTCCGTGTACCTGTGGYTAGCTGCTCAGAGAAGCTTAGATACCAGAGAAGGTGCAACCTCAGCTTTCAGAGACACGCAGAGGGATCTTTATTTGTGCATTGTTGAAGAGAATATAAAGGTAAAAACAATTTCCATGTTTGTGTTAGAGGAGAGAAATGCATCTTTTGACACGTGGGTTGTTTTTCTGCTTTGGTGGAATGAGAATCCGGCTTCTCTGTTTCTTGTAGCCAATTGAACGACTGAACTTTTTTCCTTCGCTTAGCTGAGAAAATCATTTTCTCTTGGTGCTGTGTTTCCTCTGCCTGTTGTCGGGTCCACAAAGAAGGTTGTGTGCACTGGGCTTGCAGAGTGTATTTCTTTAAAATACATCGTTTAGTTGGTTCTTGCCTCTTTTTATTCTATGGTCATCTGCTTTGTCCATTCACACTGTTAGCATTTTGGGTAGGCACGTGCACCTGCTGCCATCAGAGCAGCCTTCTTTTATGTCCATAGTTCATTAGATCTCCATTACTTTTCAAATATCTTCTCAAATTGCAACTTTTTTCTTTCTTTTCTTTTACTCCTCTGTTTTCTGATTCTAGGACTGGTTGCTTTAGTTGTTATGGAAAGCCTTTACCCTGCTTTCTGGGAGAGTTTTATTGTATGAAGTAGGAAAAWTTGAGATACTACTTTGAGATACTGTGTTGATGAAACACTTTTAAAAAATGTTATTAGAAAGTTTCAAAAGGCTGAATCTATCACTTCATCACCACTGTCTCACTACCTAGGCAGGAATATTGCAGCCTCTGTTCAGGAGTTCGTAGTGAAAGAGCTGCACTGGCYGCTGCTGCTGCTGCTGTGTGTCTTTTAATTTTTTTTTTTTTATTTTTTTACTATTCTTTTTTTTCCAACTGTTGCAGACCTCCAGAATCACAGCGGTTGGAAGGGACCCCTGGAGATCACCTGGCCAACCCACCTCCCTGAGAGCAAGGCCAGCTAGAGCAGGTAGCTCAGGGCTGTGTCCACCTGGGTGCTGAACAGCTCCACGGACAGAGGCAGCTCAGTCTCTCTGGGCAACCTGCTCCCAGTGTTTGACACCCCTCCCAGTAAAGAAGTTTTTACTTAACCTCTAAATGTCGCTGTGCAGCACTCAGAAGAACCTCYGTGTTTTTTACTTCCCCTAATCAGGTATTTCTGTGTATTGTTAATATCTGCCTCGAGATGATTTTTTTTTCCTCTTAATATTGGATGGCYACTAATTGCCCTGATATTTGCAATACCTGAATACCTGAAGCAAAAGAAAAGAAGAAGCTTCAAGAATTTAATTCAGTGTGGGGCAGTTGGAAAAAAACGTTCAAAAAGCATTCCTGCATTTTTTTTTGTTGGGTGCTCTGCCATTTCAGTGGATGAAGCACATTTGGGAAGTGTTTGGRGAAATATGTGTAAACATAAATGTATATGTAAGCACACACACAGACATATATGTATAGAGAGAGGGCGACGGGAGCCAGGATTGGGAGAGCGCCAGTCGTGCTGTAAAGGTCTGGCCTATGACGTAGGCATCAATGCTCTCTCTGTCTAAATGCTTTTGTTAATTTTCAATATCCTTCTCCTGTAGTCTGAAGTTAACAGTTTAACATTTTGCATYTTTGCATTCTCCTGGGACATCTAACAGAGCACGGATGCTGGAACTGATTCTAGACTTGAACAAAGCCTGCATTTTTTACCTTGCTCTGTTTCTGGTAGCTTGTAACGCTGTTGTTACTATTTTATCATCAACAACAACAGAAAAAAAGGTGTCGTTGTGCTATACATAGCACAGTTTACCTCTTTGGAAGGCTTCAAAACGTGGAGTTTGTGTTCATTCCTTCTCCAAGTTCTTAGCATGTTCTGCCCTTGTGAACACTATTGAAAGGGAGTGCTGAGGTGCACTTGATACCCTGAGATAGAATGAGATGATCATCTTCAGAAATAAGGGAGGGAAAATGACAAGCAAGGTCTCCTAGCATAAAAGTATGTGAGGCAGGGTGCAAAAAGCACTTTTTAACAATGCATTAATATTAGCTGTGTGAAGTTACCTATAAAGTGGACAGTGTGGTGAGCCAAAGGCAATAGAAAAAGAAATCCGTGCATTGACTGATCAGGGGGCTGATATTTGTGGTGAATTTAGTCATAAGCCTTTGTTTGTAGACCTGATAACTATTTGGACTTACTGTTCTTTCTCAGTGTTCCACTAGCWTAGAAATACTGGATTTGTGAACCCTGCTGAAAGAGCATGACCGTTCTGCCCGTCTCTTACTAGACTGGTAGTGTTGAAGCTGGTGCACACTTACAAGAGGTACAGCTTAGGGAATGCACTTTTGCCATTTAGCAGTGTGAGTGCATCTGGAATAACAGTTATAGTGTGTCCATCTTCTGTTTTAGCTCTGATTTGGGTTACTGTCAGTTCTAAAAAAGGCTGAGCAAATACAAAACGTGGAGGGGAAGCTACTATGTGTGTGTAACAAATGACTTAGGACACCAAAAATCACTATTTTTTTTGTATTTGGTAGGTTACCTTTTATCCAAATAGCTGTTAGTCCTAAGAGTCCACTTAATGCACTGCAAACATCATTCGCTGTCATCTTAATCACAGRCAATTGTTCATATCCTCTCCTTAGTGCTTGCTTTGGGTAGGATTTTTTTCCTATATAAAGAGAAAAGATTGGGATTGGTTCCTGGTCACTTCAAAATCAAAGGCATTTTTTCCGTGGCTTTGCAACCAGGATTTCAGTCATAGCAACTAGCAGCAGCATTGTTCAAACAAGCTAATGCTTTGGGCAAAACAGGGAATGGATTGGAGATGTAATCTAAGCTACTTTGAGAATACTGTCAGATAGCCTTTTAAGATAAGCAAGATGAACACCTTGTGCTTTGTYATTCTGAGAGAAAAATAAAAACGTTTTGACGTGTAAGCAGAAAAATGTGGGTACTTAAGTTTCCTATAAAGGAGTACAAACCAGAGGCTTTGTAATCCTTTTCTTTGTTTAAAAYGTGAAAGCTTCTACTCTTGACTAAATTCAGCAATAAGTGCAGTACATGAGCAAATAGAGGGAGTTTAGGAACTTTTAGGTGATATTTTTTAGGTAGAAAATCAGTAGGAAAGCAATGTTATTTTCAAATATAGGGTCTTCTCTAGCAGTACAGTACTGAGAAATGCTATCTTAATGTATTTTTTTTTCTTTAAATGAGATGTTTCTAATATATACCTTCAGTGAATTGAATTAAATGTCTTTGTTTTTTCAGCATAGCTGAGACTAACTGYGGTTTTCTTTTTGTTTTCTTTTACAGGTTGCCTTTTTGAAGATGTGAAGAATCCACATATATATGTTGAAAACTATTCTAAAATTCATCTTCAGCAAAAAAGTCTATCGCTGCCTTCCAGTGGTTTGCTTTCTAGAAAAGAATCACCTGACATTGCAAAACAAAATTTGGGGATGTAGGGAGTATTCTTCATGTCTGGTTATTTTTCCAAAACCATAAAACCCAAGACAAGGGACTACATTCCTAGATGTCATTCTGGGGGTATTAGAATGATACTCTTATCTAAAATACTAGAAAACTGGGATAACTGTTACTGCGATGCTTTTATTGCCAAATGAATACATAGAATTATCTATGTACTGCCTTTATGAGACAGTRGTTGATAAACACTTATGTGTCCTACAAGTGGCATCAGAGAAATGTTCCTGAAATATTTTGTGTTGTGAATACTCAAGTAAGATTTCTACTTTTCTGATCAGGAAAAGTTAAGAGATCCATTTTTAAAATTATAATCTTTTACTTTGTTGGAATTATACATTTATCAAGTATATTGTTTCCACATCAAGGTCTCTCTCCTTCCTTGTGAGAGGGGGAGGAGAAATATTTGCTAAGGCTCTCTGCGWTTTTCTGTAAGCATCTGATACTGACACATAACAGGCAGGTAGTGGACTAGTTTGTCTGACCTGTGTCAGGTAATCATGAGGCAATTCATGTGTCTTGAAAATTGAATGTATAAGAAAAGTTCTCCAAAATGTGAGGGAGAGAGAGCAATCACTTGTTTAAGTAGTCTGTCTTYTTCAAAGTCCATCTTTAATTTCTTAAAATCAAAAGATACTACCTTGTCAGAAGGCAGATACATGTAAGGAACTTATTTTAAGGAGGTTATTTTTGGTAGAGAAATTCTTCCAAGGCTTGTGAATTTCACGGAAACTTAAAATGACTTCTACTGGATGGTGAAATCATGATAATGTAGGAACTGACCTTGCAAAGTTTTGAACACCTTCTGTGAGTTATTAGGCATCAAGAGACAATGAGTGAGACCTCTCAGCAACCATCATGGGCATCTTATTTTTCTGTTGTTATTTTAATTTTCAGTATTCAAGGAAGAAAAAATATTCTGAGTTTTGTATTCAGGGTGTAGATTATCTAGCTCTGAGATATTTTATCTGTGCATCAGTGTATAGTCATTTTATGAATAAAATATATTTTCCAAATCAGTTTACTTTGTTTATTCTGCTCAGTTTCTGTGACAGTTTTGGTTTCCCAGAATACCACAGAGTGGTTGAGGTTGGAAGGGGCCTCTAGAGATCATCCAGTCCAACCCCCTGCTCCAGCAGGGACACCCAGRGCACGGGGCACAGGGCGGCATCCAGGYGGGTTKGGAAGATCCCCARAGAAGGAGACTCCACAGCCTCCCTGGACAGCCCGTGCCAGGGCTCYGTCACCCTCACAGGGAAGAAGGGTGACAGGGAAAAGAATAACACGTTCTGTTCCGACTGTCCTCCTGCTTGGGGGCACTTTCTTTCCCCAGGTTACCAGTAGCCCCACTTGCCTGTCTGTGTCTAAGCAAGGTACAGGGCAGGTGAACCCGTGGAAAACATGTTTCCCTTTGCTCTCCTCCCCAAGATCCTCACCAAGGGATCTTGGTGAACTTTTAACTTTTACATTRTCTGGAAGATATTAGTCCACATAAGGCCAGATAGAAATGCCTCGGAAAGGTTTCCATCTCAAAGCAGGTTTCTTTGTCCATCCTCAGAGGAAAAAATGTTTTTGAGTATTTTTGGTTTTTCTTTTTTCCTAAGCTAACAGCCAGTTAATCAGTGAAGAACTCATGTTTCTGAGGACAAGTGTCACAGCTTCTCACCCAAGSTCCCCACATCACCATGATCTTTCCCATAGAAGTGATAGTGGATTTTAAGTTGACACTTTCTTGCTTTCTAGACCCTTTATAAGAAGAGAAAATTGGCCATTTTTCTGGGACTGTTTTAGCAATGAACCTTGGACTGCTCTAAAAGCAATGGACCTGGATTAAGCAAAACTTCTGAGTTCTGCTCGTGGTTCMTTTCTCGGCCATGGCCTCTCACTTCTCCCTGCCTTTGTTTTTGTCTGTGGAAAAACATKAAAGCATTTGCTTGTTGGCATCTGTATTTTGAGAAAGACTGAAGAAAAACTGCATAGCTGTGAAGTACCATTAGTTACCATGTTATTCTCATGGCAGGAGAAAGCGTGTTCAGTCTTTAAGTATGTGGGCAAATTTGGTATCTCCATGCAGGTAGAAAAGCAGGCACCAAAATAGACATGGGTCTAGAAGTTGTGGCTTTTAGAAGATTATTTGTCCTACTTACTGCTTCGCCTGTGCTTTTGTATCTGCCTGTTACACTCTGCATTCTTCATGGCAGAATGAGTCCTAATTTTTGCTTTCTGTCTTGCCAAGCACAATGTTAGTCTTAAAGTAATAATAATAAATCAGCAATGACATTAAGGAGTCCCCGACTCATATTAACTGAGATAGATGGGCATCCTTTCCTAATGTGCAGTTTCCAAATAGCGTCAGGCAACAAGAAGATATTAAAAACGTCAGCTTTAATTCTAATATCCCAACAAGTTATAGGGATGGCTATTGGCGTGGTGCACAAAACATGCCTATCTATCAGAGCACTACTGTCCTCTCCATAAACAGAGAAAGACAACAATATTGCCTCTGGCATTAATAGGGTGTAGGGGGATTGCATTACTGTAGGGCTTGTTACTTTTTTTAAGTATGTTTTACCATTATAATTAACTGGGATAGTTAGACTGGCATAGCAAATTAGGTCCCAATGTGGTTATTTTAATTCCAAAATTAGGGTGACTTTTTCTAGCTTAGTCTAAATCCTCCTCCAGAGTACTTCAGGATAAACTGAATAATGATAATGAAGGGATTGATGCAGGGAGCTCTTCTGCTATAACTCTCTCCGTTGAAGTGCAAATTCTAGCCTAAATACATATCACTTTTYTGTGTAGACAACCTTTTAGATATAAAGAACAACTTTAATTAAAATTCAAAATAGATATTTTTGCACTTCAGCATTCTGCATTTAAATGCAAATGTGTTTCAGCAGTTTTATAWTTTGCTGCCTTCAGTTTTGCTCCTTCAAAATATCGCTTTATGGTTTTGACTTTTCAACGTTGCATTCTTTCATTTCTCTCTCAGAGTTCGTGTTCGCTAATAATAGCAGACAACTAATTTACAGGTCATTTGCCAAATTCCTTTAAGTTTCTCTCCACCCGTTTYCTTGCTGGCATCAAACCACTTGTAAAATCAGTGCAAAATCTGCACATGGGAAAGGTAATGGAAGCCTTGAGCAGCTGTGTCTTCACTAGGCTTCTTGGGTTTATGTTTTTGGAGCAGGATAAGTTGCCTTGTGACAGAGACTGTGCACTGTTAGGTATTTTTCCCAAAATAACAGGAACTTTACCACTGCACGTGCTGATTACTCGGTGGCAGCATGTGTGTCTTCCCCTGCCTGATGGTGCCACTAAGCATGGCATTGTGGTGTTGTGGTGCAGTGTGATCAGATGATGCACTTTTAAACACAACAGCGACTGTATCGTCTTGCTGCTAGGTTGGGCCATTGGGATTGTCCCATGGAATGGGCAGCATATGCTCTGATCCCATCCGATCGTGTAATGCACACATGGGCTGTGCAGGTCCCTATCCTGAATGATAGGATGCAGTGATGATGTATAAGCATATCATTTTATTATTGCAAACTGTATTTATTTTAAAATATTAAATGACATTTTAATTCATATGTCTTTAATGACTTTTTAAAATTGCAAAGTTTTTTATTATTTATCTCTCTCTGCACTAGCTGGGTGTTCAGTACTGCACACAGGAAGACTGGGCAGCAAGTGGGTTCTGTGTCATTGGTAGCTCCACCAGCTAATAATTGTGAAGCAAACATTGCACCCTAATTTCTTACCCCAATTAATTAAACATTAATTGGTTGGATACCTTACCTTTTGCCCCTCCCGTAGAACCATGATTGTGCCACAAGGATCATCATTTTCCTATCAGTAACACGGTCATTACTCAGCAGTTCCACCATGTCAAAAGTCCCCATGTGGGCACAAGCTGAGTGACAAGCCCTGGGGGCAGATTTTTAGGTAAAATAAACCTGCCATGGCTCTCCTGACTTCCGTGGTGCTCTTGCCAACTGACATGAGCCGTGGGCATGCAGTGTGCATGGGAGGGAGGTGAGGTCTCTCGCGTTCAGCTCTCCCTCTCATGCTCACCATTTGCACAAGAGCGTATTGGCTCTCACCAAACGCAGAATTAAATGGGTGTGCAAGCAGAAACAAGGCTGGGCACATCTGAGAAAGGCCTGAGACCACATCTGAGCAGACATGGGCACAGCTATAACCACCTTCATGCTGTCGTAATGCGACAGCTCAGCACGGGTCACGAATCCAAATGCGGTAGAAGGACATTACCTGTAAAGCAGGAAGAGGGCAGAAAGAAGCTCAGTCCGTGCTCTATCAACAGCTACATGACACAGCCTTAGGAGCAGGCTAGTAGAGGTTATTCACAGTGCATCACATGAAGGCTCTTCTCCAAACTTTGCAAACTTTGTCGAAAGTTCTGCTCTGCCTGTGACTAATGGGAGGGATGACATGCAATGATCCAGTTGTGTAGCTGGGGTAGGCTGTTTTCTCAGATTATCAGACTTGCCCTTTATCAGGCTTTGATTTATGTGGACCTAGTAAGAGAAGAGCAAGAACAGCCCTTTGTTTGAGCTTCGAAAGAACATTGTGGTATGGGACAATTTACAGCTTGTGCTTTGTCGCTGAAGAGGAAAAAACAGGTTTTGTAAAATGACTGGAATAAATACTCTCAACCACATGAAGCAAAATTAAAACGCACTAAATCAAGATGCCTTTTAAATGGCTATGGCGAGGACGATATGAGCTGCTGTTTCAGTTGATTCAGAGTAATTATTAAAACCACATGTTGGGGGTGAGATGCACAAACATGGCTCGACTGTTGCGACCTCTTATCTCCAGCGCCAGAGGCCGGTGCCTGTTCCGGGCCGTGACGGGGCTGGCGGCTCTCCAYGCGGGTAGGCGAGCGCGTGGCGGGAGAGGCCTGCGGAGCAGGGAGCACGGCGCAGGAGAGCGCCTTGCCGGAGGGCTGCAGGGAATATACAAATCCACCCGCCTCAGGGACGCTATTTCCTATCTATAAAAGCGCCTTCTAAGTTSCTGCGAGTGTTGTGAAGAAACAGCTTGGTGGGTTGTGGATTTGGGGATTGGCATTGTAATTTTGTAAATGAAAACGTACCTTTCTAGCCTGTCAGGCTTTTCCAGTGTTCGCATGAACCTGAAAGAATATCTTTTATATAATAATTCTGATTTATTTCACAAATAGTTAAAATTAGCTGTGTCTTCACTAGGGTAGGCATTGAAGTCTGTGCCTTCATCCTCTGCTAGATTTGATGCTTGCTCAGCGAGAGTCACCATTTGCACAAGAACCTATTGGCTTTCACCATTTAGGGAATATTTGTTTGAGACAGAAACCAGCAACAGCATAATTCATTGTTAGAGCTATTTGCTGCCGCAGGGCTAGTAAGGAAGACCTTAAATGAGCTATTTGTTTTGTTGGATATCATTTCACATTTTAGAGCAGATTTTTGTCTTTTATTCTACTACACATTTTGATTACACTGTTTGTGTTAATCGTTTCTTTTTTGTGCATAGAACATCATTTTAGATTATTTTCAAAAGACTTGCAATTCAGAACCAGGAGGATCTTCTATCATTTGAATCCTGTTACCACGGGCACTTTTTCATATGGTTTTGTCTCGTGTGACTCCTTCCTTTCCCGATTTCTGTCTGTTTCTATCTTTATTTCTATCCTGCTGGATGCCTTACCTGAAGCCTGATCCAGAGCCTCACTCTGAGAGGAATCTCCTGATTTCTGATCTGAGTGTATTCCTGGCTGATCTACACCCATTTGTTGTGCCAATAACGTTCTTTAATGTCACTAGTTAGTTTTCCTGATAYGTTTTTGAGCCTCATTGTGCATTTGGGGAACAATCCTGCCTCCTCTCAGAATTCATTTTATTAATAGTTTCTTCCTGAAAGACTTTATGTTCTGCAACACCTGCATCTCTCCTGGTTTGAATTAATCTTCCTTGTGCAGATGTGACTCAATTGTGCACACTGGGGATCTCAGCACAGTGGCATACATATTTCTTTGCTTCTCTTGGAAACACCTCCTTTTGCTTCAGAGATTACTTCTCTTTTATTTTTCCACATTTGCATTATACTGATTTCATAGCTCACACTCCAGCTTTTATTCCATTTCCAGCTGTGGARACCCAGAGAACAGCATTAGTCAGCTCTAGGTGCGTCTTGGTGGGTTACATCCTTCTGCTATTACATAAAAATTACAGATTATTTTGTTACTGCCTAGCTCTCTGCTGCTGATCCATTAGACTGTAGAAAATGCATTCTGGAGCGTTATTTTTTTCCTTTTTTAATTTAAACTTTGTACAAATTAAATGTCATTGTAGTGATCAAATGCTTGTTTAAAAAGAGTGTTTTGTTCCCTCCCTCCAGCTGTGAATATTAAACACAGCCTGTTGATGAATTGAGACCAAAGTCGAATAGTGGGAGAGAAGGCCCTGGGCCTGTTCCAGCAGTCGCTAATGGGAATCATTCCTTTTCCCAAGCCCAGACATTCGTGTTGGCCTCCTTAGCTTTGTGGCAACAAATACAACCTGGGAGATTCCTGCTTTTCCTGCCTTAGTGTATACACTCTCAGAGAGACATTTGGCAGACCACTAACTGATTTAATTTTTCCATATGTAATATGATTAATATTCCCAGCTAATGATAATACATTATGTCTTATCTAAGCCTTTTTGGTGTTTTCTTTTTTTTTTTTACCTGCCATCTCTTCAGCTCTGTCAGTCTCTATGGGTGGGTTTGTCACTGCTTGATCTTGGACTTGATTTTACAGCTCCGAGAGACAGCAGCATAGAGAGCAGCATAGAGAGCCAGGTGTATTTTGTTGAAACTGGGCTGGAAGGAATTTTCTTGTCAACGAGCTATGTTAAAAACATTATCTATTAAACATGGCTTGTGCAATCTGAGCCCTGTCACAAGCAGTATTTTTAAAATGCAGAYGACATTGGCCTGCTAGAAGTTCCTTGGTCTGCCATCCTGCCATTCTGCTTTCTCTGCGTACTACCACAAACTCCAGCCATATGGAGCTGCTTAAATTCAGTCTCAARCAACAATCCACATCAAGGTAATGTTGTTGAAGGTGGCTTAATGAGAGTGGTATGGCTTAGCAAGGTGAAGGGTGGACAGAGAGAATAAGAATTCTYGAAGAAATTTTGCTTAACTGCGTTTTGTAGATTAGCCCATTTCATCATTTTATCCTAACGAACACAGAACGCACAGGAACATCATATGTGTGCAACAAGCTGCAGAAAATAACCCAGGCTTTTAAGAATTTATTAATTTCATTTGATTCTGTAATTAAAGATTATATGGTAAAGCATAACCTCACATTGTGAAATGTGCAAATATACTTTTGGTATTTTCTGCCTTACAGTGTTTTGTCAGCTAACCAAACCATGTTTTTCTGATGACATGTATGAAAAGTTTTTTGGTTATTTAGAAGAAAATATGAAGGAATTCCAAGCTTGACACATATTTATATACAGCCTTTTATACAGCTTCGGGGACTGGGCTTGCTCCTTCAAATAATGATTTGTTGCTCATCTGATTTCTTGAAGGATTCAAGATTAAAGGTCATGTGTGAGCAGTCTCCCTGCTGAGATTGCTGATAATAAAGCCCAATTTGACCTTCTATCCTTCTAATGGAATGATGTTGCACACATTGCAAAACTGTAGTAATTTCATTTTACTGTAATTCATAAAGAAAATAATAGGCATGCAACAGTGCACTTGGGTGTTTTATTAGAAAATTGAGGGCTATCTTCACTAGTTTTTCCAGACAGCTTTTCTCCTTCCCTCTGTGTTGTTGTTTTTCAGAATTGCATTGCTTTGGTACCATCTCACTTCTGCAAAAGGCAATTTTATTAAATGTATTCCCAAACTCACTGATGAAGTTATAGCTGTTTGGCAAAGGCTTGGAGACAAAGATGCTGCTCTGAAAAATGAGCCTTGTCAACAGAAAACTGATTTGTAATCATATAACATGGACAAGGTGGTCAAAGTTTTCCTATGGGTTGGTCACCCACCTCCAGTGCATCCACTCTCTCTTGAGGGAGCTGTTATATATCAGGAGCATCTATGGGCTCTGTCAACCTTTGTCCCCTGTCCAAGTGTATTGGAGCAGAGACCTCTCCTACCTCTCAGCACTCTGGTTTTACCCACTGTAATGGATATCCTTGGGCCAAGACATACTTTAAAATAAACTTATCTGGGTCTTTGCAATCTTCTACTATTCCTGTGATTATGAAAAAGAAAAAAAAAGAAAAAGGAAAATAAAAAAAAAAAAAAGAAAGAAAAACAAAAAATACAGCAAGATCCTATGAGCAGGTTTCCAGGGTCTTGGCTGGAGACCTTGTTTCCTTTAAAAACCTTAGCCCTTGTGCTGGAACATGCCCCAGTAGCTGAACTGCTGTTTTCTCCCCACCACACTGCAGCCATCACCCGCTGCTAGATGGAAAGAGGCACAAGCAACTCCTTTAGCAAGCCTTAATTTTTATTAATTATTAAGCTGCTCCRTGTGGAACTGATGCCATGGGAGGAGGAGAGCTCTTAGATATTCAGTTTAGGGGTCTCATAGCCCCCCAAATGCTGAGCTACTCCTGGACTCTATGGAAATTTCACCGTTCTTGGCGCACTCAACTGGAGAACCTCAGGAGCTTGGGAAAAGCTGGGCCACCTAAGCAGTCACATAGGGACTGACTCACATGGGCCTGGGCATCTCTTTCCATGGATCTAAACCCAGGTCTGGCTGTGCCTCAGATCTGCAGTTATAAAAAGTGGRAAAAAAAGTACAGGACAGACTTTAAAAAGATGTTGGAAGGAGGCAAATGTTACAAATTGTGCTATTTTGGGTAAGCAGTCAAGGATTTCTTGGATAAAATGTTAATTTTCTGCAGACACTTTGAAAAAGCAGTGTGTTTTGCTTTATCCCCTACTAATAATTGCATGGCATTTTGGCACGTATGTGAAAAGCTGTTGCTCCCACTGTCTGCTAGGAGATCGTATTATTTCCTTCTCTAGGCTTGTAATGCATTTACCCTGCCTGTGATTTATGTAGCAAGGAACAAGAACTGAAGCACTTACACAGGGGAGACAACGGGTTCCTTGTATGCCAGAACTATGAAAAGCTGAATCTTCACGTCTTTAACCTGTAGATAGTCTTTCCAAGGAGGATGCTTTAAACCTGTTTGTGTTTATTTATTAGTTKCACTATTATTTCTACACTGTTTAACAGCAGCTGATGTCTTCCCATATTTTTCAAGCTCCTGGGGTGTTTGTTATAGTTACAAAGGCTCTTGCTTGGAGAGAAGCAGGGTAGCTGGGTTTCTACAGCAAACTGAGGCTGCAGATCTATTTTAGCCAGTGAGCCATTAGTTTATGCTAGTCTAGGAAATTCTGCTTTCTATTAAACTACAGCAGCTTATTTATGTTCTCACAGAGCTGACATTAATACAGTAACCAGTCCCTTTATAACGTGCCCTGCTTGTTTCTTTCCAATCCATTTGCTTTATTTTTTATTTTATTTTTAAGGAAATAGTGGTTAAACGCGTTATGCGTGTTGTTTTGATGGTAGGGCTGGGAGTTCCTGTCTCMGATAAAGGAGCAAAGATTAACATTAAATATAGAATTTTACTTCTTCCAGCTCCAAATGTAAGAGCGACTTGCTCTGTGCAGCTTGCAATCTCCCCATAACCTCAGAAAAGAGCACCAGCTTCAAGGGGCAATTACGTGGGCCATTTTTTGTGCTGGAAATGGTTATTCAATACTGTGCTAACTTTAAAAAATATATTTTAAAATTACCCCAAAGGAAACTAAGAAGTAGCAAGCAGGAGGTAAGAGGGATGAAGAGAAAGAAGAAATAGAACTGTGCTAAGATGTAAACTCTGTGCTCTGCAGATAATGTGACAAAAAAAAAAAAAAAAAAAAAAACTTAAAAAAACCCCTCTCTTTAGCAGAAAGCATTCTTCAGACTGTATCTCCTGTGCATCACTTGCAAAGAAAGTTTAAATATAGCAGGGAAAAACATATTTACTAAAAAAGTTGTGAGCAGGCTCTGATTTCCAACGTCACCGTTCAGCTCTGAGACATCCAAGGTGTGTGCAAAATGGCACTGAGTGTCACCCGTGTGGGTGACAGTGGGGGACTCCCTTCTGCCTCCCTCAGTGCACGAGGGCTCTCGGCTTGCGTACCCATGATTTAGGTTGCTCCAACCTACAGGAGCTTCCCCGATCCATCTGTTGAGGGCCYGTGTTGTGTCTTCAATCCAACAAGCTGGGGGTGGAAACTCTGCTCCTGGTGGGGGCAGGAGATGGGGAAATTAGTAAACGTGGACCCTATTGTGCCTGTTTTAAACTAGAAGTTTCAATTAGAGGAAATAAATGCAYGGGAAAATCTAACAGCTCCCCATGCTCTGCTTAAAACCTGAAGCAAATATAAACACTTGCAAAGCACTTTTCACAAGCACTTTATAAATCAGAACGTGAAAAAGGAAGTGACATTAAAAGCTTAATTTTTAAAATGCATAATTGCATACTAAAAGTAAGGAAATTCCAATTAGAGGGAAAAATACTCGGAGTCAGAGGAGGAGCATAGCTGCTGTAGGATATTTAAGCCACCAGCTGACAGAGAGTTTCTAATTTAGGGCCAAATTACGTTCCCATTTATGCTGGCATGTATCCSCAGGAACTCTGCTCGCTTCATCAGGATACTCGAGACTTACCCTAGTGTAGATGAAATTATAAATGAGCCCTTAAGAAGCTTTTTGCTATTGAGAATTCTTTCAGAGCCTTATCATTATTTAAATTCTCTCCTGAATAATGAGCAGGCAGAGGTACTAGGGGGAAAAAGACTGGCAGGCCTGAACCTACTGCTACAAACGAATAAAATATTCCATAACTTTAACAATTCCAACTTCATTAGAGGTACAGCCATTTGAATAAGTCTTCACTATTTACCTCTGACATTTAAATCCTCTAAACACTGGAAATACAGAAATTCCGGATTATTAACAGGATGAATGGATCCAATTACAATGTATAGCCCTATCTTATTCCTGGGGAGGCTTTTCACAATTACCTTTCAAAAACTGCTTGCTTGGAAGTCTCTGTAGCATGTGACTTATTTCCAAGGCTAAGTAAAACAGATCTATACGGCTGAACGTTTGTGTAGCACCAAAGCTATGTTACATACGAGCGTGACCTTCAAACACTAGTTTCTATGGGCATGTCCCTTGTGGTTAGTGTGATGAATGATGTCGCCCTGGCTAATTAAATCAGTACATCTCCTTAATGTCTTGCACTTTCTGAAAGTCTTCTCACGTTTTAGTCCATGGATCATCTTCCGTATCCTCTTTTCTCATATAGACGTGCATTTTTTCCCCCTCTTCTTTTTCAGACGAGCTACAAATACATCTAGTACTCTTCTCTGGAAAGTTATTTTTGAGAAGTATATTTAGTACCTCTAATAGGAGGTTAGCTGAATGATAACCAGGAGCACTTCTGCTTCCCCATTACGTTTATTTTCACCATTTCTCTTATTTTTCACAGTGAGGCTCTTCTGCATCTTTTTCAGACTTACATTATAAACTAAACAATGGAAATAATAACCTTTTTATTGAATRTGTTGTGAATATTATTAATGCAGGGAGCCAGAGAGAGATTTTCTGCAGTTATATGAAAAAAACAGAGAGAACCCCACAATGGTTTTCACTTTCTCCTGGAACAAACAAAGATCTGAATGAGGAATACGGCAAACAATATCAGGAATACTATGAATGTGAACTGGTTGTGCAGGTGTCTCTCTGTGCTTCAACATAAGAAGAACATTTTATTTGTTTCCTTGAGTTTTGCTAACATTGAAGACCTAATAAAGGAAGACTAAATGCTTTCTGTTGAAAAAAGCTTTCTTTTTTTTTTTTTTTTTTTTTTTTTTTTTTTTTTTTTTTTTTTTTTTTTTTTTTTTTTTTTTCCCATAGAAAATGGCCTGAATATATCTTGGAAAATGTTAATTCTCTTGGATTTTTTTTTCAATAAGTCACACTTACTGCTACCTCATAAGCAACCAAAAATGTCTGCGTTTTTTTTCATTGAGTTTTACTTTTTTTCCCTTCTCTTCTATAAAATCCTATTTACTCACGAGTTTTGTAACAAGTAAAGCAGGAGGAAAGTGAGGAGTGCATGGAGGATCAAATATTTCACCTTTTATTGCTTTCCTGGAAAAAAAAATATGGAAGAAACAAGCTTCTGAGGCAGMCAACCAGGCAAGATGAGAGCAAAAATACCAACTGCTGATGTTTTAGGCAGCCCTAGCAGCCCACATCTGGGTAGCTTGTTGTGATCCAATAGGATGTCTTAAGAGGGCAATAGCAAAGTGGCTCTGAAGGTCTGTTTTATCATTCTGGATACCAGTCCCTTACTGTGCAGAGGTGCCCCATCCAAAGGATCATGTGACTCCTCCCCATGAAGACTCCTCCATGAAGACTCCTCCCCACTGTGGTGGCATTTCCCCTTTTCGGTTTGTAATGGGGAAATGCTGAGATCCAACAACAGGAACCGAGATAACCACCTTCTTTGCACCTCTTTCTAGAAGAGACAGAGTAGGAATTGGCAACAGGAGTTGTAGAGTCGGCAGGGCAGAGCTGAGGAGAACGTGGGGCTGGTTGCACCCAAAGCATCTTCCCCACCAGCTTCTCTAGCAAGTCTTTTGCAGGCAACCACAATCTGTTCTCATGAGCTGAGCCCAGGATATTTCCTGCTGTCTTCACCCTATATATAGGGCAAGTATATATAATAAAAGGCCTAATAATATAGTATAATATAGTATATACACTATATAACTTACTAATATAGTATAGAGCCTTAGTAAAAGCCCAGGGAGTAAAACAAGTCTACAGAGCACGTTGCTTTGCCAACAGGAGCCTGTCACGTTGCAGTTTGTCCTGCAGGAACGCGGTCGCGCTCGGGAACTCGGCTCATTATCCAGCTGCAATGCCGGGCGGTGCTCGCTGACCTGCTCTGCTGCTAATGGAACTGTCAGCTCTGCTGTCAGTGCCTTGTCACTCACCCGGGAGCACAGTAAAAGCCTTTAAGGAAACGGATCATCCCAAGAGCGGAGTCTTGAAATAAGATTGACCCTTATTTAAATATACATGCGAAAGGGCTTAGACTTTTCCCTCCAGTTGTTGTTTCTACAGGCTTTGGTCAACATGAGCTGAAAATAGGATGTTTTTCAGGAAAATATTGTTTATAGGTGCCAAAGGTTCTGTTGTCAGTGCTTTGTGATAGTTTCAAGGGGTGCTTGGAAGAAAGGTTGTCAGCTCTTGTCTCCTTCAGGGGTTTTCATCCCGGTGTTACCATCTCGTTGAGGGGACATAATGAACCTGTAGAGGTGGATGTTTTTGGCAAGAGTATTTATGGAGGCTCTGACTGATGGGCGGCATAAACTTCAGCACACAGGGGCACCTTCACGATGAAAGCAACTGAGTTACCAAAGGAGAGGTTAAGCAGGTGACACAGCACCCAGTCAAGAAGCCGCTTGTTGGTCAGGGGAATACAAGGGATGGCAGCTGCCCTAACAAAGTGACATGTGCATCTCCAGGTAATTTAAGTGTCAAGATCATCTTCCGAGTAAGTTAAAAGCAAGGAGGTTTCAGGCAGGCAGAAAGTCAACTTTAAGAGGAACAATTAGCTCTGCTCAGAGTCCCTGAGAAGGAAGTTGGTTGTAGAAGTTGTGCTCTGTGGAGAAAGGTCTTCTCTAACAAGAGCAATGGGAAACACAGGAAACACCAGGGAACAGAGGCCCTGACAAGTCATGGGAGTATCTGCAGCAAATGAGTGGGATACTGAATAAAAGGACCTTTGCACCTCCTCTTGTAAACAAAACGAGTGTCATCTTCTTTCTTAGTGTGAAAATATTTTTGTTACTGTATTGTCGATTTTGGATACTGTAAATAAAAACTGCCGTTAGCATTATCTCAGCCCAGCTGCAGTTAGAGTAACCAGTTAAAACCAGGGCTCCTCTTGCTGCTGCAGCCAGGGAGGAGGTATCCCAGGATGAGGAGACAAACTGCCCCTTGGGGGGCAGTGCTAGCCGAGATCTTCAGCTGGATAGTGGGGAACATCCCTACATCCCAGTGGTCCTGAGGGCATCTGCACACTTGAATCAAGTGCACTTGTGTTTTTACTGCTCGCTGGAAGAGCAAACATCAATGCAAAGACCGAAGGTCTCTCTCTCCATTGGTCTCTCTCTCCATTTCTTCCTTGGTTCATGAACACCTCTGTGTTTGCTGGTGACACGGGTAGTCTATCAGTGATCATGCCGGAACACTTCTTAGTGTCATACTCCAGCTTTTATGTCAGAAACCAGCAAAAGAAATTATTGCTGCCATCTCCTAGGCAGGCCAGTAGAGGCACTGGCACAGTAACACACATCCACGAGCGTTTATCTACTTCTTTTCACATTCCGTTTTTTGTTTTCTGAAGCAAAAAGAATCATTCCCTGGCAACCATTTTAAAGCTAATGTCTTGCTAAAAGCTGCCCTGATRGATGGAAGTGGGATCCTGCAGCATTCAGGACTGGCAGAGCGGCTTATTGGGATTATGGATCCATGGGCTGCACAGCAGGATCCTGATCTCCCRTCAGCAGGGAAATAACCCCGGTGCCCCTGAAAGAGTGAGTGGGGAATGTGCAGGAGACACATTCCTGCATCTTAACTATTCTGCATCAGTTTCTCCTGGAAGGGAGGGAAAGAGGTGGGAGCTGAAGAGCAGGAGCCCCTTCTTTGTGCACAAGAATATATCGGATTGGCTACACTGCTCCATGTAGGATCCTGCCTGTTAATCCTCTACACATTTCATGGGACAACAAAATATTTCCCTAAGCTCAAGGACGAATGTTTATCCCAGTAGTTAGGATGCTTATCTGGGAAAGATGAGCCATGGGCTCCTTTTCTTGTCATATATTTCACCTTGCCATACTTTTTCTCTGGAAATCATTATTAATTCGTGTACCCATCCTAGCCACTGAGACAGGACTATCTAAGAGGAGTGGGGAATTGATTGGGTTTCTCAAGCAGGTCTTGAGACGGGGGATCGATTTGCTCTTGTTGCACTTGATTCACAGTGAATAACCCTCATTTAATAAGTAAACCAGCAAAGCTGAGTGTTTGGTCCCAATAATGCACATAATTTTCAGAAACTTGTGCAATTTGCCTGCCTTTGCCGTAGCTCCCTGTGTAGCTTTTGAGCACAGATACCCAGATATACCTGGTGACTTTGTCTTCTAGGGGCTTCTGCTTGCAGCAAATGCTACTAAAGTGAATCAGCCCTGCGAGGAGAAGCACAGAAACATAATAAGGCAAGGTAGGTGTCAAATGTCTCACCCGGAAGATTTTACTACCAATCCGCACTAAATAAAGTGTCAAAGCTGTCAGGATGGCCATCAGGCAGACAAGTTAAAAGGTAACAAAGCAATTAGTGTAGCTGACTTTCAGGTATGTCTCCTAGTTCCTATCAAAAGTGGTTGTCATCATTCCTGGGCTTCTTTATAGCAAAAATAAAGAGGGTATATAAATGCTGGGATTTTTCTCCTGAGATTTTTTTTTGGTGTTACTGAAAAACTCTGAGTTTTCAGAACACTGTCACTGAAAACTCACTGTTCTCCAGATCTGTTAGGAGGAACATTTGGGGGCTGTAATCTGCCCATCCCCACATGCACCTTGTAGAGAGTTAATAAGTTCCTGAGTGTTGACTCTCTGCGATCCATGGTCTTGGCTTATTAGCTAGTGATGAGTAAAATAATTTCAGTGTCCATGAGAGGCATCCATAGTAGGAGGCTTGAGCTTGACCCTAAATCCCTTTGGCAGCCTTGAAATCTTTACAGGAAATCTTTTACAGGAAATCTTTGCAGGAAAATCTGTTCTTCACTTTTATTGGACTGAAAAAAGAAAGTTTATTTTCAATTTTTTTCCAAACACAATTATAATAGACCTAAGAATCTCTTTTTACATCCAGTCACAGAGCCTAAAAAATATTAATTTACCCAAGGACAGTAAATATTACTAAATTAATTTCCTATGAAATTAATGACTGAACCCCTGAGAGTTTAGTCCTTTGGATTCCAGCCTCCCTGCTTCTTACACTTAACAGATTTACCCCTACCATGCTTGCCCAATTAGGATAAGGCAACACTTGGATGTTCCACTTTTCTTCTTGACCCCATCTGTCTGTTCTTCCTCATGACACAATCTCATTTTGTTATGAAATCAGTGCTTTTGCCATTTCTTCATTGTTTGCTCTGTTGCCTTTGAGGTCCTGCAGTCAAAACAAAAACACTTCATTAGCACTGGCATTTAGGGGAAATTGCCAAATCTAAAAGTATCAGTTTTTGAAGTTATTAGCAGTTATGTAAACTCTCCTGCTTCGGGACATTCAGCGTGGGGATAGACAAGCAAGTTGCTTCTTAACAGCCCAAACTGGGATTTGAAGAACTTCCTTTTGAAGTAGCTGGTTCTGGCCGCTGCTGGAAACAAGCGAGGTGACAGTTCCCATGCAGCATAGCAAAGTTTGGATTCATTCCTTATTAAAAAGAGCTCACACTCCAAAATAAACTTGGGCCATGGAAACTCCAGGATTCTGCAGGTTTCTGCACTTGCATCCCTACAGCTTCATATAGACGAACCATGCATGAGGAACAGAGTAGGTTTCATTCATACTATATGGTAAGACTTTGGTTGATATGGCACGTATATTCAGGTTTAATGTGTGGTGGAGATACAGACAGTCTGGAACCTAACACAGTCAAGTGCTGTTTATTTTTGGTAAGGTGACTCCAAATCATATTAGGAGCTGGGGAAACATCATCAGTTCCTGAGCCAGTCACAACAGCACCAGCTTTATAAGCAGTCATTTGCCATTTAAAAGAACAAAGGTTAGTAAATAGAAGATGCAATGTGTATTCTTATATGGGTCTCTGGAGTACTAAGTCATCTTTAATGAGAAACAAGGTAATTATCGATTTTACCACCTTTAGTCTCCCAAATGCACTTGAAACTGTTTAATATCTGCCCTGTGTTGTTCAATGAAATATAAAGACCCAGGAACTATTGTCAAACATTGCAATATTGCTGTGTTAATGTAATGACACTGAAGCCAGGATATGAAATTATATATTTAGAGGTGATTGGAACATTTTTTCTTCATTCATTGGAACTGCCTAAGAAGCTAGGATAAAAGAAGTGCTTCAGTTGTCCTGGTGTGCTGCTACCCTAATAATGATAAATTACTCTGTTCCTCAAAGTAGAGATGTTTTTAGTTTTTAGAATGGAAAACAGAGTGAAAGATTTGGACAGCAACACTGTGACAAATTTAGGAAAATCCAGTTTCTAAATTTACATCACCTCTGTTACATCCAGAAACCTCAGAAATAGGAATACAAAATTAGCTAGGATAGAAAAAAATATTGTGAGATACAGTAACATTCATGAAGAAAGAACTTGGAATGGCTGCTTGATTTAAGGAAAATGTCCATAGTCAAACTTGTGAATGACTGTGCGCCTCCTTTCCCTGCGTTGCTATACGTGCCGGATCAAGGGTTTGGGAAGGGGAYGACACAGCTGTTGGTGCCTCTTTGTAAGCTCACGGCACGTGGCTGAGGCTCCTTGGGTTTTGGGGAAGCAGTTGGGTGAGCGGTGCTCACACAGGCRCTGCAATGTGCCGGCAGGATGGGAAACAGCTTCCGATGGCTCCAGTCCTCAGGGCAAATCTCCCAAGGCCAGAGATGCTCCTTGGGGCCAAGGAGGACCAAGAAGGATGGTTCTTGCTCTGCCCCTCAATAACCCCACTTTACTGTGAGGAAATTATCAACRGGGCTTTTGTGGTCCCACAGTGGCTCTGGACGCAAAGCCCCCCAATGTGGGTAGTGTGGGGGCTCCTGGATGATGCACGGCTGGTCATGTTTTCCCCACGGTATAGCTGCTGAACCGGCTCCAGGCTCGGCTTATTACGGAGCAGTGATGGCTTTGCATCTTCACATCTGCTAGTCGATAACTGTCCTCTTGAGTGAAAGCCCTTATTGACCAGAACAAAACATAATTGTGTCTCCTTTCAGCTTTCATTTTTTTAAGAGCGTTTCTCTGGTTGACCTGGCTTTCTGCAGCAATGATGGTATTTACTATAGACTTCCTTGGCAACATACCAGAATGGAAATAAGAGTTTTGTAGTAATCTTTTCTGCCTCAGCTGTAATATGCAGTAGTCATTTCCACATCTGCAGCAGCTTCCCAGTCTTGCTGTTAGCTTGGAGGTGAAAGAGCCCCTAAGCACTGCTCCAACAAATGAGGTTTCCCCCACTGTGTCTTCTCAGTATTTCACCTTTCCCATTCCTTAAACTGGGACAAAGAGCAGCTCCCTTCTCCTGCGCGTGCTGAAGCACCTACTGCAAGTTGGCACCTGCTTCCAGTCCCACCCCCGAAGACACTTTTCATAGGTGCTAGCACTGGTAAATCTACTTAAAGACATGGAAAAACTGCAGAGTCCAAGAAAACGACCCAATTTTCATTCTTATGTGTATGTCTAGAGAGCTGGCGCCTTTCTCCTCCTCTCCCAGTGTCCKGCCTAAGAATTCACTTCCAGGTGCTCTGGGAAATGAACCATCATCATACAGAAGAATCATCAGATTTATTTAAAACTCTGCATTGTAATTCTACTATATTCCCTATCAGCTAACTACTTCTATCAGCGGCTCCAAGGCCCTACAAAAACTGCATATAGCACTTTGGTGAGCAATTTGGTGCCRTTTAGGTTTATTACCTTATTAGGCAGGAGAAAATTTTACAGACCACTCCATGCAGAATTTGATGTTTTGTTATATTTAATTAAGCCAGGTTCAGGTAGTTTTAGTGCAGTGCAAGCAGTTAGGTGTTGAGAAATGGAGAATATAAAAATAAAGCAGAGAATCACTAATATCTCCAAATCTGATGATTTCGGTTTTGTTTGAAAGGCTTCCATTGAGAGCAATAACTTAATAGGTGCAACATAGGGTCAAAATATTTTTTAAAAAACTGCACTATGATCACTTGGTGCAGGAATCTCAATATTTAGTTTAAAATACCAGCATATGCKGGTTCCACATGAGAGCTCTCTGTAAGCAGCCTCTGTTACTGCTAATTGATTTAAACCTCAGAACTTGGTAGGAAACCACAGATGTTAACTGCTCAGCGATGCACTAAAACTTCCCAGGTAAGTTCCTCACAAAAGATGCAGAGTAATTGCAAGGTATCTTTTCAAGGCCCAGGGACTGTATAAAGCTGTTCCGCTGAGAGCTGTTCCTTCAAAAGTACWGATGATGGCCTTGTGAGTCTGTTAAGGAAAATAACTTTATGTTTGTTTCGGGACCTTCACCCTGGAGAAGACTGAACAAAACGTATGATGTTTGTGTYGTGCTAAAAAAGAGAATATCGCCCTCTTTTTTGGGCTCCTTTGATGCATTTCTGAAACCTTTAAAGCGAAACTAGACACCTGGTGCCATTTTCTTGAGAAGCTGAAGAAAAATGAGCAAAAACACTAAAAAAAACCATAACACAATCAGCAGAGAATATTTCTCCTGAACTGATGTGCAACCCTGCAGCTTCAAGTACATGACAGAGAATATAAGGAAACTATTCCAGAAGTCGTTGATTAAAGAGCCTAAAGATGCTCTGTGGACTCTCCATGACTCTGAAGCTTAAACAATGGACATAAGCAGGATGCAATAACCACTTAAATGTAAATGGAGACAAGCTTCAGCAATCAAATTGCTTCCAGAATTAAAACAGCCTCTCCTTAGCCATAGAAACTACCTTCAGAGGCTCTCTGCTGACAAATCCTCATCTCCATTTCCCTTTCGGTGACAGTTATGATGATGTTCTTTCTAGCAGCAGTCATATTTCTAGAAGCTAAATAAACCTTTTTTTTTAAAAAAAAAAAAAAACAAGGCTAGTAATATAAATTCTTAAATATCATCATTGCAGTAATATCCCAGGCTGGCTGTGACTCTCCTAGCAAAAGTAAGTGTAGCAAGTAACTTGCTGGCAGATTTTCTTTTGAGCCCAGTTCCCAGYAGGTGGGTTGTGAGCTGTTTTCATGGTTTAAGGCTTGAGGGCATCTCTAGGCAGCAGATATTTTTCTGCTAGTAATCTGGGATTTCGGAGATTGGAGGCTCTGGAGCAATGCTGAGCATATAGTTTAAAATACCAGCTTAGGTTAAAATAGTTCAAAAGCATCAGCTGGATAAAATCTTGATCTGGAAATCAGGGGAATTGGGGTCCACTTGGTGAGTGCCATCTCCCCATGACTCCRCCTGCTGTTTGTAAAATGAAAATATTATTTCCGTGCTGCAGATCTTTCTGAGGTCTGGCTGGAGATGGTGCTCTGTCAGGGATGGGGTACTCACAGTGCAGCTGGGATGGCTCACGAGGGACACAGAAGACAACAGAGATTCAACCCCTTTCCTAGCAAGGGCTTGTTGAAGCCTTGTGAACATTACCATCAAGGCAGAGGGATGGAAAATGCTGCCTTCTACCGCTGAGGTTCTTCTGATGACAGTGCAAGCCAGGACGTCTGGGAGAGACATCTGTCCCGGAGTCCAGCGGCCAGAAACACATGACTTAGTGGGCAGCACAACCATGTGGGAAATGCTCTCTGGGCTCAGATGAAGAGAACAATCTGTCCAGAGTAACTGGCAGGATTAGGGGTTCCTCTGTGCCTACAGCTCCCTGCAAACCTGTCCCAGGGCACAGAGCTTAACTCACACCTTCTTCCTATAATTTTCTCTCCATCGTCCAAGAAGACAAAAAAAAAAAAAATGTATTTAAGGATAATATGCTCAGACATACAGGATTACATACGTCAGAAAGCAGCCTCGGAGGTCAACTGCCCCAAGCCCATGCTCAAAGCTGGACCCACGTCCACCTAGTCACAGACTGGCAGCTCTCTGGACAGAAGGAGACCAGGAGCAGGTTGGTAACAGTGCCAGCATCCCCTCTGCCTTTTTTGGGCAGGACAGGATGGGGTCTTCCCCCACCTTTCCTCTAAGATGTTGGAAGATCTTAGAGAGAAGATCTCTCTAGATCTGGAAGATTCCCTCAGCCTCCAACCTTTCAGTAGCTGCAGACATTTTGTATTGTGCCCTTCTAAAATAGTATTTTTAGGTGCACAGACTCAGGGAGATCCTTTGAGTGTCTTTGTGCATTGTCTTCCACTCCAGCTTTTAGACAATCCAGATAAGAAACCAAGGATAACCAAAGAAGGTCAAATATATACCTTAGGTGTAACAGGTAACAGTCTGAGGAATCTGGAGTGACATATTGCCCTATGTTGTTATGCATGTATGGAAATGTTATCCCGCTGCTCACTTGATGAGATTGTACTGGGAGAAAAAAAAAGGAGCAGGATGCAAGCATGGCAAATGTGTCTAGCCAATCGTTAAATGCTTAAGTGATGATGATAATGTGAGCATGGGTTTATTGCTCTGAATTTTAGAAACATCTTTTAAAAACTTCCAATTGTGTGAGACATTTATTTGCATACAGACAATTCTGCCTTTCCTTCCTGTAATTTTATTGCAATAGGGATTTTGTAATAGAGATTGTGGAAATCAAATATATCCCACTACATATGAAGACTCTGATTATACTAGTGGGTTGCTTGTGATTTATGAAAAGAAGGTGCAATTTGCTCCACCCACTGTGTATCTGATCACTGTGTATCACTGAAAATTTCAGTGAACTGAGATGAATATACATTCTTTGCAGATGTGGGTGGATATGACAGAGATGCTGAATTTGGTCCCATAAAGTCAGTCTCCTTTTGCCTTATGTAAGCTTAAAATAAATTGGTCATTTTCCTCTTTACTCCTCCAGTCTTGTGTTGGATACTGCCCCTGGGATAAGAGCTTTATTGAGTGTTGGGTCTTCCCTGAGACTGTTTCAGTTGCCTTTTGGTCCCTTTTGAGTCTGTACTATTCTTGCCTTGTTCTAATTAACATGGGATGGAAAGAGGAGAGATGACATCTTCTCCACTGTGGAGGCTCCCATCGTTACTCTGTTCTCTTTCTGACTCTCCACTGATTCTAGTGTCTGCTTTTAGGAAAAGCTTTTCAGACAGTATTCTTTCACTAACTGGTGATATTGTCCTTAGGAGTAATTCAGATCTTTTTTTTTCTTTTTTCAATTAGTCAATTCCTAAGCAATTAGTCAATTTTAATTGAGAAGTGGTACTTCCGAGGACAGATTTTTGCCCTCACTAATACACTGGCTGTATTGGTATTGAGGTGGTGCCTGTTGAACATCCTTGGCATTTGGGATTAATGCCAAAACTGATGTGAGAGGAGGGAATGCTTTTTTTCTCCATCCTTGCCAGTTACAGAATCACAGAATATTCAAGGTTGGAAGGGACCTCTACAGATCATCTAGTCCAACCTTCCTGCTCAAGCAGGCACACCTAGAGCATGTGGCACAGGGTGGCATCCAGGTGGGTTTTGAAGATCTCCAGAGAAGGAGACTCCACAACCTCCCTGGGCAGCCTGTTCCACTGCTCTGTCACTCTAAAAGTAAAGAAGTTCCTCCTCACCTGGAGATGGAACTTCCTGTGCTCCAGCTTGTGGCCATTACACCTCGTCCTATCGCTGGCCACCAGTGAAAACAGCCTGTCCCCTTCCTCCCTGCATTCTCCCTTCCTGAACTTATACACATTAATCAGTCTTCTCTGATTGCAGCAATACTTGGTACTGACCAAGTCCATAAGCAATGTCTCTCTCCTCTATCTGTATTTTTGGTTACCAAAGAGGATTATTATTCATTTCACCTTAAGTCACGCCTCTGATTACCTGATATGAAACGTGGTTATGTGGTTTTCAAAGCGKTTTTTTTTTTATCAAATAATATTTGAGCATCAGAAGTAAAGTTGAGTAAAACAAGARGAGTGTTGATAGAAAATAACGTCTCGCAGAAAACTGCAGACACTCAAGAGTATTATTGCAACATCTGGATATTGTTTTTGTCATGGCATTAGGTAGTTATTACAGACTTGCATGCTATCTTTCTTGCTGTGAACCAAGAGGTGAGAGAAACACATTTTTAGCCATTTCTACATTTCATTAACAAATGGTTCTGTTTGGAAATATGATGCTCTTGATCTCAGCAACAGCGATGCCTATAGAAGGGTATCTTAGTGATTTATGGGGCTGAATATTAAACATGTAACACTTTAAACATACACGGCCATGTAACATAAGACAAAAACGCTAGGCATGTGATTAATGAAAATGTTCTCAGTGAGACCCACAAAACTTCACATGTGTGTGGCAGACTACAGATTTCTATCTTCTGTACTGTTTACCAGATGAGCCCAGTGCACATGACAAAAGTAACATCTAGCTTATTTCAAACTTCTTAGGAGTTGCAACACTAAAATATTATTATTAATAATTCTGATGATAATTTTAATCTACCCTTGTGATAGCAGCAACTGGAAGTAAACCACATAAACATTATGATGCATCATGTCTTCTTCCAAATTATTTGCAAAGAGCAGAGTTACTGCAATAGGCAGGGAGTGCTGGGATGTCACATCACCCTGTGCTCAGCTCCCCATGGCCATCAGCGCTGTGCTGTGTGTGGGGACGTTGCAGATGAGGAGCTGTGGCTGTGGTTGCTGCAAAGATGCTGCTAATATTAGATTCATGTTATTGATCTCTGCTCTCCCTGGAGCCAGGGAATTGGAGGGAACCAGGAAGGAGGGTAAGGCAAACTGTAAAGAACTAGCTTGTATTCCTCATTAAAGAGAACTGTGAAATACTTGCTGGGGAGCCTAGGTCATCTGTGCAAAGAGTGATGAAAATCTCACCGATKCTGGTTTAAGGCATTGTTTATGTTTCTCCTTTGCCCTCAAAATGAGCAAATATCTGATACAGTGAAATGTATGAGGTTCTGTAGTGTTGGGCTAACTGAAGTTCATCCCATACATGTTCATAGAATCACAGAATGATGGAGGTTGGAAGGACCTCTAGAGATCATCTAGTCCAACCCCCCTGCTCCAGCACCCAGAGCATACGGCATAGGGCAGCATCCAGGTAGGTTGGGAAGATCTCCAGAGAAGCAGTCTCCACAGCCTCCCTGGGCAGCCTGTTCCAGGGCTCTGTCACCCTCACAGGAAGGAAGTTCTTCCTCACATGCAGATGAAACTTCCTGTGTTTCAACTTGTACCCTTTGCCCCTTGTCCTATTACTGGCCACCACCAAGAAGAGCTTGGCCTCATCCTCCCTACATTCTCCCATCAGGTATTTATACATATTAATCAGATCTSCTCTCAATCTCCTCTTCTCCAGGCTAAACAGGCCCAGCTCTCTTAAGTCTTTCATCGTACAAGAGATGCTCCATTCCCTTAATCRTCTTTGTTGTTCTCCACTGGATCCTCTCTAGGAGCTCCACATCCCTCTTGTCCTGGGGAGCCCAGAACTGCCCCCAATACTCCAGGTGCAGCCTCATCAGAGCTGAGGAGAGGGGCAGGCTCCCTTCCCTTGACCTGCTGGCAACATCCTCCTGATGCAGCCAKGATCCCATTGGCCTTCTTGGCYATGAGTGCWCTGCTGGCTCATGGTTAACTTGGTGTCAACCAGGACTCCCAGAACCCTGTCTGCGGGACTGCTCTCCAGCAGGTCAACCCCTAATCTGGTGCAGGACCCTGCACTTGTCCTTACTGGACCTCATGAGGTTCAACTCTCCAGCCTGTCCAGGTCCCTCTGGATGGCAGCACAGCCCTCTGGATTGTCAGCCACTCCACCCAGCTTGGTATCATCCACAGACTTGGTCAGGGTGCCCTCTGTGCCCTCGTCCAGGTCATTGATGAASAAGTTGAACAGCACCAAGCCTAGTACTACCCCTGGGGGACACCACTGGTCACAGGCCTCCAACTGGACTCGACCCCATTTATCAGGATCCTCTGAGCTCTACCATCYAGCCATTTCACAGTCCACCTCRCTGTCCACTCATCCAACCATATACCCCTCAGGCCAGCTTACATCAGCCGATAATGAAAAGGCCAAGAAAATCGAAAAGCAGAAGTCTGTGAAAGACCATCAAAGCAGGAACTGCCTTTACCTAAAACATTGTAATTAGCTGTTGTGCTTTATGCTGATATGCCTGCGGCAGGTTCCCCTGGCTTTGCATCAGCACATGCCACATAAGGTGAACCTTGGTTGTTCTGGTGTTAATACAGCAGAAACCTCAGAAACTTTTGATTAAGCCCTGGTTGGYTTTGATGTTAAAAAGTTAGAGTTAATGGACAATACTCCATCTAAAAAGCTGCAGATATGAGTGAATTAGTCATCGGAGATCATGAAGGGATCTGCTTGCACTTCAGATCTAAGGTTGTGGTTAGAGGGCACAGTAAATTCAGCTTCAGGCCTCCTGGTATCAGACCAAAAGTGACACAGCAAGCGTGAACTTGTCCTGTGCTTCAGATTTGTTTCAGAAAACTTGGATGGGCTAATTTTGTACTGAGAAGCTTTACACAAGATTAGGTGTCAGCTGTCTTCTCTAGCCCATATAAAGCACTCCTGAATGCATAAACCTAGGATAAATTCCACTTTGGACATGGAGGGTGTTCAACAGAAATAGGACCATCTGTTTCTGCCTGCTCTGTATCATATCAGTACTGCTGAGTAACCAGAAAACATGTTGAGCACTAATGATCACGACACCGTAGTCTCAGAGGTATGAAGCTCAGATTAAAAACCATCCATTCCTATCCTTCTTTAGATACCACCTTTCAAAAGGAGAGAGCATTAAAGGCTGAAGGGGGAGGGATCAAACCAGCTTCCTGCTGCTTGGCTATGACTTCAGGACAGAGGAAGAAAGTGYTATGAGAAAATGATGCCTTCCACCTTCCTCTCTTCTCTGTACCATAGAGCTGTGCTAACGACTCCCCTTAGGGTTGTCTGAGCAGTTTTGTATGTGACTAACAAAGGAATAAATTCAATCAAGTGTCTGTTGCTTTGCCCCAAAGTCAACTAGAATCAAAGGAGGCCACATTGTTCTGTCCAAAAACAATGAAGGACTTAAATCCATTGCCTTAAAGTCTAACATTTTATATTTTTTTTGTATCCTTCTTTAGTCTGTGCAGTGCAGACACTTGTCACAGTCTTGCTGTCTGTTACCTATCTCTAATTCTTACAGAGCCCTGAAACTCATAATGCTACATTATGTTGACGCTGTCCGTATTTCATTCACACCAGTCCTGTTTGTGTCGACAAAACCTGATAAAAAGCATTGCCTTTGGGAATGGAAAATGGGAAAACCTGTCCCTGGCACCCATCAAATTTCCTTCTCTACTCAGAAACTTATGAGGATTGGTCTTGGGACTAATGGAGTTCACAGGACCGGTCTGTCTCTTGGCCAAAAAGGGGAAAATACAGACATTTTTAATTGTAGGGGAAAAAATAATGAAAAAAACAGCAATTGAGAAAAAGATTCAGAAACAAATCCTTTCTTTCTGGTGTGTTTCAGGAGCACCTGGTTGTAAATGATAATTGTGCTTTATTTAGGAACAATAAATTAAAGCAGAGAGAAATAAAAGCAGTGATATTTCCAAAGACCTAGCTGATAATTTATAAGTACTTTTAATCACCGTAATTATATGTACATTAGAAATCTACAATGACAATATGATGCAGCCTTAAAGCGACAGTTGGTTTCTTGTGTCAAGTATCTTTTCCCAACTGAGGAATTGAGTTGTCCTCAACTTCCCAATGATGATCTGCACTTACAGTGTATATAATCAAAGAATACCTAGTGCATGCTGGGCAGTCTAGGCTGTCTTTCCAAGAATGTCTCCATAGTTTAGTGATCGTGGGAGCTTCCAAGTTAGGAAAATACAGAGCACATTCATTTTTTACTTTGTCAAAATCTGCAGGTGAAGCATTGTCCACAGCAGACACAGATAGGAAAACATAATTCTCAGCTGTCTCCATGGATCTGGAAGGTTAAAGACCATCTTTTTGGATTCCAGAGCAAATGGGATCTTGTTCCCTTTAAGAAGTGGTTGCTCGTTACATGGTGTGGCCACTTCATAATTTTATTACAAAACAAAACCTTGTTTGGTTCCTTTAACAAGATTCCAATTAATTTCAGAGTACTGTTTTGAATTAAAACCTGCAATTTTGGAGAAATGAAGACCCCAAATTGGAGATTCGTGAGTCCAGACCCCTGAGAAGGCCAGCAGTCTCCCACAGCTCAGTGTTTTGTGTTCATGACAAGAGGCCTTAAGTCTTCCAATAAATGATTCTCATCAGCAGCTGTTCAATGGTTGATTAGGTCTCACTAGTTTTTTGCTGTTTCTTTGTATGTGTGTGTAAGTGCCTGTCTTCCATCTCATGTCAGAGACATCACTGGACCATGTGGGAGGACGGTGTGATGGAGAATGCAGCGCTCTTGGTGCCCTGTGTTCCACTTGCCTGTGTCCCCTGACATGAGCCTAATGAGGAGCCTACAGAAGAAAAGGGAGAAAACTCCCCCTGTGAACATTCAGAGAGACAAATCAGTCCTCATAACTCAAGTGTCTCAAAACAAATTGCCAATTTCATTGTCAGTTGATACCTGACTCCAAGCGCACCCCTTACTCCCTATTTTATGATGCCTTCTTTTTCTCTTGAAAATAGATGTATTTCCAATATGAATTTGGAGGACAGATTGGTTTGGGATTTACAACTTTTATTTTTCAAAATGTTGTTGTATGCTGTATAATGGGAAGAGGATCTGTCTTATGTAGCTGTGAGTTTTTTTGCAATCTTTGTATCAAAAGAAATGTACCGGGGTAGAGTGTGCTAGGGTTTAATTCAAAACATGAACAGAGTTAGGATTCTGGGGGAAAAAAATAGCAAGGACTCATCTGGTGAGGCCAAACAAGTAGCAGAGAGAAAACTGAATCAATGGTTTAGCTGTGAATATCGAGAAAACTTCTAACCACCAATGCCCAAATTCTGTAGTTCTTTCTAAATGCTTTTCTTAATAACAGCTGAGATAATAGATAAAACTAAAACACATCTAGAAAGAAGAGGATAGAGGTCAGGTAGGACTTGAGTCTAGTTTCTGAAATTTTGGCCTTGGTGGAAAAGGTCTTTAGTCTGGGAGATTTAAAATACAAACAAACAGACAAAAAAAGTCAGGTTACTTGGAAGTTAGAGGCCAGTTTTGATGCTTGATTGGTGCATTGAGACAAAGGACAGAAATCCGTATTGGTTTTGGTCTCTGTTTGTGCAGGATGGTGAGAAAGAGATGATTAGAAAATTAATGGAAACTCTTGGAAAATGGAAAGGCTTCCTGAAAAGAAAGGGGCAGTTAGATAAGGTCAAGAGTGCTTGCATACTGCTGAGGTTTGCTTTATAATAGAAGAAAAGAACTAGTAGTGAAACTTTGGTTGACATGGCTGGCATGAAAGAAGCACAAGCATGAATATAAGAAAGCCAACAAAAGTGGCAGTCAGGCTCTATTAGAGCAAGTAAATGTAAATTGTGTATACRAAATGGGAAAGAATTGCTATTTTTATTGCATTATTTCAATTAGATCGTAGATTGCTGCTATGATATTCTAGAATTTCTAGCTAATTCTAGCATTATGAAAGATATTTACRTACTGCAAATACTGGGTATATTTACCTCAGTTGCATAATTATGTACRGTTATACAAGTCAATACTGCTGCAGTAGAATTGACAAAATTCTATATACATTCTCTGTTCTTTTAAAGTAATGTGACTGAAGTAACCTAAACACCCACTGAAATACAGAAATAGGCAAGCAATGGGAATATTTTCCTTCTCGYATCCATACATTTCTATATTTAAATCACCGTTAATTACATATATATAGACATAGATACATGTAAAATGATTGCTTTATTTCTGCAAATAAACAAGTACAGTGAAAAAAGAAAGGCATCAGAGAAAAGTGTTTATAATAGTCTCATGCGGAGGACTAAGGAAAATATTAGTAAGCATCTATCAAGAGTTATGTTCAATGTGTTATTATTTAAACTTGTAATTTAAAAACATGCAGCTTGCTAGAGGTGGGACAGTGCTGTTTGACCTGCTATTTTACTCCTGCTGTCATTTCAGAGTAAATAAGGAAAGTACTAAGGGTGCAGATGGCTCTTAAGAAGCACAGACCTTCTTCCTCTCTTTTTGAGGAGAGACTTTGATGAAATCTGGATACACCTGGGTGTCTGTGAAGGGGGCAGCAGGGAGAGCATTGCTTTTCCTGTCATTCCTAAACTTTGTTTTCTGAAATAAACGTGGTCTCCAGCTCTTCTGGAGTTAGTCTAATGGCAAGTGCAGACAGGATCCTGTACAGATCTCCTATTTCTTCCTTTCTGAAGGGAGTCCAAGGCCTCCAAGTTCAAGAAAACACAGTGTACGTGCCAGCGCCGCACGTCTCAGGGCAGGGTACCTGTGTCGGGCCGCGGGCATCCTGTCTGAGTGAGAAATTGGGAATTTGACCTGTCCCGGAGGAGCTGGGAGCCAAGCCAGCTGCTCAAGAGCAAAACAGCACTTGTTCAAATGGCTCCCACCTGTGATGAGACCCCACTTGGTGAATGTGAATGGGGCAGAAGGTGAAGGGGTGACCATGCCCTCCACACTTGCTGAGGGTGATCAGGATGACCTCCATGCTGCGAGGAGGCAGCRGGTGGAAAGCAGAGCATGCAAGTCTTTGCCACCCGTGCAGATGTAGAGGGAGCAGGGTGGGCTGGTAACATGCTAACGGGAAGTACATTTTGCCCTGTTTGGAAATGTCAACTGTTTGGAGATCAAGCTTCTGAAAATATACACTTGCACATATGCAGTAAAATAAATGGTTTGGATATTGCTTCCGTAAGGGCAATCCAGGAAATTGTCTTACCAGTCAAATGTCCTTTATTTCCTCTTAAATAGCCTGTGTGCAAAACTATGTTCTCATCAATATCCTCTCTGGTGACAGTGAATTTTTTAACACTTGTAAAACTTGGAAATCTTAAAAGGTGCCTAATGTGCTACAGTGTCTCCTATCCATCCAGCAGACAGGCTTTTCTGAAATTTAGGAGCAGAAATCAAAGCATGGCAAGTCTACCAGAGTGTCTTGGAGTCAGTGAAGCAGTTAAAAGCAACATGACTATAGCAAAGAAGCTGGATGGTTTCCTCACCACCACTTTCACCAGAGGATGCTGGAGAGAAGGTTGCTCAGCCTTACTCTTTGCAGAAAGCAGAGCTGAGTCACTGCTAGAGGTTAAAGATGTCAAAAGAAGATGGGTTTCTCAAGCTATTGAATTCAACATACAGAAAAGCAGCCAGTTTTCCTGATTGTGCTAATCCAAGGTTCCCAGCAAGTTTGCAGAGGCTTTGTTACTGCTCCCCAGGGGAGTCTCAAATGCCAAATCCATACTCATTAAAAAAAAAAAACCAAAAAAAAAACACTTCAAACAAAACTCAGTGGTAATGGATTTGGCAATTGCAGACCAATAATTCCTCTTCTAGGAAAAACAGTATAACAGTAGGTTATAAATGGATCAGGAACTGCTTGCACCTTATTCTTTAGACAAAAGGAGGATGACCATTTTAGACCATTGGAGGATGTCACCCTTCCAAAAAATGAGAACTTTGGAAGAGCTTGAGGCGGAGGCCTGGACCATGATAGACAAAAAGTGATCCATGGTCTTGAGTGCCTCTGCCAGCCAATTTCTCCATTAAACACTGAGTTAGCAGGGCGAGCTATGGGGAATGCAGACTAGTGAGGGCCATGTTGGCCAGATGTGCTTCCCTCCTGCACAAAGATGTATCCAGGGGTCCTGTGCTCTCCCCACTTTAAGCACTGCTCCAAGAGGTTGGAAAGGACAGAGATGAGCAGTGTGAATTCATCAGTCATCTCTGAGAAGTCATTCAAAGTGTCTAGCACGTGCTGAGCCAGTACTGTTGTCTTGATACCTCTACCTCTCCTTGATCCTAACTGCAATAAATGGCTGTATTGCTTCAATAAACGGGTCTTAAGAAGTTTTTATAGGCAGGAAAAAAAATAATAGATGGTATCTTGACTGTATCAAGAATTTGCGTGGACCTATCATTTTTTTGATACTGTGTGGCCTAAATTTGCTTTCACATCTTTGATCAAAGTATTGTAAATAAAGACACCTCTAATAAAGGATCGAAGGATGAATGGGATAATAATGGGTCAGCTTCACACTCATCTGTTATCTGTGTAATTAAATCAAGGAGGTGGATGGAAAGAAAAAAAAGACAATGTCTTTGAATGTGCAATTAGGAAGGATTATGAAATAACAGCAAACCTCAAAAAAAAAAGAACTTTCTCTTATTTGGAAGGTGACTGATTAAATCCTTCATTAAAAGTCTAGCTAGCTCTCCTAGGTCAGTGTGATGTCCTTAACTAAATGTATTTCAAACTTTTTAAGGTCATTGTAAAAGAAAACAAAAGAATATTAGTTTGGATTGTGTTTGCCAGCATTCTCAACTTCCATTACCTCCATTAAAAGACATATATGACCTTCTCCCCACACCCAGAAGAAATCAAACTAAAGATTCCCCCTCCCTGGCAAGCATTTGGAAGAACTTTCCAGATTTTACACTACTGTATTTGAAGAATTGTTTTAGAAAAGCCGCATCTTAGTGATCAAGTGGTAATTTTTCACTTTCTGCTTTGAAGTGGGACTCTTGCGGTTACATACCATCAAATAACTGACCTACTTTAATCCCTCTAGTGTATGTGAGCTCTCAAGCATAAGGGAAACATTAGTTTTAGCAACATCTAGACATACCTCGTAAGGGAAAGTGACTTGTCTCATCTGCGAAGGGCATCAAGATGCTTGGATGGAGTTCATGAAACAGGATGCAAGAGAAGGGCAGGTGAGACTTTGCTGGTGGAATAACTGCTAGAAACATTTCCCCTAGTCATAAAATTCTCATTCACTCTCTGAAGAAAATGCTTTGTGGGTAGTAAAAAGATCAGAAGAGTAATGTTTTCAGCGTTATTAAAATATTTTTAAAAATGATTTTCTTCAAATGCTCTAAGATTGCCTGGATTTTATGGAATCAGTCTCAATACACTTTTTTTTTTTTTTTTTTTTTTTTTTAAGAGCTAACGTATAAGATGGCTCTGACCTTAATTCCTGATTTCTGAGTCAGTTCTGATCTACACACTTCTTCCCCAGTCACTAGTGTCCTCCTGGTGCTCTTTAAGGCACATAGATTGCTGTCAAAATAATGTGGGTGGGCAGTGGGTGGGCAGTGAAAACTCTTCTACTAGAGAAATGGCTCTGATCCCAAATTCAAGGAAGCCATTGATTTTAAAGGGCCTTGGACCAGTGATTCAGCCCTCAATTTAACAGAATTGCAAATACAGCTTTCTGTGTGTCACATGGAGGTTRTAAGGCAGAGCAGCTTGCAGAACTTGAGTCTAAACCAGTCCTGCATGTGAGAAAGTGGAAGAACTAAATGAAATAATCTGTGTGTTCAGTCCTTTGCAGCTGTCTCAAAGAAGGCCTCTATGCAAAGCCTGCATGGACRATGCCTTAAATAGGTATACTCCTAAAGTGCCGATTCCTTGTGCACCCAATACTCAATGGTCCTTGTTCTCATGCACAATGAGGTTTCCATCCTCTTACACAGGCTGATGGTCTCCAAAAGCTTGTCTTATAGTGCTTTCAGSCTAAAGAAAGCTTGCTTTTTAGCACTGACAGAAGATAACAGATGGGTTTACTTCACAGCTCATACGTTAGATGGTGGTTCCTGTTCCCTCAGCCTACTTCTGCTTGCTACATGTTCATACATCATCAGCGTTTGCCTTCTCCTGCACCAAATCCATTGATGGCACATCCTAAATATCAACTTACTTCCCCCTTGCAGCAACTTATCACTTTCTTGATCTAAAAAATGCCTCACATTTCTACAAGTTTGATAAATTACAGTGTGGAAGGGTGGATTTACTAGTGTTGGTAGATGGTATTTAAACTGGCAGTGTTTAAACAAGCAGAGCACGTGGGAATCTCCAAATAAGTTATTTCACTYTGTGCAGCTTCATTATTTTTACAGCACTTTCTAGTGCAGCCTCCTTCCTGAGTAATCCCAAGGTCATCAGCTTCACAGCTTTGAGCAGTAGGTCMTTTAACCTGCTTACTGCTATCCAAGATAAAAAAGAGATTTTTAATGCTTACTTTCAATTTATTYTTCTTCAACTTCTGTTTGTGTTCCCCTTATCCGGTTTTCAGCAGTAAAGCTAAAAAAGAAGCTTCTGTTATCTTGGTTATTTATGATTTTGGTCACTTCTACTAAATCCCTACTTACAAACATTGTTTTCTAACTTATTCTCATAATTCATTTCTTTTAATTTTAGGATTACGGCTGCTTTTCTTGATTCTTTTTGATTTTTTTTCAAGGGCTGAACTTTTTTTTGTGTGTGTTTTTTTTAATACTTTCTTTTTCTGATGCTATGCTTGCAAGGAAAAACAAAAAGCACAGGATATGTCTTGATCAAAAATAATGTCCAGAATAATACTCATTGCTATTTTACATCTCGGAGAGTGTTTTGATTTGGATTTCTCCCTGCTCTATCCTTCACTGGCCTCTAGGGTGTTTGGATTTGGATTTCTCCCTGCTCTCTTGTTCATTGGCCTCCAAACCTTCAACCCACTGCTGCTTGGTGTCTGTGGGATAGCACTGGACTGATACCTTCGTCTTCATAGAATGATCACACCAAAATCAATTGCAAGAGTCTGCCTTGCAGGCAGTTCTGCCAAAGAAATGATGCTCTTGATTGATCTGCATGAGTTTTTTGTAAGTATACTTATTCCAAAGTGCTTGGGATCTTGGTACTTTGGTCGGGGTGGAACTCTCTGAAATAGTTTTCAAATAACTGAAATAATATAAAATAACTTCTTCACCATATGAGGACTTTTTATTTTTGATTTCTGAAGTTCATTTACTTTTTTTTTGTTTACTTCAAAAAGAATATTTTTACATAGATTCAGATATCCTCTTTACCTTTTCTGCAGAAATCACCATTTCTGCATTTATGCATTTCTTCATATGTGCTGGAGCTTTTCCTATAATAATATTTTTCTAAAATTTTTAGTTTTCCATAGCAAGCTATATAAAGAATTTCTCCAAGCCTTTTGCTAGAGAAAAATGCTTTATTGGTCTGTTTTAATGAGACATTCTCTTTCTTCTGATGTGTCAGTGGGTCTAGATGCTGAATGCTTGGGTAACTAGTGCTCTATAAATACCTTTGATAGATAAATTATAAACCACTACATACTGGAGCAGGGTTTACATGTCCTGTGCAGTGAAGGGCAAGGGAACTAAACAAAAAAAGCACCAAGCTCCTGTTGCAATGAAGCATATCAGAAGGACTTAGTTTGCCAGCTATTATCACAGTTATTTTCTTTTCCTAAAAACAGGGATAAAAGTATAGTAATTCTTGTTGGTAAATGACACTTTGTAAAGTGAACTGCTGTACTTTGCAGGGGCTCTCACGACCATAAACTGTTGCCTGTTTTGCCAATGGTATCTGATTAATGAAAGACATCCTTGTAAAGCTGTCAAATATCCCAGGATATTCCCACCTGGAAAAGGCTGAGGGGTATTTCACTGAGCTTTGCAGAGCCATGGAGATGCTGTATAGGTCAAGGCAGTATTTTCAGTCATCACGTACCCCAGACAGGGGCACTGACTGAAACAAGCAGGACAGTCAAGACGAGATATAAGAAAAAACATCAGGAAAGCAGGTAGTGAATGTCTGGAATGTGTTGCCACTGGACTTTGTTGAGGTAGCATCAACAAATTGAGCAAGAAATTAGACACATTTATGGCCAACAACTGTATAAACCATGTTTATGGCCAACAAGTATGTAAACAGATACTGAAAGGAATAGACAGGGATGTAAAATAAAAAGAGCATGAGGACGTGATGAGGCCCATATGTGCCTATAAATAATGTCTTCCGTGCCACTGTCGGACAGACTACCAGGCTGATAGCCAGACTAGTGATCTACCCCAGCAGTGCACTGGGCTCTAAAGTCTGGAGGGCAGGGTGGGGGGATTAGGACAACTGGCACTCACACTGAGATATATATATATATAAAGAAAAGAGAATCAAAGTGGAAAGTACATGATAGAAAAGCATGCTTACAGATTTGGAAGCATATTCTGAAGTTTAACTGTTTACTGGTTATATATTATTTTATAAATGTACGCTTTTATTGATGTAAATTATACCATGGAGTTCTCCTTTGCTTAAATTCTTTTTCATTTTGTCCGAAGCTTCCCGCGTTTAGTAAAAATAGATAGTTAAGAAATTCAGAGAGGCAATCTGAATTGTGATGCCCATATTTGCCTGGGTTATTTTATAGTTTTCTTAGTCTGTATTGTGATCTGTCTGTCTCTCTTCTTTTTTTCGTGGAAGTCTTTGGAGTTTTAGCAATAGCCAGAAGACACAAATATAATTACAAGAAGCCACTTTGTTTACAGCTCCCTTCTCTCTGCAGAGAGCTCTTCCCAGTGGAAGGTTTAATTTAGTTATCACTTTTTTGCTGAGGAAAGCACGTTTTCAGGTTTTGCTTTTATTTCAAGAGAAATTTCTATCCTCTCCTTGCTGCTTGTAGCAAAGATTGCTCCAAATGCAATCTTTGTTCCCTCCATGTCATCCTTCACAGCCTCTACAGGGAGAGACCAAGCACAAGTTCCCTTGGGAGACATCTGTGCAAACATCGCTCCTGCATTTCCATCCACCAGGTTTTAATCTGGATCTCTGGCTTTTTCATTTTTCCCTTTGTGTTCTGTTTCTCTCGGCTTGTGTAGCAAGCTCTGGTTTCTTTTTTTGAACTCCTCATAAACTGCCTGGGAGCCACCATCACTGGCTGAGACCCCACTGTGTGAGAGGCAAGAGACAGCTGCAATCTCCAAAGTTGTATTCTTGGGGTGGATTTAAAAGCAGTTGCACCTTCAAAACCCTAAAGACAAAAAAAATCAAGAGGCTGTATACAGCTGTCTGATTCTTAAAAAAGCATCTCAGCATAAGTTAGGGCTTATCCCATGAAGTAGCTGCTGAGGTATAAATGCAGAACTCTCCTATCACATCGTTGCAAAAAGGGGTTAGGACAAAAAGGGCCACAGTCCTGAATTTATAAAGCTGAACTTCTCTGTATTTTATTTCATGTCTGACTTGATTTAGTATTGATAATGCAACAGTTCTCAGATTATGAAGTGAGGAATGGAGTTTACTGTGTTATTCAAGGGTGTGTGTGTGTGTATATACATATATAGAAAAAACAGTTTAAAGATCATGACTTAGAGGTGTCTAGGCTTTTTGGCAGCAATGCATATGGCCTGAATTTTGGGCAATCACAGTTCAAAGTTACATTCCCATAAGGCTGGATTTTCAGAATGTTGATGCCCACAGTTTGCATTAATGTAACAAGAAACTCGACATAATTTGAGAAAAGCAGAGATTAATGAGGGATTTACTTTCAGTCATCCAGATCCATAGACCAAGCTCCTAGCATCTCCAGAAATGACTTCCATAATATGCAGGTCTAGTGGGTTTCTTCAGAGAACTTTTTCTTTCCCGTTGCTAGCAGTGTCTTTATRGTTTTGATTTATTCTGAGCTTTATTCTCTGCACATTTTAGTCTTTAATAGAGTCTTATGTTGTAATCACAGCTGAAATCTGCAGATTATGCTGCCACAATAAATTATTCAGATGTACTGCTTAGGCTTCATTTTACTAAAATTGTTCCATCTCTATCTGAGATTGACAGTTAGTTCTGAGTATTATTTAACTTTTTACGTTATGAATCAGGACTCCTGCCTATTGCCAGCTCCAGTGTCTAGTGCCAGATGAGAATCTGGCATTGCAATGGGAAGTAGCTGAGTAAGGCACACTGCCTTTTTCTTAGTATCAAATCTAAAAGGATCACAAAAAAAAAAAAATCTTCTTTTATCCACTGAGCTCAAACTTAAGTATTCTGTAAATCGTTTTAACTTCTCAAATGTCAAGATGACTTTAATAGCCCTAATTGAGCAGAAAACTGAGCTGAAACTAAAATGCAGTATTGGAACTTCCAATGAGGTACAAACCACTATTTTTAATGTCTCCTCTATAAAATAAAAGAAGTTAAGAGCTCTGTTATGCAGACAAATGTTATACTCACTCACAGTGAACAGGTCCAATCGATTGATGGTTCCTGCTTGGGACTGAGCTGGGCTTCTTGCATCTGACATTCAAGCTGGAAACTGACTCTCACATCCCTCATCCTTCACTGTTATCATGCATTTAACAACAATAGGAGGCAATCTCTTTTTTAACAGCCTGGAAATGGCTATGCAAATTTAAAAGTATTGCCTAGAAAACAGGAAAGCGTCAGGGAGAGGTCCACTGCTGCCAGGCCTTAGCTAACCTAAATTTTGCTTTGTGCCTGACAGAAATCCCATTGCTTAATCAATAGCATTTTTTTTTTTTGGCTTGCAATAACAATACACTTTCACAGAAAATTTCCCTCTTTCCATGCTGAAGTGTTTGACCAGGCTTTTCTCCTCCTTGTGGCTGTCTTTCTTAGGAAACATAAATGCCTGTTTATCTTTCCCTGCTGCCAGAAATCCGGCTATAATATTTCAAGAAGAAGTGGGACATGACATTGGGATTTTAAAATGCATTCAGTTTTAATATATATGTTCTTATTCTAATTTCTTCCAAAATTTAGTGTCTTAGTTTATCTTTAAGAAATCAGAGAAAGTAATTCCAGTGTTTCTGCCTGGACTTGTCTCAGTGACATCAATTTTAACTAGATATTGGAAGAAACAGTGAGTWTCAGAAGCGGTCTGTATTTCAGCTGGGTTTATGTGAATTATCACACAGCTCTAGTCCCTCTGTCTCCATTCACAACTCTTCCTCCTCCTCAGTTCAATGTGCTTCTTCTGAYTTTCGCCATTGTCATTGAGGGGGACTTAGACCTATTGGAAGGACTTAGATCTGACAACAGGATTTTTGTGTTTATGAATCAGGAATCAAGTATGTGTCATTCTACAGATAGGTTCTGGGTCTTGGTCCCCTTATATCATACATATGACCTACTAAGGTGGAGTCAGTTTTGGTATAGGTGAGAGGCCCATCACACATTGTGGACCACTAACTACATGTGGTCGGTCATGTACAGCCTACTGGGCCTCAGGCCCAGTATGTAGTGGGCTACAGGGAGCACCTAAGGCAGCACAGCCCCTCACTCCCTTCTGAAATGGGTTGGTAATAGTAAACAGAGCCAAAAAGCATTTGCTCTTCCAGAATGGAGAYTACAAATTCCCATTCATTATAACAGGATTTCTGCTTTCGTTACATCAAGTATCACAGCTCTCCCAGCAGAAGTCAGTTATCTGGCAAATTCAACTTGTTTATATGCACATCTTAAATGCCTGTTTCCTACTCACTAGGAAAAAAAGTTGTGATGAGTGAGGCATTTTTTTCAATTTCTGACTCAGATAAAAGTGTCATATCCAATCTTTTTTCCTCCCTCTCCTCATTTTTTTTCCAAAATGGAATGAAGCTTGATTTTTTTTTCATACTTAATTATATCTATTAATGGAGAAATAGGATCCCTAAGGCAGGTCACTGTAGCTAAGTAGCACATTCCCATTACCGGTCATATATTARCAAGGGCCTAATTTGAACCAGAAATTGTTCTGCACATTTGTAATTGATATCCATGAGAGAACAATAGCCTTGAACAATATGCATTTTGGGGTATTTAGCAGTGGAAGCAGCAGTGAATAGAGAGCTGGAATTCCAAGAATTAAGGCATCTAAATATACTTGTATACAAAGCATAGTATTTAAATAAACAGTAGAGGAATAGTAGGAGAAAGCTGGAATGCCAACCAAGGAGCAGGACTGGAAGGAAAGCATCCACATAGGCCCGTGGTATTCCAACTATCTGCCGACTGCTATGTCTACAGAGAGTAGATGTATACGCTCTGTGTGTGTGTGTGTGTGTGTGTGTGTGTCTGTATAAATATATAATGAATGGTATTGCCTTTCCAATTATATAACTCATGGGAATGAGTCTTGGCTTGGTCTACACAGATCAAATATCCAGTATAACTCATTTTATTAAAATTATTAATATTGCCAACTCTACCATCACAAGGTCTACAACAGCTCTCCTGTTTGGTTCTTCCTAACTGAGGACAACATCGTTATTTTGTCATATTGTATTCTATTCATTTTGCAGCCTGCCATAAACAATTTCATATTCGGCTTCATCCCAAACAGACCACAATTTGCCTTTGGTTTGATCCAGTCTRCTATGCTTGAACTTTCTGGAGAACACTTGAACTTTCTGGAGAAAAAATTCTGATATGGGAGGCAGGTTTTCATAGATGTAGCCTTAAATAGCTGGTGTAAGAGCTCTTATTCTATTCAAATAGATTTTAAAATTGCAGATTCAAACTATATTGGATCTCTGACCTCAAACTGCATCAGTATAAAAGTGGCTGAAGGAAATGATCGTTTAATGTCATGCACTGCATGTATGTAGAATATCAGAAGTGATGTGTTGTATCTGACTCTGCAAGAGGCATTCTGTGACACAACTGTAGGCTAATATCACCTCAAGCTGTGAACATGCATCAAAGACTCCCTTGAAAAAAAACCAAACTATGCAAGCTACTGATAATCAAAATGTGACAAAGCACTGGTAGTACAAAAGCTGCAAAACCTATAACATGGTGATGACAAACTAATGGAGTTTGAGTAGTGCTCAGTGATTCATGACTCAGTGAATGAAATGGATGGATCTAAATTTGGACTCAGGATGGATCAGGAAATTTTGACTTTTCTGAGACTCCTGGTTTGTCTGAGTCACTCAACCAGCAAAACCATACTGTGGTTCCTGCAAGCTTGCCTGATCAGTCCTTCCATAAGTACTTGAATGCTTAGATATTCACTCTAGCTTGGGAATATTGGATAGCTAAGTTTATTTTGTTCTGAATAGAATTGTGATAATGTTTGTTTAATTTTACTATTTTTCTGTAGTTTTGTAATAAATTAGTTAGTCTTARACTGTTACTCTTGCTCTGTTATTATGTCCCCAAAAAATATTGTGAGCAAGACTTCTACATAGARAGGCATTGAAGAGCAGAAGAGCCTGGTTTGTGTTCACATCAGGATTCATTAATCAYGTAGAGGAGCATATGGAGAAAAAGAAAAGGAAATTGTATTTGGAATGTCCAGAGAAATAAAATGTATTATGATTAATTTTTTTCCAAAGAACAAGTCAAAATTTTTGCACATCATATTGTCTCATTTAAAATTTACAAAAGCAAAAACATTTTAGTTTAAACAAGGATGCCTTTCCTTATTACCAGACAGCATATTCTTATTGCCATCTAGAATGTGTACTAATTAGTCCTGAATATTTCAGTGGCCTCATTGTACTAATCAAATGTTGGCATTTTGTTTTGTGCAGTAGCTATATCCAATTTTGGTTGCTCAGGCTTCTGTGAAAGTCTCTGCATGATGAAAACATGTCTTTTTTTGGTGAAAACTGTCCAAGMAGCATGGTTCAGTGAGAACATCCAGATCAGATACAAGATCATCTTTTCTCCAAAGCAAGGTACTGCAGGCACAAGGCTCATTCTCCTTTCAGGCCCTCGCTATAGTAAGAGGCACACCCAGTATTTCCCTTGTGATTTCTACATMGGCAGCCTGAGCTTCCTTACACTCCCAAGGAATCACTGCCTTTCCCCAAAGGACTGCCCTATATACCTGCCTCTAGATATTTGTCATTAAGTTATTTAAGGTTATCTCCAGAAAAGGGTGCACATGCAGCTAGSCAGCACCACCCTGCCTTCTGCATGTACCTCACATCTTGCAGAAGAAAGAAAAAAAGATTTTAGGGAATATGAAAAATATGGTCACAACTAACTTGTTCAGCAGACCTCGCAAGATTGGATAGCTAAAGGTTTCCCTATGTAGCCTGTATACTCTGAGTAGATGTAAGAAATCAATGAAAATCAATGAATAGCAGAGATAATACTCTGAGCAAGGGGGAYAGGAGGGACGAAGGGAAAAAATGAGGGAATTTCTACTCAAGTGGTAGTCCAGATTTTGCCAAGCCAGAATAAATTGTAAGGTCTGTGAAGTCTTAGGTGGTGACACTGGTGGAAAGATGACACCTTGAGAAATTTAGACTTTCAACAAACCCTAGAAAATATCTGGAACGTGAAGGGAAAGTTTTTTATTTGATTTTTRATGACACATGGCTGAAATGTATGACTATTAATGGATAGCTTTTGAGGACCAAGACCTCAGCCTTCCCTGCTCTCACTGATGGAGATGGTGGATGGTGGTCCTGGCCATGAGACTGGCTACTCACTGACATCTCTTAATGCCGTCTCTTGATGCCATAATGACCTTTCACAGGTATTAAAGGAAGACTGGTGTGGTAGTTATGGTGGTTGATATCAGTGAAAACACAGTTTCTTGGAACAATGGCATCATTTTTCTTGTGTGAAAACCAGAAAAAAAAAAATTCTATTGGTKGGTGCTGCCTACCTGCACTCATTCTGTAAAGCAAATTGCAGCCTGAGCTTTTTCAGAGTCTTACCATGAATGCGATGGGTGCATGCAGAAGTCAGGGATTTTGGTCTTTTGGGTTCCTCTGAGTTTTGTTGAGGATTTATATGAGAAAGCGACACTCAGCCTGTACTCCCCAGGCAGTGGCAGTGCCCCAGCCGAACACAGAGTCCCTTGCATCATGCCCCATGCCTCTGACATGCCTTTAATAATATTTTGACCACTGCTGGTGCTGCATGTTAGTCAACATAAGACTGTCACTTGAGATGGAAAGTTTGGGAAGCAAGTTGGCTTTGTACTTGTATCTTTATAGAGCCCTGTCTGCAAGTTAAAAAATACAGTCTTCAGTTAAGCATAATCTGCTGATGGCACTTAGAGAATGGCAAAGATCTGAGAAGAAGGATGGGATATTTTCTGGTGACTTGTACCTCGTTTAACAAGCCYTTACCTATAAGAACTGAGTAGGGAGTAAAGGCTACAGATCAGAGCGGTAGCAGTATATACTCAATTTCCAACTTTGTACACATCTGCCTGGCATCTCATGTGGGTGAAGGCTGTAACTGCATACATATATTGTGAAAACTGGTAATATGTTGCTGAACCACTCATTTGGAATTCACATTTCAAATCARATCCCACCTCTTGGACAGAAAAACAAGGAAAGCTACAGAAGGATGAAAAGCTACTCAAGCTCTTGGTGAAGAAAGAAGGAATATAAAACTTCCCAGTGCATTTAGAATATAAAACTTTCCAGTGCTGACCTGAAATTTTTATAAGGCTAGTTATTCTGTTCTACTTTTTTTTCCTGATATCAAGAGGCAGCATTAAAAATTTTATTCTTACAACAATAAAGAATCCAATAAGTAAAGGACCTCACATAAGGACTCCATGTACTCCTGCAAARCAAGAAAACGTGATTTAATTACATATTTTAAAACTAATTTACTGTGAATTACCATAATATTCTGCAGATAGCTCCCTTCAGTTGTTTGCTTTTGCAGATGGGAAATTACAACCCAGCATTATTCATTTTTTTCACAAAAAAAAAGAGCCCCTCCATTTGTTGGTGATGTTTCATATTCTCTTTGTTTCTTTGCGTAGTTATTCTAACACAAAATAAATGGAAAATGTCACACTTTTCCAACTGAGTCCTTCGTCATAACAAAAGTCTTCGGGGAATTACTCTGGAAAATATGAGGGCAACAGTGAATTGATTAGTTGGCAATAAGCCTACTCTCACAGAATATATAGTTTAGCTTAGAATGAAGGTTTCTGGAATATTTTATCATCCAATCCTGTCTTATTCCATCAGAAACTTCCCCACAAACAGTAACCTGATATAATGTAAGCACACATTATGTTATGCTTCTTAAAATTTTCCACCTGCCGCTGGCCATAATACATAAGACACTTGAGAAATGAAGTGTCGGGTGAGTTCTACTTTTAATAAACATGTTTATCCTATCATACAGAGCGAAATAATTTTAATAACCAGGTACATTATTTAAATTAAATTATTGACTACAATTAATAATTACTTGGTGTGAAAAAAACAGACCTCCATAATTTCTAGGAAGCATGCATAGCAATAGCTTTTAGAATATGTACAAAATCAAGATGTTTGTTCTCCATAGGGGTGTTCCAGCACTTGAAATGCAGTTGGTGTTTGCTATTGAGTAGTTTGCATATCCATCTAATAATGCTATATGTCCTGATGCTGCAAAAATGAAAACCTGTTTGGTAGGTCTCTGGTGGCCTTGCAGTGCGTGTTGACTAAATCTCATCCCTGGGTCATGATTCTCCACTGGTGTGTGCTCTTGCAGGTACAGAGGATAAAAACAGGGATGCATTGAAAGATACTGGCAAAAGTGATTTTTATTTCTGACGTAGCAGCACCTACGCGAGCATATGCAGGTTAGTCCCTAAAACATGATATAGCCCACAGTGTCTTGCTCTGAAGCCAAGATGAGCAGCATAATACAGTAAGGAGCTGATCTGAGAGCAGTGAAAACACCAGAAAGTGCTGGGGGAATATTTTTAAGAAGGATCTTGTTATGGGTAGTCTCAAGGAATACGGCTCTCTRCCAGGATCTTTCCCACTTTCTATAATCATCTGGGCTTTTATTTTCATTTGTTGTAAATGAGAGGAAAAAAATGGATACTCTTTTTCCTCCCCTTGAAAAAAACCAAAACCATCCCCCCTCCTCCAAAAAAAAAAAAAAAAATCCTCTCAGGTTCTGCCTCGTTATATCCAGCCTGAACGAATGACAGATGATATAGAGATGAGCAGAGTGGAACATGGTGTTTTGTTTGTCCCGGCATTAATGAGGGCTTGGAATGCTGATGTGTTGGCAAATCTATTTTTGTGTTCATATTTTGCATAGATATTACTGTATCGTGCCTTGTGGAGGAAACAGGAATTTAACATCTAAATATTTTAATATTCATCAAATAATGGTACGTACAAAATAGAAGAAGAAATGATTTCCCCCCTCAACCGTCATCACAGTGAATTCTCCTTGTCTTCTTGCAAGCTATTACAGTGTTAGTGCTAATTTCTCCCTCCAGCAATTTAGGGCTGGTATATGTTAATTCTTGTCTTCAGAAAATAGATCTTCATTTGTTCTTTGCCTTTTGGAGACAACCTCTAAAATGACATACCCTGGGTTTTGGTGTCCTTTCAGTCTGGGAGTGAAAGGTTTCACAAGTGCCTGAAGCTGAATCAGCACAGATTTCAAGTGGAAATAAGATGCTTGTTTTTAACATGTGTGGTAATCCTCAGGCACAAGATGTTGTTAGTGCTGAGTGTTGTCGTGGCCTGAAGTCTTTAATCAAAGCTGTGTGTCCTTCTAGAAGAACAGGTGTAGCCTCATGATATTGGTAATTTTGACCCCAAAATAACTGGATTGTATTCAAAGTCCTTATGACGAACAGATTATGTAATCACAAAGATCATTTCTGCTCTTAAAATATATCAATTAACTAACATATTTGCTCACTTAATTTGATTTAGATAAATTGTAGACATGTTCCTATATTCTGAGAGTGGGAAGGAAGGAAGGAGAGAGGTTTATAACCAAGTGAGAAACAGTTATCTATTAACTGGTGTGATATGTTAATTGTTTTTGCCCTTAGCACATAGTGCTGTGAATATAACATCATTTTTATTGTCCTTTGCCGTTCAGAGTCCACTGAGGTTACCTGAAGGACTTTCAGTGAGTGTGAGCGGCAATGAGTGGTGCCCCAGGAAGGTGGAAAAAATGTTCTCTTGGTGCCTGGATATTCAGATTGCTCACATCCACAGCTGAATTCAGTAGGAATCTTGCTGGTGTGAGATTAGCCAGAGCAATCTGCTGATATACAGCTCTTTAAGACTAGAGTGCAAATTCTGTACTCACAAGGACAAATAAATAATGCAGGATAATGCCACCATATGCCACCTATATGCACAGGGTGCTGAAAAGCAAGGTGTCCATCTAGTCCTGTGACTATGCATATGCAATGCATACATGGGTAGATCTCTATCAGGATAAACTGTATGAATGAAAATGATTCACACATTACAAAAGGTTTTCAAAGCATACAAAATTTGCTCCAGCTTGCAAGTATTGAATATACAATACACACTGAACTCCTTCTGGATTTATTTGCTTTGCTTCTAGCTCATTCTCTCTTATGTTGGAGCAACATTTATCATGCAGTCTGTTCACTCTGCTCATTAAAGGGCTTTCATTTTAACTCATTGTTATCCTTAGGGCAGTACATTTTTCTCCTAATATCTCTTGATTCAAATAATTCCTTCCTAGAAAGCTGGTTCACTGTGACTCTGTAACTAGCATATCCTTTGCTTAAAATGTTGCAAAAACATCTTATTGCAATGAGTTTTTTTGTTCCTTTTTTTTTTTTTGCTCATCTTTTCCCAAAATCTATCTTACAATTCAGAAATGATTTCAGAGTATTTCTTTCTGATTGCACCTTCCTTTGAGACAAAATTCCCCTAGAGCCCTGGGAGGTCATTCAAAAAGTGAAACATAACTTTCTGAACAACTTTCGAAAAACATCTATCGTGTGAATGATTTCCAGGTGATGATGGTCTCCAAATCTCTCAAAATCTATTTGATTTTCATTTTTCTCCATCTCAGCCTATCCAGCTTCAGGAACATTTTTAACTGAATGCAATAAACAGTTATATCCAGAGGGATTTTCTTCTATTTTCTAATTCTCTCTCTCTCTCTCTYTTTTTTTTTTTTAATTCATAATTTCCCAGTATTTCCACAACTTTCGCAATTTATAGAGGAACAAAGAGATTGTTCTCTTTCAAACAAAGAGATTGGTCTCTTTCAAGCTGAGATTGGTCACCATTCTTTGGAACAAGTACTCAAACATGAGAGAGAATCTAAAGAAAAGTAAGCAAAATTAGAAAACAGCTTGCGTTCTGTGTCTGGGAACTTTGTCACACTCCCTTTGGGTCTCAGCTGTATCATAAATGCTCAGTGTGTTTTATACTGGACAAGACTTTGCAAAGCCATATGAATGTTCATAGACCAGGTATTTGGATTCTCATTTTCTCTACCTACATGGATTTTTCATATTGCTATGACAGGGAAAGGAGCAGCTGCTCAGTGCTCTTGATGGAAGTGATATTCTGAAAGAGATCAGATACAAAGGAGCTGTTAAGAGCCTTCGGGGGGGTCTTTCATATCATCCCTGCATTCCTCAAAGAATTTGCAGAAGATGCAAAACTTGGGACGTAAATGAGAACTGGGGAAGCTCAGGTACAGGATAGAGTTCAGGGTCAGAGAAACCTGCAAGTTCTTTGTTTTGTGAGGCTCCATGAGATGGGGAAAAGTGTGTTATTTCTGAGAAGATAGGAAGAGAGACAGTACACCTTATTTGTTTCTTATATTTGCCAGAGAGAGAGAGAGAARAAAAAAGGATGCTTAGATCAGACTTAATGTGCACTTGAAAAAAAATCCTAAGACTGCAAACATTTCTGAGAAATTAGAAAAGCATAGAATGGCACTTTTGGAAAAAAAAATGCAAAAAAAAAAAAAAAGAGGAAATGTAAAAGTAATGTACAATATGGTAATAGTGTACTAAATAAGTTATTAGAATGCAAGAATTGGGGGGAATACTAAATGCAGGCTAAGGTCTGTTCGGTTTAAAAAGAAACACAAAGGTTTTGTAAAGAGTGCTAATGTGTTGCATATATTATCTTCTACCTGAAAAGAAATTGCTAACGATTTACAAAGAGAGTTATTGTAAGACTAATTTATTTAAAATAGCTCTTTGAAACTAGCACTGTGGGCCCATTTGGAGCTTGATTTAGGGAAGGCAACCAGGACAATTGCCTCCAAATTAAGCAAACAGAGGAGCTCCAAGGTTAAAATGGAAAAGTCAATATGTGTGAATGTCTAAAAGAGCAGTAACAGCCCCAAGAGGCCATAACAGCCTTTGCGTATGGACCCCTGCAAGAGGTAATGTCAGTTTGTGAGCAAATTCATGACACACCATTCTGAGACAATATAGAGTTTCTTTCTAATTAGACCATAATAGTTTTTAAGAATAAGGAGTCTCTCATGTGAAAATGCAGTATGAAAGAGAAACCATGGAAAAGCTAAGGGAGTTTCATATGAAGGAAGGAGTCAATATTGAAAATGAACTAATGCTAGAAACATAAAGCTAGTTGCACGGTACTATTTCACATCAAAATCCTTTTGTTTAGATCTGTTCAGGACTCAGACAGGTTGACTCAGAAGGCCAAGTGTGAGAGTGATTAAGAATTGTCACTAAGATTTCTGAAAATCTCCCTGGAGATGGAATAAGCCATTTGGAAAAGGGGTTAAAGGGGAAAAGAAAGGCTTAGATATCCTCTGGAAACAAAAATGGTATGTGAGTACCATTTTTGTGGTACTTACGTCTTACTGTATATGAAGACCTTGGAGCTGTTGCATGAATGAGCAGAAAGATGAATACAGCAGCATTAGCTGGGATGTGGAAAATGCCTCCTTTTTGCCTGGCTATAGCTTGAAGTCTTTCCTTTAAACAGATAATTCCTGGGTCTAGGAGATTGGATATACTGAGAGGTTTGCATTTACCTCATTTCTGAGCTTGGAGATGCAGATCAGAGCTCTACAGTCGATGCTCTAGGTATTTCTATCCTGAAATCACTGCTGTGCCTGCACTATCACAGCAGATAGGAGCTCCAGCAATCCTGTGCCCCTCATGTTCTCAGACACTTGTCCAGATTACTGTACAACAAGTGCAGAAGCAAAGCTCTGTCTTGTATCATCCTCTTTGTTGTAATCAGGTTCTTTATAAGTATTAGACAATTCTTTCCACTCATTGGATGCAATAATAATGTGATTTGTGTATATAAATGTTTACTTGCTCCTGCTCTTCATTCTTTAACATCGTAATATTGCATACTGTAATTGCTCCTCTTGTAACCTGACTGATGAGCCAAAGAGGATGATGACATTAAGTAGTCTAAATAGAAGGCTAAAAGCAAATATCTTTAATAAATTTATCTGCACTGACAAGAAGAAAAATGAAACAGCTCATGGTATTTCTGAACTGAATTTTTTTGCAGACTGGTTCATAGATTCCAGCTTTTAGGTTTTTTTTTTCTTTTTTTCTTTTTTTTTTCTTTGGATTTTGAAGAATAGTTCTCTAAACACAAGGCTTTGAATCACAATTTAAGAACCAGTCACTCCTTGCACATTATGAGCTGTCTACAGCTTGTACCGATTCTACTTGCTCTGGCCACCCCTTGTTCCTCGGTGGATCTCAGTTGCAGATCTGCACTGTACCCTCTGGTCAGTTCAGTATAACTGGGTCAGTTATACTGAAAAGGGAGGCCCAGGTTCCCTGCTTGGCTCCAGACTGCAGTGCCTTTGGTGCTCCAGGCTCCTCAGAAGCTGGTGACTGTGGCAGGAGGGGAGTGGGAGCATTGCTCCCAGCAAAAGGCTCAGACGGTTGGCAAGACAGGGCTGGATGCCAACCTCCACGCTTGCCAACTCAGTGGGGTGGAGGCCTGATCACCTATGCCGATCAGCTTGCTTCTTTCTCACAGAACTGCAACACAACTTCTTAGATCTTCTGCAGCTACTACTGGCAAAGAAAATGTATTGAAGTCTTGGAAAGAGATCCTGTTCTCCAAACTCCAGCGTCCCCGACCGAGCATGTCTGGAAAACAGGACTGAGCTCTGCTTACTCCTGAAAGAGCCATCCACGTCGAAGTATTAAGTTGCACAGATGGGCAAAAGCAAAATGGAGATGTGCAAAATGAGATTTCAAATGCATAAACAGGTTTCTGTCGATGGCAACCTAATAAAGGAGGTAATTCTCTAAACATATTGTTCCCATTTTGTTTCTAATTACAGTGAACTACACGGTTAGTTCTGCTCTTTAGGCGCACTTTAATTACTCTCTCAATGTTGACTTTCTGCATTATGATTCCTCTAACACACCATAGGAAATAGACATTTAATTAACCAGATGTCACTCCATAAATCTCAACTTGCACTCTCTGAATCAGAAAACCAAATGTTAATAGGCATAAAAGGGGCAAGATTTTAAAAATAATTTACTTTTTATGCTTCTTTAGGATTTTTTTAATAGGGAGGTTATGAWGGAAAATGAAAATGATGCTTGTAAGCATTTAATTTAATGAAAAATGCTTCCATAAAGTAACACAGAATTCTAACATTATGTAAGTGTTGATGTTTCATAACTATTCTGATAGACAATTGAAATTGAAAGCTAAAATTGTCTCACTTGTATTTCAGATTATTTTGTCTGCATTTGTTTAGTATCTTTGGCTTTTAAAGACAGTCTGAGTTCATGACTATGGTACTCTGATGCTATGRGAATAGTAGCTGTATTAGTAATATTCAGGGCACGTAGCAAAGGCAGAGTGATAGAGGGGTCCGAAGTGACAGCTGAGAGTAGCTCCTTGCTTCAGAGAAGGGAGTCTGGCCTCCTGAGACCCCCTGACCCTTCCTGAAGACCTTATAGAGACCTGGCTTGTGCCATGTAGTATCCACCATATGATGAAGTGTTTTGGTACAGCCAGTCAGCCTCTGGAAACCTGCAGGTTTCCAGCAGCCTCAAAGTCAAGAAAACACAGCCAGGTTCTTTGGTTGATGATAGACTATACTGTCAAAGTGCTTCCATATCTACCTGGTGTCTTTTTGTGTATGAGCCCAGTGCATCTAGGAGGTACCTTTCCATAGTACCTTGTAGCTGCAGAGCCTCCATCCCGGCCTTTCCCTAACCTTCAGTCCAGTGTCTTATCAGAGGTTTCTTCATACCTAATCTCAACACAAGTCTCAGTTCTTAATTATCCATGGTTTAGATTGAAAGTGCCTCTTATTCTACTAGACCCACATGGGACATGATTCTTCCTTTCTCTCATTCTAAGTCAGTCAATGGTATTTACAGCTTTCCTTTGCAATGTCATTGAAAATGGCCAGAGTCCCATAAAATGGRACAAAGGGGCATGCTCTTCCATTAATAAGTGCAGTGCAAAGTTCCTATTAAAATTAATGGGCACTCCACACACGCTGAAGTATAAAAATATCCCCAATATTCTCWCATGCTATTTCAGGCTCTTTATTCTTTCTAACCAGTTTCCATTTCAATTACACCTGACAAATGCTATGGGAATATTTTTTTTTCCATAAGGTTAGTGGAATCAAAGTTCTCCCATAGTCTGAGATTCGTATTGTAGCCGCTCAATCCCCTTCTTTAAAACAGAACCAGATACCTGTTCTGCAGCTCTTGTGAAACTGTATTTTACCATTTTCCAAGAGTCATAGTGTATGATAATAATATGGCATCTTTCTACAAACCAACCTGTATGCAAAACATAGTGATATCAGGAAATAAGTAATTCCTGAAAGGTATCTGTCAAAGGATTAACTGCTTTTTCATTCTTGCTTTTTGTTTCTTTTGATGCTCAGCCTACATTTTGGCAGAGAAAGGACTGCTTTCTAAGGCTGGGTCTCAGCTGTAATGTCTTTTTCTGCAAATCTAGTAAAACAACTGTTTGGAGATAAAAACAGTCAATATTTTCCATAAACAGTGTGGTTCCATCTAAGCAACCAAGTCCTAGGCTTGCAAAAGAGTCTAAAAAAGACTCTGCTCAACAGAAGAGAGAGCATAGAGAGCTCTCCCATGGCCTTGAGTTTGTTATTCCTGAAGCCACAAAGTTTCTTGTCTTATCTTCCCTACTCTGAGGTTCTGAAATGGACGGAGGATGGAGAGGGAGCTCAGCAGGCAGTGAATGGTGTGTGAAGGTGGCAAATATGCAAACCATTGCCACCACGCTGGGAGGTGGTTGGTGCTGGCAAAGGGAGAGCTAACTCGGCATGACATGAGTTTTGCCCTTACGCTTGACAGTCAATGAGAAGTTGGAAGAAAATGTAATGCAGAAGACAGGCAAATATTTTGGTAGATCATTGAGGGGTGTCACTTGAGCTGGTTGCTGCARCAGAGGAAGAGAAGCGCCCTTCCCCAGGCTGCGGGTTGTGCCCATGGGTCTCACCTCTGAGGACTGTGTGTGGACTTCCTTCCTTTCCATTTTCAACACATAAAAGCAAATGACTCCCACCAGAGCGAATGAGAATGCTGTTAAACTCCAGATCAGCAATACCACTTCTGGGCTGGAATTTCCAAGCAAAACCACATTTCTTACTTCCAGCTGTGCCTAAACTCTCCTAAAGGAAAWCACTCTTTAGTTGCTTAATTGAGCTCTGAGTTTGGGAAGGCATTAGCTGCTCAGGAGGCCTCCAGTGAATTCTCATTTGTGGTAAATCAACCAGGTGACTCATTACCATCTTTTTAAGATAAAAATTCCCATAGCTGTGCTACAGTCATAGCTTCAACCAATTAAAACAAACAGTGCCAGGCTAAATAGTCACCCAGTGATGAGACGACATCCCCTCAAAAGTAGTTTTTGAGGAACACACAAGACCCTGCCTGCAGGAGGACTCGTCTTGTGACTGTGCCTACACTTGCTTCTTGAGASCTGGACTTCTAGTTACGATTCCCATCTGGCCACTTATGCTATAAGATATAGTAATAAATGTGCCATCGTAGAGTGCGTGACCTAAGAACTATTTTGTGATGACTCTACAATTATTTTCTCTTCACCACTGACAATCTAATAAACTCATCTCAAAACCAAAAATTCTTAAGGAGATTGAMAATGTACATGATCTATTTTACCCAGGAAATTTCTTACTTCAGAATGGAAACTCTGGATTTCAAGAGGGCTGTAAGGTGCCAGAGAAAAGGGAAGGAGAGAATAAAAATCTGGCCAGCAAAAAGAACAAACAAAAGCCATTGTTCAAGGAGAAAGATGTGAGATTTTTGATTCCCCATAAACTTTGCTAAGTAGCAATCATCAAGCCTTAGGCAGATTTTCAGGGAACATCTGCTCCCTTTYGGGTATCATTTTGGGCATTGACTGGATGAAGATACTCACTTGCTTGACTTTTCCAAGGTAAGTTTACCCACTAAATAAATAAGAATTAATTAATCTGAACAAGAAGTTCCCTTTCACTGAGACTGTGCTGAAATCATGTCTGATAAACAGCAGTGTAGTGCCAGAAATGAATAAACACGGTGTTAACAAGTCGAAGAAGAGGAAACTCTGCCTGCTTCAACTGACTCCAGGATGAGGGAGCAGTGCCAAGGTCCACTGTGATGAAGTCCTCTCTCTGCTTAGAGTCTGCCTAGGAGAAGGCTCCAATATAGAGGAGCAGAGTGACAGTCACCAATTCTGGGATGAAATCTTCAAGACAGTTTTGCAAAAGAGATTTCAGTTTCTTCTACTATCCAAACCTCAAACCTCCTTTATCTTTCACCATCTTCTCTCTAACTTTTCCCTTCCTTTGTTTTCAGCTTCTGCTTCAAAAGTTTGGTATTTCTGGCCAGTTCAGTGTCTTTTCAGCGCTGCAGTGAACCTTTTGAATATACAATGGCTAAAAGCAATGTCTTATTCTGTATCCCATTGAGGACACCAACCTGCCTGGGCTCACCTGGAATAACAAGGCTGGGTTCAGGAGTTTCTGAACCTTTCTCTGTCCATGAGACTTTCTCCAGTAAAAGAAAGCACTCAACATGGAGATATTGTTTTCTCTCTTAGATGCTTTTATTTCTTCCTCTTTTGTGCATGTTTGTTTTGCTTCATCTTTAAAGAAAAAGTAACATACAACCTGAATGACAGCAGCTTCAATGCATCTCAACTATTCCTGTTTATAGGCTACAAGACTCTATTCTCTATCCTCCCTGGACCATATTTGGTATCATGTAAAAGGTTGGCAGAAGTTTGGGTCTCTGAGTTTTCTCTGTTACTGAAAGAAGCAACYTCACCACATGGCAGATTTCATGGGTGAGGATGAGAACACATGTAAAATACATGACATTTTGATTACTGCCTGTGTCTGTCACTTCTGTCCTTGTCAGTGGCCTTCCACAATCATATCAGTTGAGCTGAGTCTGAAGAGTATTCCTTTTCTTGAGCAGGCAATAAATTAGTATGTAAAATTTCTTTAAACTGATCAAGAAGATAACTTTTTCTTATATTTACTTCTGCTTAAAAAGTGGCTTGTGCTATTGCATACTTTAAATAGCTTCCTTAGKTGCCCAGGCAGTTGCAGGAGATGARGGGACTGCCTGGTCAGAGGAGATAGCAGCAGTAATTGGAATTGCTGTTATTGAGAGCCTTGTGTGGGTTGCCAGATGGGAATGAATTTCACTGGAAGCACAGAGTCATTCCCTGTTCCGCCAAGGCCAGCTGCAGGAATATAGCAATAGTGGCGTTGCACTGCTCTGCCTTCCAGAATGGCCATGGCAGTCATCTTCACATTCAAATAATTAATTACTGGTTGCAATTTCAGTCATGCTGTGTAGGAAGCTTCTGCTGTAATTAGTGGCAAAAATTTTAATCAGCAAATTAAGTACTTCTTAGTAACAGCTGTTTGAGAAATTTGCCTAAATTGTTTAATGTGTCCCTTGGATCTATAAAATATTAATCTTTAGGTTCTTTATCTTTTTGTGAATGCTGTCATCATGTCTAGATATATGTCTACTGCTTTATATCTGCATAAAACTAACAAGTTGTTTTTATAAATACTGTCATTAAGTTTGGGATTTACAGGTGCTTGGTATATGTAATTTAATTTTTGAATTCTACTAATTCTACTAATTCTACTAATTCTACTACTAATATATATTAGCAGTAGAAGCAGTGATTGGTATAAGAAATTATTTTTCAATAATATTAAGAGCTATTTGGCCTAAAATTAATTTATAAAAACTTGGAAATAATAAATAAACGAATCAAGCACTGTTTTAGGAAAGACATATGAAGAATTCATGTAGTTTAACTTTCTTGCTGATAAATGCACTTKATATAATCTGAGAAAATATCAGAGAATTTTTTTGCCTCAGATAACTCCTGGATGATATTTCTCTCTCCCACACAGCAGCATATAATGCCACCTGGAATATCTGGGGAGTCAGCATGGTCCGGGGATCATGCCCAACAAGCAGATTAGATGCAGCTACTCTAGTGTGGAGATAAGAGCGTAGACATAGGCCATAACATGCTAGAGGGCATCAAGGACCAAAAAATGTTTACAGGCACACTCTGTATGGTAACATAAGCAAAGTCTGAGGTTCCAAGTTTATTTCCCAGAGGTTATTTTTATTCAAAAGTCTACTCTGAGAACTTCTCAGTGCTGTACCAAGTGTTTTGATTTGCTGGAGAAGCAATTTGCAAAGCCACTGCTGTACCTAGAATCTACTTTTCCTCTGCTAATGGGCAAAGAGACTGATGACTACCGACAATATACGACCTATTTTATTATACTACCTACAATGCACTACCTACAATGCTCCTAACTACTTTAAATGTTTAAACACAGATAAATGTCCATGCAAATTATGCATGTCATACACGACCCAGGACAGTTCTATTTCACCAGAACTCACTCAAACACCATTTTGACATTTAGGTTTGTTCCCAATGGAAAAAAATCATTGGTTTCCAATAGAAAATGGCCAAACACTTTGGAAAGCCCTGTCATCTCATGTCTCAGAGAGAAGGGCAATGTCCCATCAAGGTGCTGCTTACACCTTCAAGCTGGTCTCAAGTGAGATTCATGACATTTGCAGTAGGTGAAGTTGCTCTCCTTGCTGAAGCTTTCATAATCTCTGCAGAACTTTACCRGCAGTTTGTAGCATGACAGGGAACACAGAAGGTTCTTTAGTAGCCTGACCACTTTAGTGAGTACTATATGAGACTAACACTTATGGTCAATTCTTTTGTCAGGAGGAAGAAAAAGTAAACATCAGATTGTCTCTGAAGTTGAGTAATTTCATGCAGGAAGGCAAGTTGTGCCTGTGGTCCTCTAGGGCAACTGATAATATGCTGAGATATCACAGGAAGAGCAACTGGTCACCGGGGTGAGCAAAGCACGCTCCCAGTCCTGGGGTGATCATTTTTGTCAAAATGATATGGATCCAGTGGCTGCAATTGGGCTTGGGAAAAAGTAGTTTGAGCATTTGTAAGTAATGATATGTGGGAGATGAAGCATTCCTCCACTCCATTCTTTGGAGTCCATAAATGCTGATTCATCTATTTTGAGTRCTGATACAGAATAATTTGCCCACTCTTCTTGCTTGTAAAAGGTGGCTAAATTTACATCAAGATGAGCAGATCTGAAAAAAGGGAGAAGATKAAATGAGTTTTGGACTAATAAGCTTCCTGAGATGGCTTTGTACTAATAAGATTTCACCAAGTCCCGTGCTCACAGATATCCAGAAAAGCTGATTTTCCAGACAATCTTGTGTTTTTTTAATCTTCCTGGCCTCTTCCTGTTCCCTATCCTGCTCCTGATGAAGGTGTCCACTGTCTTTTTCTCAAACCCATGCAGTTATGAAGATGAAACACAAAGTTGCCTCTCTCTGGAAACTAAATATTTCTTACTAATATTGCTAAAGTCCTAGCTTAACTCCTAATCCCATGATAGTACACCAGCAGATAATATCCATTTTTTTTTATATCCACACCCCAGGGGCATTCTTCGTCTGAAATGGGACATTTTTCTGATGATCTAGGTATAAGACACTCTAATGGTGAATAAGTTTTGACAGATGTCATCCTCTCAAGTCAGTAAATTGAATCACCCTGTAGGCAGTCACCTGTCTTGTGGAAGTGCTGTTTGCATCTTCTTATGCACCAATAAACCATTGTTTGACATAGTATTAATTGCAGGACCTGGAAAGAACTATAGGGCCAATTGTGTTCAACTGGTCATGCATGTCCATTTTTATCACTATCACAATTAGGGATCAGCAGATGTCTCTGACTAAAATAAAAATAGAGTGAGAATCTTTCACTCCTCTCAAATCAGGCTTGTCTTGAATTTGAGGAAGATTCAGTACATTTTTTCTCCTGCCTTTTACTGTTTTGTTATTTCTGAATACTCTGGTTGTGGGCAATAAATGCAAGTTAAAGCATTAAAACAATTCTCAAGTGATATTATGGCAGTGTTTTCAACCTGGACAAAAAAAAAGTTGTGATAAACAGTGAATAAACAGAGCTTGTTCCTCGAACGTGTAAACTCGGCTGGATAGAGGCAGAGGGCCTTTATATTCAATGGCATAGGATTTGATTCCTTTTCTGCAGCTTTTATTTAATCACTTCAAATTCTTCCGTGGTTTTCCAGTCAAAGTATTTTCAAACCATGTGCATGGTCTCTTCCTATAGCACTTCCTATACATGCAGTGTATTTTGTAGCTTGCCAGTGAAAATGCTTTGCAAAGTGGATGACATATCTACAAAGGTAGACCTAGGAACTTGGACTTTCTGGTTAGTTTTAAGTTCCTACAGTTTCCTTGCCAACACCATCTCTCTCGGCATCAGATTTGAAATGTGACTATTAGGACTAAAGTTTGAAAGGAGTCTCCTGAGATTTTCTTTCTTTGACTCCTAAAAAGAGTCAAAATCTAGACTTTTAAAGGATTCAGGCTTTTTCTTGCAATGTTATCATGTCAAAAGGTATTTTTCCTGTATTCTCTTACAGATATTCTGACATTTTATCATGAAAAATATTTCTTAACACTAGTTACAGTTCTTTCATTTCCTCCCAATCCATTCATTCCTCTTCCAGTCAGTCCTGATGTAATCTTTCAGACTTCTGCAACTATTTCACATGCTTTGCAAAATCAAAATAACCTATCCACCTTATTCCCATTTTCCAATTATTTCCCTAATTCCATCAAGCACAACAGTCAGATTTCTGACATGATTTATTCCTTATAAATTAAATTGATTTTTTTTCTCACAGATCCCATTAGTTTCAATATAGCTACCTTTGTGCTAAATTTAAAAAGCGGATCTCAATCTTAGTTTCTGAATTTCCATTCCTGCTAACTGTTAATAAAAAAGTTTTCAAATTGGAAATATCTAGATTTTGCACCAAGCACTGCCATGGTCAACAAAGCTTTCCTCAGTAATATTTTGAGTCTGCTAAAATGATGATAAATGTCTTGTTTCCCAAGCTGTTTGTTTTGGAAGGGTTAGCACAATGTCTTCCCAAGGCTGCAACATGAAAAGCCAAGCAAACAGGCACACACTCCAAGTGGGAGAACTGAAATAAAGATTAATTTCTGATGGACAAGAACCTAATCACCCATTACTGTGCGGTGCTCTTGTACTCAGTCAGAAGAAATGAGGAAGTCAGCACTCTTCAAAGGATGACTAGGTCAGGGTAACTCAACTTGGGAAGTAAGAGGAAAGGGAATCTAAGCTCTTGGTTCTGTATCTGCTGCCTGCTTTCCCTTATCCTTGAAAAAGAGTAGACATCTTTTGTAAGATCAAATCAAAAGATGTAGCTCAAAGTGACCAATTTTTAATGGCCTATCCAACGGGATTCTTTTATTTTCTTCTCCATTTCTTTCTTCTTGTGTGTTTTTTTTTTTTTAATTTAGTAACTGTTTCTAATATTTAAAGTAAATGTTTAGCATGTTTCCTGGGGCAGAGCAAATGCATGTTATTATTTTGCCTCTTCGATCATCATTTGAAACCAAAGGGTTGAACGTGTAAGGTTAACTCAGCTTACACTCCATTCCTCAGGTAGTGACTGATCAGATGGTGTCAGCTGGCAGCCTTCTGGTGCAGGCTGGAGCTGGACACATCTTCTACACCCTTCTGCCAGGACCAAGGTGTGGATTGATGCTGGGAGCCTAGCAGAAGGTGGCAGTTTGTGCTGCTTTGGTAAAAACTCTGATGGATATGAAAGGGCATGTTGCTCTCAAATAAATACTTTTTTTCACGGGCAYGTGCAAGCGATTTGCAGAAGCTGGTAGTAAGTCTGGAGCTTTTAGTGAGAACTGTGCAAGGCCTGCAAACAGCCTCCCTCAGCCAGGCATACACTTACATCGGTTGAGTGAGCTCCCAGCACAACTGGAACCACAAATTATGTTTTTTTCCAGGTCATGTTATAAGTACATACACACTACCCCACTACTCTCATGTGCATTCACTGGAGGTTGACTGCACGCTGCACCCTCAGCCCGTGATACTGCAGCAAGAAGAGCTATGTGCTCAGACATATAACTATGTCTATGTTTACTTCAGAGCTCTCTGTATTCCTGTAGGCTCCTAAAGCAGAGCCACATCCCGCTCCTTTGCTGCAGTAACACCATGCCTCTAATTCCCTGCTCAGCCTCCCAGAGACAGCTACAGACAAACTTTCATCCAATCTTCCTCTGCAGTTCTTCAGAGTTACTGGTCATGCATGTGATAATGTGATATGGTAGACTGAAAGAAATACATAACTYCTTCAATTTAAATTGGATTGTGCTTATTGCTACTTATTGCCTCATATGTATGCTGCATTAAGAGCTTAATAGTTTTACTACACCTCTTATATGGATTGAGTTCTGCATTTATGATGGATTTTGAAAAGGATCCCAAACTGCTAATAAGGCTATGGGTTTTTTCCCCCACAAAGCTCATTGGAACAGGAGTGGGTGCTAAATTGCTATCAATGCTTGGGAACACGGGCTAAAAGATGCATCCAACGCACAGTGAGTAGTTGAATCACTCCATGCAGTCAAAAAAGTGCAGGCAAACTAGTTAATGATAATTAACAATAAGTTAATACTAGCTGAAACAGATATGGAAAACTAATGATGAAGCTATTTTTAGGAAGAGCAGAGATGCTTCCGCAGCTATTTCACATCTGGTGGGAAGGCGTGGGGTCCTGGGGGGCTCCCTGGAAGGCAGAGCTTGTGCTGAGCCAGCCGTGCTTACAGACCAGCCTTCCTCTGAGGTTACTCTGGGCTGGAAGCAAATCTGGGAATACTTTTCCACATTGCTCATGTTAAAGCAGATGGTACAAAGAGAGAAGTTTTGAATTATCTCTTATTTTAAACTGTGTGTTTCAAGTTGAAGCCACAGTGAAGTGTGCTCAGTTAAGAGGACCCTGTGTAACCTCAGGGGCTTGTGCTGCAGGCCAGCCCATCTTCTTGAAATGGGCACTGTGGGATCCCCTTCCTGCTCCTCGCCCTGGGTCCAGCTTAGGGGGTAAGAGGAGGTGAGAGGCTCTGCTAAACTGAGAGCTCTCAGCTGCAGACAGCTGGGAGTGAGATCGGTTCTAAGTAAAGAGAACATAGGGTTTCTCTGGTTGCACCTCCAGGACAAACACGAAGGAGGGATAAAATATTTTTACCCAGCACCTGTAACCTCTGCATTTGTCTATATGAGAAGGTAAATATATTTCCTTGACTTCTCCAAATAAAACTACATATATTGCAATTTTCTCACTGATTTCATTATGTCTATAGCATGAACAAGATTTAAAATGTAACATGAATTACGTTTGTGGAGGAGTTTTTTTCCTCTTCTTCTAAAAAAAGTACATTTCTAGAAGCCTTGCCCTCAATATTCCCATTTGGCATAGGACTCCTGATATTCATGTCCATTTATCCACAGCTGGACTGTGGATGTGCACAGCTGCAATGCGGACTTTACACTTCTTATTCCCTTTCAATACCAATCACTTCTTGAGCTAACTTTGCAGGATCCGGAGGGCTGAGCCTTGGCGAGAGGTCAGCTCCCCTCCACATGCAGCCACTCAGCTCCAACGTGCTCACTGACCAAAAGAAATCAACAAGAATGAATGCTTGGTTTTGGGGAGGCAAGCACTGCTGGGGCTGCAACTGCTGTGTAGGGTCCTTCCTTATACTAAGAGCAAAAGAAAGGGCAGATATGGTGGGACTCACCATCCCTGGTGTCTGCCTGGCACCCCGAGCTGCCAGGCTGTGAATTGGAATAAATGCTGACAATTGCATAAGCAGAACAAGGAAAGCTATTAGTGCACGAAACAAAAGCTCTTCTTCTGAGCGCTCAGACATTTTTAGTTTCCCTGCCCCAGAAATGTCAGTGATTTAAAGGAGAAACTTGAGCCGTAGCTCAGCGCTGTTGTCATTTGCATGTCAGGTTCTCACACTTTGCTGACTGAAGGCGATGGAGGTGGGTGTGAAGCAGACTCTTAGCAAAGGTTTTCACAAATGAGTATCTAAAAGTTAGGCCTCCAGCTCTGCAGAAGCTGCGGGATGTTCAGAGCATGGAAAAACTCAGCCACTCACTCACATCCCAACATAGGCATTAGGTGCCTATTAAAAAGAAAGAGCTTCTTCTCCGAGACAGATTCATCTAGCGCAATTGCAAGCTGGTAGTGCTCAGCTCTGCTAGTTCTCTTCAAAGGCAAAGGCAGACGTTGCTTGGTTTCTCCACAGTTGCATTTTTCCCCAAAGGCCAGAACACTTCCCCCTGCCTTGAGGGAGGTGGGAATCCGCCTCAGAGCAGAACATCAGCACCTCCGACTTCCTACAGTGTCCTGGTCTTTCTGTCATCTGTGCTGAGGTCACATCAGTAACCCCAGAAGCCACAACGAGATTTGAGAGAGCTGGAAGTTACTGCAGTAAGAGAAGCTGCTACTTCAAGTTCGATCAAAGGCAAGTTGACAGCAGTTAATAAATAGACCTGCAAGCCGAAAGCAGCATTTTACTTCTTCTACGCTTTGTTTCTGGTCCTGCCAGTCCAATATTTTTTATAGAGTTATATTTACATTAAAATAAAAATAATACAAAATGAGGCTTGAAGAAAAGAGAGAAGGATATGTCCATTTCTGAGCTGATTGCTTCTCTTAGATGTTTTGCTGCAAGGGCAGAAGATGTGTTGCCCCTGATTTACTTGGCTGTAGAGGAAAGTTTCTCTGTAATTTTAATGGCTTGCAAAACTTCAGATTAAGATTTAATGGATTGTTAGCAAAACACATTTTTGAGCTTGTAGCATGATTTCATGCTATGATGCCTCCATTGACTGGTTAGTTACAAAGCTGCTTCAATTCTCCACTAGCAATATGTTTCTAATTAACACAAGTATAGCTGAAATATTGAAAATCTCCTCCTTTACCAAAGAAACACAGGGCCTATAAATTATTCTTCCTGTCCTCCCCACCCCCGCTTTCATTACCAGAAAGGAATTTTGTATTCAGAAAAACTTATTCTTTCCCTGATGCTCCTTCAAGTTCCCTCTACTTCCAAAATATTACCCTCAACTGGGGACACGGCGTGATTTATGGGAGCGCTGAGTCYGCAGAATGCAGTAGCACACTAACAACATCATTCATTCCTTATTTAAACCATCCTACAGGCTGGCCCTATGCACAGTTTGTGGGTGGACAGCAGCAAGGTACCAGGTTTTATGAGAAATCAGGGCTAGGGGCTTGCTCTGAGTGCCCATTGATCTTCCCTGTGGACGATTTGGGCACCAACGGCGTATCTGGGATCCGCTCAGRTTGCCAAATCCTGGTAAAATCAAGGAATGGAGGGAAGTTTTGCACAACGCAGAGAGAGATTTAGCCCGACTGCAACCGTGAGTAGCAAACCTGCTCCAGGCAGCAGGCCTGACTTGCCCTTTGAAGACTTGCACTCAGATGTTCTGACAAGTTTCTGGAAAACAGACGGAAAAATCTTGTATCCTGGTGCATTTTGAGCTGGGAACATGGGAATGGCTTTGTAAAGCGGTGAATTAGATGCTTCACAAACCATATTTGTTCCATATATTGCTAAGTAAATGGACAGTGGGAACATTTCCAGGGTAGGAGCATGGCAAGGGCYGAAGAGTGAGTCCTTGCTCCCAGCTACATTTTTAAGCAGCTGATAGTGCATGTGCTGSAGGGAGAAGTGTTGTCCTGTGTGGAACAAGGACGCATTCGAAGAAGCCAGGAGCAAAATAGACAACAGGAGGTGGTTCTGTATCACTCAGCAAGTAGGAAGAATATGAGGAATTTACATCAAAAGCCTGGCAAGACCATGGACGAGAGAGCTACTAAATGCACACTGATCTGGAAGCCCCAGAGCTGCAAGTGATTGGAGGCTGGAGGCTGGTGGGTATGTTTCATAAGGCCTTCCCTGATTTTGCACTCTTCTGCTGCAGGCATTTGCCTTAGCTCCCTTCTCAGATACAAGACACTGAGCAAGGAGGACCTCTTCACACTAATAAAGCTCTTCCTCCGTTGTGTGTCTATGAGGGGCTCTCTGATTCTCATCAGAAGCCTGATCCAGAGCCCAGAAAATGAAATCCTGGGGACTCTGCCAGCTTAATCTGGCCAGAGCTTGTGTGTTTCCATTGGAACTGGCTGAAGAAGTAGTCACCACTGTATATACATGCAGAATTAGGGGACAAAAGCATCACTTATGTGATATACTTTCACTTTGCTGTATGCAACAGGGACCATTATTTGCTACCAATGCTATTTCTAACTTTAAACTGTGAGTTCATGGAGAGRTGATGAAGGGAAAAAAAAGGCTCCTTTGCTATTGTTACTCTTCAMTGTTAAGAATCTGCCGCTGTTACTTGAGACATGTTTTGCCCAGTCTTTGATAGTTAATAGGAAGCTAAAGTAAACAAGGTCTGTGAGTTCAGTTTTCTTAGGATGCTTGCTCAGACTCACTCACTGTTGAAAACAGAGATGTAAGGCCAGCAGAAATCTGGAACTTTGTCTTTCTGCTTTTCTCAGTGCAAGAGCCCAACATTTTTTGGCTTGTGCCATAGATTCTAAATTTGCACTACAGTCTACGTAAACAAAACTGTCAGCTTTACAATTAAATGAATATGGATTGGAGAATGTTTGGTGCTATTACTCAATAGGACCCTTTTGCTGGGTGTTCAGAATCGTAAAAAACTCCAGTGAATCAACACTCCATCATCCTGTTATCCATCTCCATCACTCTACATCCTGGCAGGGGTAGCATTAGCTTTGCATTTAAATTAGTGTTCACAGCTATGAGTTGTGTAAGAAAGGAAGGGGAGAAATCCTGCTGTGACACTTATCAGGCAGAATTAACTGATTTAGGGTTATTCATTCCTGGCCCCTGGTTTTGACAGCCTATGTTTTCATATTTTCATTTGTAAAACTCAGTAGAAGTTGTTTGATTTGTAAAGAAAATATCACAGCTCCTGCAGAGGTTTCTTTAAAAACTTTCATTTGGACTAGCCTAATGGCTTTGTATTTAAGAAATTCACTACTGCTCTGGGAGTCTCAGATTCAAGTGTCTTTTTTTTTTGTTTTAAGGGATGTTGTTCATTTTTAGCTACCTGTCACTTTAGTCTTGAAAACTATTCATCTTAGAGAAGAAACAGAAGTTGCAGAAGAGTTTCAGCACATGAATAAATGCCACTGAAACTTGAGTTTCCTGCACAAGTGAATTTGTGGGTCTTTGTATCCAGCTCATAGGTGTTTATTCATTTGCACTAAGGAGATGGGATAATTATCTCAGTCCTCCTAGTTGTGCAAAACATGACATGTTGGTCCCTGTGCCCAGTTGGATCATTAAGGCAAGACAGAGTGACAGTGAGAAATGTCACTCACTGCAGCACGTCTGAGACCGTGAAGCTCTCTGATGCGGGCAGATCAGGACGAGAAGCCAGGCCCACAGCTCTGGCTTTGTGAACACTGCTGAATCCTYGTCCGAACCTCGTGCGGGGTTATATTGCTTGCCAGGAACTGGTCCTGGAGCAGACTGAAAGATATTGTTTATGTAATTCAGTCCAGTGCTGGTGGCAAGTGTCCAGGATACCCGAACACCGGAGTGGGAAAAGGAAGGAATCAAGTGGATAACTGGATTTATGTAGGAGATGGTGTTGCAAAGGAAAAACTAGCAGAGAAAAAAATGGAAAAAAAATACAAATGTTGCCAGAAAAGCTAAGAGATCTTTGCAAGCACTGTCAATGCATGTGTAGCAGGGAACTCTTTCATAATAGGAGAGACAAAGAAACTATGAACCCTTAGAGGAAGCCTGATTTTCTGCCTCCCCATCCTAAACCTGTCATTGTAACACTGCTGATGAGACCATGGGTCAGTCTGCTGAAAAGCATCCTCAGAGCTGCTCACTTTGTTGAAATCAGCACCAAGCAGACAGGAAGGAAGGGTAGGAAGAAAGTGCTCAGCTGTGCTAGCTTTGCAAAGGAAAAGTCAGTGTTGCACTGCCTAACAATCTTATCAGAAAGAAATGCTTCCTTACACCTCCCTCTTCCAAATTCAGTTATCATGCGACGTGGCAGGATGTCAGGCACAGTCCTAGGATAACTGTGATTTTTTTTCTCATCATTTCGAGCCTGCCTGCTCTTTGTTCTAATCAAATTGACTAATCATACAAATAATGTGGTGGCCTTTTGGAAATGGAAACAAAGTAAAGATTAAAAAGGTTAAAATCTGCATCCACACAAATATCACTTGCACCTCGGGGAATCAAAGGGATTGAGAATTATAGCAGTAACTCAAGTCAAACAGGAGAGCACGACTGCTACTCTGYGTCAAATGAGACTCTCTCCCTCCCAGGGGCTTCCCCAATCCTTTTTGAAGATATCTTCATTTTGCAGAATCATTCCCACAGAGATAACCAGGATATAGCCTTAAGGAAGAAAATGGCATTTATCTTCCCTTCTTTCCATATCTGGAGGTTACATGGTTTAGAGCGCAGATCATGGGACAGGTCTCCCAATTTTGATTTAGGAGTAGAATTATCTATACATGAACAATGTATTTCTAAAACCCCCAGTGTGATAAGAGAATAGCCATCTGTGGAATTGTATAACTGCAGCAATATCTTCAGTGACGTTTCTGTAATAAGTGCTTTTTTTCTCAGTGCTTGTAATTGTGCCAAATTTCCATCCAGGCCGATGGAAAACACCTAATCTGGGGGTTTTAGGTCAAATTTATCTACATGTGATCCTTTCAGCAAAAAATATGTCATCTCTTCCTAAGAATAAGGTGGAAAAATAAAGGGAAAATATTGTTATCATTAAGACTCATTGAAACTGGTGCATTCTTCACTTAAAATAAATTGTGACTAATTCACTAAGCTCATTTATGAAAGCAGGAGAGTGACTCCAATACAGAAGCATGTGTCTACAGGAATGAACCTGTGCAGCTATGGCCATCTTCTGTGATGCTGACACTAATGCTGTGCAAGTGGAGCTGCCAGTGARGAGATGTTTTCTTCAACTGGTACCATAAATTTGTGCTTGGTCACCTCTACCCAGACAAAGGCAAAATTTCCAGCTGCCTGGACAGAAGGATTTTTCTGAGTTTAGATTTACACAAGACTAGAGCTTGGTTGAGAAGTAGTGATAGAAGGAGCTGGAACCTTTGTAAGATGGTGCTGAGGGATAGTCAGAACGAGTCCTGGATCTGGGATGGGGCCATGTGGTGACAGTCTGAACGAGAATACTGCACTGGTTACAAAAGCCCAGAACATCAGCTCTCCTGTGTGCTAAGATGGGGCAGGGCATCCTGTGGGGAAAAATTGTGGTCATCAGAGAATGCACATTTAATAGAATGAAGAGAGTGAGTTAGCATTTCTCAGTCAAGAAGCTGAATATTTGATTACAGCCTTTCCTTCCTTCTGTGGCTGCCGTTTGCCTGTAATGTTAATTGATAGCATCATAACTTCAGACAGCATCCCCTGCCTCCTAGGTGGTTAGGAAGGGTGTCTCCAATACACTTAAATGGGATAATCTTTGTTTTTATGGGTCCTTGGGGTGTTTTTTTCTCTCATGAAATAGGGGAAAGATCATGACATGTAGATATTCCTGCAAAATGTTTACCTTTTTCTTTTTCGTTTTAAGAAAAGTCCCTCTAGCCTTCTGACCAGTACTTTCTGCATTTAAACTGGCATTTGAGTCAAAAAGGAACAGAGCTGCCAGGAAATATCCTGCTTATGCTTAACTATTCCACATGAACTGCTCCTATAATGGTGTCCCCTTGGCCTTCCACTCACATTTTGGCCTCTGCAGAGGAGTATTGCCAAAATGTTGGCAATAAAGGGATCCATCACCCAACACAGAGAAGTACTGGCTTCCACTCTGCCAGCTGTGATCCGAGTTGTGGACCATACCTGAGCATTGCGGTGCTGCCTTTCTTGAGGACGTGCTGCAGACCCGAGTCCGACCTGCCCTTAAGAGCAGCAGCAAAGCCTTTCTGGAGCAGCAGCATCAGCCTCATGCTCTCTCCTGCAAATTACGCCTGTCACCATACACTACCAGCAACCATGGATTGCATGTCTTATACCATACGGTATCCCGCTTGCTTTCCACATGATCAGTGTCTTTACCCATTCTGCTGCTAGAGAGATTACATCTGAGGGGAAGGAAGACATAATGGACCTTTTCATTGTGTACCTCCTGCTGCCCAAACATTTCAAATTATTGTTTCATTTATGTTTTCAGTAAGTGACATGGTGCAATACTGTCCTTAAGCCTGCACCCCAGGTTTTCTCTCCACATGTGTCAGAAGGTATTACTCAAACATAAGAGTGAGAAGTGTCCATCACTGTCACAATAAGGTACCAAAGCTCTCATTGGCATTTCAAGACCAAAGAGGCAGAGAATGGGTAGAAACTAATTTATACATATATGTGCTGCTTGCTTTGTCCAATATTAAAGTTCCTTAATTTCCCCTCTGCCTCTCAAAGGTGACAGAAAATGAGGAGGTTCAGAGATAGCCTGAGATGCTAGAGGGAAGTAAAGGAGTCAAGGCGGAGGTGCAATGCCTTGGTCACACACTGGAAAGCAGAAGCCCTGTGGTTGGCTTTGATCACCCAGAAAGCTGGAGAGGGAAGAAGAGTACCAGGAAGATGACCCAGTGCCWTCACCAGACTCGAGGGGAAGACAGAGGAGAGCAGTGGGAGAGCARACATGGGAGATGGAAAATGGGAGACCAGCAGAAAGATCAAAAGACCATTCAGGCCCTGGAATATAGCCAGSACAAGGCTAGAAAATGTGAAAGCAGTTTATGGAGAACGGAAAAAAGAATAAGCGATTTGGAAGAGATCCAGGCCAAATCTGGAAGTGGTAATTGAAGAGTGAAGTATCAAGTGAGTTCAATGAATTTAGTGAGCCAGGGAAGATATGCAGTAAAATTGCAATTGGAAATATAATTTTGAGGGTTTTTTTTTTGCATTTTTTTTCTTGGTTTGGTTTATCTTTGAGGATAGAGGCAGATCAGAGCCCGATAGGCCATGAAAATGAAAAAATAAACTATCAATAGACAAAGAGGGGGTGTTAAAAGGTCAAAAAGAAAAGAATAAAGCATGTATGATCTCAGCAAAGGGAATGGGAGGGTAGACTCTTTGCAGGCAAGCAGAGTAAAGATCATTACGGATCTTTTAACAAAACAGTACCTATGTGTTTTTTAAGTAGTGCAAGGATGGGTTATCTCCAATGTAAATGGGAGACTATGCAGCTGGGTAACTACATGATATGAACTGAAAGCGCAAAAACTGCTGTTAATGGAGAAAAAAAGCAGTGAGAAATTAGGAAAAAAAAACCCCACAGATGTGTCTGGAGACCAGACAGAGTATTGGCAGAAGAGAAAGACAAGCTTGCAGTGCAGAAGGATATTCTACTGCTAACAACAAGGAAAGGGAAACGGAAGAGCAAAAAAATCCCAAATACTGGGGACAGGAAGGTTTGAAATCATGATGATGTGGGAGTGGGAACAGAAGGTTAGGTAACGGAACAGGTTGAAAACAACCAGAAGAAGAAATCAGGTGAGGGCAAATATGAAGAAAAAGGCAACAGAGGAGTTTAAGACAAAGATATACTGTAAGTTTCAACAAAGATTGGTATCTTTAAGGATTAAAATGTCTTACTGATGTGTACAGGTCTCTCCTGGAATAACAGAAGATTAAGTAGTGATTTCCAGACAGATGACAAATATAAAAAGCAAATGCTTCTGAGAAGCAAGAACATCATTCTTGTCCCTTTCTGATCAAAACAAAGTATTTCAAAAGGAAAATTCATAGTTAGAGGTACCTGGAAGAGACTAACCACAGTCTTTGGTTTACTGTTCTCTTCAACCATGCTGTCAGTCAAATTTGATACTCTGAAGATGGCCTTTTCTGTGGGGAGARCGCCTGTCTCTGGTGTATTTCACATGATAAAACTGATCACATTGTAAGATGCCAGTGCCMGGGTGGGTTACAGAGCACCTGGTGACTGACACATTTCTGCAGAGATTAACGGGAGTCTGGGGAGATTCTTGGCCTTTCTCCACCGTCATAGCATAATCTATCTCCCTGGGAAGAAATCTGACTTTGTCGCTCCCCAGCAGCCCTCCAGACATCTGGCAAAAGATGCAGATTGACTCTGGTCATTTGCATGATATATCCTTACTGTAAAGCAGCTATGAGCAAACATAGTGACAACTCCAAGAGTGTTGCGAGCGTCTGAAAGGGGATGTCTTCCAAATCTTGCACTTCAGCACGTCCTGGGATGCTGCGGGAAAACCRCAGTAAGTTTGGAGGATCCTGTCCTGACCTGAACCAGGAATAGCCCCATCAGAAGCTTAGCTGGGCACTGCTTTAGTATCTGCTTCTCAACACTCACACATCCATACCTGGATGAGCATAAGTTTGGATGCCTTGGGGGACAGGTTCCTGCTCTAACTTCAGTGGAGGTTAGTATGTCTGCAAGCTTGTGACACATCGTGACTGTTCAATGGAGGTTCTTGACCAAAAATGAGTGGTCTCACTCGGACCTTGGGTAATTTGGCCTGCACAACTGAATGATGTCTAGCTGTATTAAATCTGTACTTATCTCTTCACTCTTCTACCCGGATATGCAAGGGTAGKTGGTGGGAGCCCATCCTTGTCCTGTTTGCAATGCTCTGGAGACAGCCTCAAATCTCAGACAGCATTTGCTAAGCAYTTCATTCGTACATTAAAAATAAAACTATATAAATCTGCCTGCAGCTGCGTCAGGTATTTCTTTTTCCAGATAAGAGGTTCCCTGGCCTTTCTCTGTGTCTCCTGCTGGCTATCAGATGTCCTACGACTTTTCTCCTACTCAGTCAGCTTTCTTTCTCCTGTAGAGTAAATAAGCTCAGACTTTGAAAGCTTTAACAGCATTTTATGCCTAACTTTGCATCATGATTAGYCTGCAAAATATTTATCATATTTATTTATATATTTTATACTTATTTTTATATTGTTTCTTTTAAAATGCTCCACATTTCATTCAGAGTGCTTAGTTTTAATCAAAAGTTGTATTATCCTAAAAAGCAGAATTTTACACATAGTGCTCACAGTCCTGGTGATTTCAATGGGATGACTGAAGTATTAGTGAAATCAATATTTTAAAACAAGGAGAGACAAGCAGCCAGAGCACAWTGTACTTACAGTATTTAGTTAAAGCACTTCACACAGTGYTTCTTAGCATATCTGTAGCTTGACTAATACCAGTGATAATAAAATTCTAAAAWGTTTAGAATTGCAATTATCTTTTTTTTTTTTCCCTTCACATTCTTTCCTCCAGACTCTTTTTTCTCCTCTGTGCTATGATCTCTCTGATCTGTGATTCTGCAAACCTGAGCAGCCTCAGACCCATCAGTCTCTGCTCCAAACTCCTGGGCCACCTCAGTCCCCATGGCAAGTGCCCCAAGACCATGGAGTCGCAGGTGGCCGTATACTGCAGGAGGAATTTAGGATACAGAGGTGTCCAAGACTTACGCTTACACTGTCTGATATTTAACAGTGATACACAAATAACACCTACTGCTACAGCTCATGTGCTCCTGAGCACATTAAGCATTTAAAGGTTATAGAGCGTATAAGATGACTGACCACAGGAGCTGGTGAACAGAGAGATTTGTCTTTGGAAAGCTTTGGTTTGTCTTCCCTGATCTGTCAGTGTCCAGCAGGGAGTTTTTTCCAATCTCTGCCCTCTGCTCACCCAAATGAAGGCTGTCTGCCTTCCCTAAGTGTCCCCRAAGAAGCTGTCAGCCCTTAGCTACTTAACTAACTCAAGTGCCTCGTCTAAGCACTGTGATCCCAGCTCCTCACACTGGGAGCAGGCCATGCTTCCCATCCTGGCTCCTGTTGAGTGGGTACCTGAGGGCAGGTTACCRCAGAGAAGTCCAGGTGTCATCCCTGGCTTGGTCATTTGGGATTGCAGACCTGTCATTTAATCCTAAAGCATTCTGYAGGCCTTAATGCACAAAAATGTCTAAGCAACTATTAGAAAGGTTTTGAACCAACAATATAGGGAATAACATACTGACGGTGTAAGACTAATAAAATAGTGGGAGCTCAGTTGATACAAGAATAAGAAATCAGACATACAAGCTTTGAGTGGGCAAACGCTGAACAGCTTGTTCACAAACAGCAAAGGGATTGGTTAATTTAACTTGTATATAGTAAGATTATTTTGTGTTAATATTATCTGTGAACTGACACAGTTTAATATGAGCTTTAATAGTGATGTCATAATAAAGTAGATGTTCCTCTCTGAGGTATGTTCAGGTAGCTTTGAACTTGTCAAATGGAGATGCTATAAGATCTTCAGAGTAGATACTCTCCATTTAGATAAGCTAGGTCATGGTTCTTTCTTTACAGGCCGTCCAGGTGTAAATTAAAAAAAAAAAAAAAAAAAAAAAAAAAAACAGAAAATGAGAAGCCAGGAAAGTATCACTTAGCATTATGGATTTGTTCTTGCCCTGTAGCCTTCAATGTTGTCATTTCTATTCTGTGAAGTGTTGGGTTATTTAAAGTCTTCTTGTAGCATACTGGGATGGAAAAGTCTTTCTCCTGCCCACTTGGTTTCAAGGAAATAAAAGAGCTGTACTGTTCAGTGCTGGACTGCGTGGCTGCAGGTTTGCAGGTGTTCTGAACGCAAAGGGATAAAATTTCAATAAAAATAAGTGACTTAGAAGAGAGTATACAAGAATTACATAATGGCTGCTCAAAAAGAAGAAAAAGATAAAGAAGACATTCTTTACTGCAGCCTGGACCTCTCTTTTCTAGAGCCTTGGAGCAACTCATAAGGGGGCTGCATTAAAGGCATATTTGTTAGCTCATTACAATAGACTGAAGATGCAAATGCATCTATAGCCTAGAAAACAGGAGCTTTGATCTCAGCTTTAGAGCAGAAACCAGAGAGGTGAAAGATTTGAYGCAGTTTTGTGTCTCCTCTCTCCCTGTCTGCTCTCCATTCTGGAGTGATGTTAAGTGTGTCTGGACATCAGTGCAAGCCTGAGCTGTGCAAATTAGAGCAATTACATCTGCGGTTATCCCAGAGAATAAGAGGACCTGGCAATGTTTCTCTTCTAGGCAGGATCAGCCCATTCTAGTTAGCCCTTCCTGATAATGTTTTCTGGCCAGCCCAGCAGAAAACCCTTGGGTTAGGAACAAAATGTTCTCAAAGTCATTTCTGTAAGAGTGATAAAATGCAGTTTGAGTTCTAGCAAGCTGGCCAGGAATAGCTTCTCATTAAACAGCTGCAATGATTGTAATCATGGTTAGATAAATTAAATAAATATTATTAAATGTTCTCTAAGACATACAAAATTATTAATGGGTAAAGCATAAACTGGAACGAGAGTCAGATGCTTTATTTGAAGATACAGTAGAAGACCAATAAATCCTGCAGGCATATTAGTTGGAAAAAGCCAATAAAAATTATTTACCTAACCAGGCAGCCCACTTGCTATTTGGTTTGACAGATTCAATTTATTTTCTCCTTTTAAACTCATTTTTCCTCTCTTTATTGCAACAGTTTCTTGGGTTTTCGAAACAACTGAGATGGAGTGTAAAGTTGTACTTGCATTTCTCTATGCAGGTCTATTAAAGTTCAGGGAAGGAGCAGTGGTCCTAGACTTTAAGACTAGATATGACATATTGAGCAGCTGAACAGCTTATGTGTGATCTAGATGCAGGAAACTGAAGTGAGACAAGGCACGCATCCAGATCCGTGATCTCAAAATGTCATATCTCAAAGTCCTTGCATTTGTCTTTCCATTCATATAGAGCGGGTAGTGAGGAGAAGGGATTAAATAAGTGTTTGTGATCATAGTCTGATAGCTCCAAACACTGAATCATACTAATCATGTAAGAAGCTATGGTGTGGGTCATAGGAGAGTCTATTTATACTCTGTTGATCGGTATAAATATTGACCTGGAATGATCACTCCTCATGGCTAAGAAAAAGGTCTTTCAGCTTGAATGTGAAGTGTCATTTGAATGTGACTGAGTTATTTTCGTGGTCACCAAGATCACCAACACTATGTGAATAATGAGTCCTTTAACACTGCCTATTTGAGAAACTCACCTACTTTCCAGCTGAGAGATAACACTTTTACCTTCTCATGCTGTAAAGAATAAATTCCCTGCTGTGACAGAAAGTAATCTGATGTATTTGTAATTTTTGGAGCCGAAGGAGTTAAGGTTAATAACTCCCTGCATTAGAAAAGTTGTGCATGCCTGTGAATCAAAGCAGGCTCAGTGGGCAGCAGTTTGCAGGCTGGAATTGCAGCAATGTGGTGCTGAGGGCAGAGGCTGCAGAGTTAGCCTGGAGTTTGGCTGGACCTCCAAACTCCAGGACCAGCACTCAACCACCATTCCTCAAGTGGAAAAGACATCCAGGATTCCTTCTCTTCTCTTCCTTCACAGTTGCAACTCTTCGCATAAATCAAGCAGTCAGCAAAGACAGTGCTAAGTGGGAAATTAGTGTTCCTAACAGAGAGTGGGTGAGAAAGACTACTAAAATCATGATGCTTGGGCTAAAATTAGTAAGCAAGATGCTTACTAATACAAGATACTAAAATTAGTAAGCAATTTACCACTTCCACAGGATTTCTAGATGTGTGTGATCACACACTTCAATAAAAAAATTAAGGTGAGAAAATATTACAGTTTACTTTCTGTGTCTTAGCTTACTTTCTGTGTCTTAAATTTGTCCCTCATTAAGATGTCTGGCAAACTTCATTTCTGTGAGCCATGAATGAATGTGTATTAGATTTCTCTTTCCAGTGGACAAGGGCTAGCCCACATACCGAGGTAATCTCCTGTGCTGCAGTTCAGAGGGGCTACATGGGTAGATGGTAAAAGAGCCTTGAAATGGTGTTTACTTTTTCACTGTGTGACTGCTCCGTGTGGAAAAAGTCAGGATGAGCAGCTCTCTGGGATCTGGGCTCTGCAAAAGCCAAGAGAGGCATCAGGCATCTTCATTACTGCTTTGTTCTTAGTTAGTTTTCTTGTCTCTTATCTCCTCTTACTTCTCTGTGACTTATGTAAGGGACAGAGCAAAGATAATGATGTGGATAAGAGTCATGGAGACAGGGCAAGGTTACTTCAATTTTCTCCATCCGTAAAATCAAAGATTACAACTACTGTATTGGAAATGGAGTGAAGTCAAGATTGATTAGTATCTGGTGAATCATTAATATGAGAATTCAAAAATAATGGTAGGTGCATTTCTGGAACAGACATGATAGTCCAGGGACTGTCATATCCAGGTAGTGTCACACTGTACTGCAAGCAGCCTCCTATGGTGAAAGAAGGAATCACTATTCTAATTCATTACAATGAATTAAATGCATAATTCATCAATTAAACATGAAAATATGAAAACAAACACAGAATGTAACCAAAGTTACCAGTTCTTTCAAGCAAACTGACAGATGAAAGTCAAGATCTTGCTCACTGCAAAGGCATTTTGAGATGTGGAGGCCTYTGAGGGTAGTCTGGTGGAGGAAGTAGTGAGGACAGGGAAGCCAAACAAATCTATGCAATTGCAGAAAGAAGAGAATCGCACCCACTCAGCCCCAGAGTGGTCTGAGTCACCGCTCCTTAACGGCATTTGTGCCTCAGCRCTCCCTAGCCACAGTCCTCTCTCCCGTGTCTTTGCCAGTGGGGGGTCRTACCCAGTTTAGATAATTAGCAGGTGCCTCCCACATGTAACTTTAAAAGAGCATGTGGTTGAAACTAAGGTTTCACAGTGGGCCACAAACGAGTTTTGGCAGTTTAGGCAGTGCTGTGTCTACGCTCGTAGGGTTGACTCTTCCCTCTACTGCAGGACTAGCTGATGTAGGTGATCTGCTTGAACAGAGAAAGACTTTTTCCCGAAGACTATGAGCTGAGACTAGAGCTCCTCTSCTCTCTGCAGGCCCTTCGGCTACCCTGGAACCATGTGGTGGCRGGAAACATTGAGCAATACTACCTAGATTTTTATGGTGGTTGGATCCTTTACTCTCCATTCATCTTTGATGCCAAATCACATCTGACACACGCAATAGTTCCAACCTTCAKCAGTTTGCCCTTTCTGAGGTCTCTGTGCATCCCCTGCAGATGAATGTTCTTCCTTTTTCCCTCCCCAGTCCCAAGCACACACATGACCAGTGTGCACACAACATACCATACATACCTCACTATCAAATTTCTGGCGTCCTATTTATATCTGGTCTTAGCATGAAATGCCTAAGAGATCCCCAGGCAGTTGTATGACTCCTGCTGATACCTGTTCCCCATTTAATAACCCAACAAGTTGGCGGACAACCAGATAAAAAGGCAAGATAACAAATGTTGTGCCTTTATAGGGCAGCTTTATAGGGCAATTAGGCTAAAGCAAGAAGTCCCAGTGTTATACAATACAGGCTAAATAGTGAACTGATGATGTGTTAGCACAGTATTAAGCTCAGATCAAGTGTCCTATGTTGGAGGAGGGAAAACATACTGCATTTATCATGATATTACACTCTGTCATGCAGCATAAGAGAGATATTTATGTAGAGCACATACAAGTGCAAATATCCTAGTGCATTTTATACCCTCACATCTCCCGGTTCAGCACATGGATGCTCTATCAAAGACAATTGGATCAGATCAAGGTATTGATATTTCAGGTATTAGATCCTTTTCCAAACAAGTGAATGGAAGAACAGAGTCTAGGTTTGTGTGGAAAGAGTTTTGGCTGCCCTCGGATGTCATTTGATTTACAAACACACTATGGATTAGTCTTAGTAGTGTTTTATCAAGTGAATCCACAGTAGGATCATGTAGTATGTCAGGTAATGCTGTATGAAACCATGTAGGTATAGACCAAATCTTTGCTAGCTAGATAGGCACTTACCTCTCTSAGCAGAGAAACATCAGTGATGTGCAACTATTTTCAGTCTGAAACTAAAAAACCTATAGCCTAAAGCAGGGTTTTTAAGGTCTGAGGAGCATTTACTTATGTTAATACAGGAAAGTCACTCAGGTGGCAAAGCTCTGAGWGTGTTATTGATGGAAAGCTGGGTACTAGAGAGAGACTAGGCAGGAACCTGTCACGTAACAGAGAAGAAGCTCAAGTGTTTTGTGTTGCTGGCCAGCTGCACTTCCCTGCCCATGAGGATGATGTAATACTTGCAGTCTATTTAACCTGGATTGGAAGAAAAAGAAAGAAATCCCATGTTAAGTGAAGGTATATAGCCAAGCAAGGACAGCCTGTCAGAGAAAAAGGATCAGAAACAGATTGTGGAGGAGCAGATTTGGGAGAGTCAAAATAGGCAAGCAGTGCCTGGGGTGCCAGACATGCCTGGGGGACAGTGGGACCAGAGAGAGGCAGACCCCAGAAGGAACAAGCCATGTCTGGAAACCCTATCTGCTCTTGTACTAAGAAACCACAAGTTCTTGTGTTGACTCYCTGTGTTGTATCTTGCAAGAGGTAAATGCATTTTGCTATGCGCTTTGGGTTTAGATTTGGAGAAGTGCTTTTCACTGGGAGGTGAGGAGCTGGTCTTTCCCCCACATGCTAGCAATCAGTTCCTTTTTCTGGCTTAAGAAACAAGAAATTATGACAGAAGCAACCTGTTGATTAACTAGATTGAGTAGACTGCAACCAGCTCACATTTTGGTGAGGACTTTTGGGTGAACTGACAGAAATGGTGCACTCAGTGTTATCTGATTGGTAAATGCAGAATATATTCTTTAAAATTGTTGGTGGGATATTGGCCAGTCAAAGGAGAAAGGCCTGCATCATTCATTCAAGTTTTATTCATATGTAGTTGCTTTCCTGGAAATGAGGGGGCCAGGAGGAGCTATGCAATAGCTCTAACACTTTTGGAGATATCAGCCATCTGTARACTGGGTGCTTGAACACTCCTTTCTTTGGATGCTCATCCCACTGACAGGATGCTGGTCCTGGGGCTTGCGCTTTTGAGAAAATTGTTCTGAAAATTAAAGTTTWTTCAAAGTTCAGCCTTTCCTCCAAAAAAAAAAAAGCAACAGCTAGTAAAAAGCAGCAGTAGTTAGAGTCAACAGCTGTCAGTACTTCAAAGTGTGTCAAGTTCCAAGAATTTGATTAACATACAGAAATTTTTATTTAAACCAGTAAAAGCTTCTAAGAATAATATTTTATTACAAAAATAATATTTCAGAATTCTGTCACTTATATAGTAAAATTTGAAAGGTCAGGTGCTGAAATCAGCAGCTGCTATAGAAAACTTGATGCTTTATGAGCTAAAAAATTAAAAACTTTGATCTTATTAATGGAGGATTCAGTACTTATCATGTTTCATTAGTTAAAATATATATTTTTTAATGTCTTGAAGAATAAGCATAATTACTTTAGCAATGTTTCCTTTTCTCATAATAACAGTGTGGAGCTGAAAAAATGGGCAATGTTAATCGAAGGCCAYTGCTAATTGAAATGCCAAGTAATTGTTCATTGAACTTCACCACTGCAGTGTTCGGGCTCAGCTAAGCACGGTTTTGACACTTCACCTTTGTGCTCRTATGACTGCAGATATAATGGTTCCATTTTCAACCTGGATTGCTTAGGTTATGAATAGCTTGTGAATGAGGCAGAAAATATATTAAAAGCCATCATTACTTCATTTTCCATGCATTGTGGAAGGAGTTTTCTTTCAGTTTCTACTAACTGCTATTTTTTTTCCTCTGGGATTGCTTTCTTTTTCCTAAAAAAAAAAAAAAAGAGCTTAGTAGACATTTCAATCTTATTGTAATGATCATCGTTTTGAAGCATATAAATATACATTTTACAGCCCATCTAACCATTTTTCACTTCCCAGTGCCAGTGGCTATATACTTATTGTAAGCTGAGTCAATAGGGAATGGGTTTTAGCATGAATCTGGAGCAAGATGAATATGTGCATTTGGTGTCACTGCACATCACCTTATCTACTTTGCTACTGTGGCAAAGAATGAGCACTTACCTAAAAAAAGCAGTGCCAAGAAATTCATGAAGGTGCAGAAAAAAATAGAGATTGAGCTAATTGCCTGCTATTGATTGAAATGAACAACAATTCATGCCCCTTTGAAAATCTCATCAGCAATGAATGGCAGGTTAACTAGCTTTTTTAAAAGGAAACCAATWGGATGAGTAAAGATAAAAATATTTAGTTAGTGAGCTTTCACTTTATAATTCAAAGTGGGTTCTCATGTGCAGCAGAAAAGCATGTACCTACAACAAGAATGTCATACTGAGAAATAAGGAGCTATTTTGGTCAACAGGATCATACGGAGACACTTCCTCCACTTCAGGAGGGAGGCTTTTGCAAGTGAAGAAATAAATTCTCCACACAACTTTGTTGAGACAAATGGTAGTGGTATCTAAAACAAACAGTCTATTATGTAGTAAAAGCTTGATGAAAATGATTTTCTTGGMTATATGAAGTCTTCGATTTCTTTTTTTTTTTTCCAGGAAACTTTCACTATCTTCAGACTGGAAGAGACCGCCTTATTCTGGGAATGGCACATTGCATTGAGATCAGCAGGCTGTGGTTGGAGAGGTCAATATTTTGTACTACATCTTGCGTAAACAGCATCTTTTCTCCATTCCCTTCAGATTTCTCCATTAAGTTGTCTTTCCTGTTGCTTTGTCCCCAGAGAATCTCCTGTGCCAAACTTCATTCAGGCAGTGCTACAACTGCACCTGAATGGTTGCCCTAGACAGCATTTCTGTTGGGCTGAAGGATCCTCTGGGCAGCTACCATGGATGAAAGTCTCACCCTCATGAAGGCAGTGCCAGAACATGAATTGATTTTGGTAGAGGCAAGCCAGAACATGGTAAGCGTTTTGCCTGTGTTTGCCAAATGTGGTGTATGCACAATTGAGTCCATGTGTCGGGGTTTGTGGATTTAGGAACTTGGGACAGAACTCTCCTAAAATCAATCTTTAGTTTGGAAACACTTCTCTTYGTATCCCTAAGAAGCTTTCTATGGGCTACACAATCTGAAAAAAAAGAGAGATTTCATTAAAAACACTTATTACAATTCAAATGGCAATCTTTTTCACATCACACTTGCACCTATAAGTGATCTGTGCAATTTCTGTGCTCTCTAAAACAAACAACACTTAGTCTGTAAGATAATGGGATATAGAAAATTGTTCTCTCCCTCAATATCACCATGACTGCTTTTTTTTCTCTTTGTTTCTTCACTTCAGATGGAAATTAGTATGAAGATACATTTTTTTTTTGTTTTACTCTTTGAAAGCAACTATAACAAGAGCAAAGTAGAGCTCATTCTTACAACAGAAAGAGCTGCTGTTTCCCTCCTAGTAATATTTCTTTTGCAGAAAAGCTTATGCATAAAAATATCTATTCCCAGAGCTAACATTTCASCAGTAATGTGAGCAGATAGGTACTGTTCATAATTAGCGCTGCATTTTGCTTTGGCTTCTCTGCCTGTGGAATTTTGTGACAACAACTATGTAGCTATGAATCTCTCCCCATGTATAGGCAATCTAGAGGATGTATAATGTTGAGAGAAAAGTGCCTCCTGAGGACTTGGGAATGTTACTGTTGAACCTCAGGTAAGAAATGATGCAATAGCTAAAATCCTTGCAGGACATCACCCTGGTGCATCAGGCAAAAGGGAACRTAGGCTGCCCGTGATGCAGGTAGTTGAGAGAGAGGGAAAGAAAAAAAAAAAAAAAAGCATTCATTTGGAAATTTCCAGCTGCAGCCTTCTCCTATAAACATTTTGTTCTAAACATCACCCCTGTAATGCCACCTGCGAAAACTTTTGCTGCTGCATATGCTGCAGTAACAGAGACGATCTTCATGGCRTCTTTGGAAAACATGCTGAAAGGAATATTTGAATATTGTAATTAAAAAATTCCCTCTTCTCTTTTACCATTCATGAGTATTCAGCCTTTTCGCTAAGGGACTTGGTTCAATAAMATATGTGGATAGCTTCCGCACTGCATTGCAGAAGCTTCCAATAAAAATGCCTTGAGGTTTCTTTCATCATTTTCTCATCAGACACACACAATGATTTCAATCTGCGGTTTCTCATTAAACAAAGGTGGAACACGGAACTTTCTTTCCCTCATATTAATCACCCTTCAAAGGACAGTTTCCACATGGAGCAGACATAGGCAGTTAGCTCAGTAAATCTATAATTTCTGCCAGCAACTCCTGTTATCTCGATGAAACCTGCTTGAGGAGGTCTCAAGTGTGAGGAGCTGCATCATCTGTCCCTACTGTGGGCTGATCCTCTCGGGTCCAGCATGGTAAGTGACTGAAATAGGGATAGAGATGTGACAAACTGCTTCCAAAAGCAGTTACAGACAACACGAGTGAAGTGAAGCAGGGACTGCAATCACTGCATGTGTTTATACCCCTTTGGCACTTTTGTGCTTGGTAGTTCCAGCTCAGGGGAAACATATGGACAGTGTTGCTTGAGCCACAATAAAATTATCAGGGGCATGTAGTCAACCTCTCCCCTTGATGAGCATATGTCTTCAATGTTTCTGTTACAAGGGGCTTCTGGTGATATTCAGCCTGGGTACTGATCTGCTTCAGTAGCCCGGCTCCAAGAGATGAGGTGTAGAAAGGGAGGCAAGGGACCTTTCCATATCTGTTTTTATCTGTGGGAAGGGAAGATGCAAGCTCCTGCTGAATTTCTGTCTGCTTAAGAAGATGTTTTCATGCTATAGAGACAATCTGTTTTGTGTCCATTCTTGTCTAAGTGTCTATGCACCCATTGTGTCTATGGTTTTACACATTTATTAAACAATTCTGCCCCAGGCACACACCAATCTGTAACTGAACCACACTGTACAAATTCTTCACCTGTAGCCCACCATAAAGCACTGTTTTGCATTTGGGTCTCTTTTTGCTGCAAGCTGACACGGTTCTTCTCTTTTTAGAACATCTGTCTAATTTTGGTAGGAGTGGTGGTTTATATGGGTATTTGCCACACAGTCTGCCTGAGTTACCCAGTGTGTAACAGCTTGATTAACCCAACCAGCTGGAGGATCACCTTTCCTAAGGTGCTTTGGTTATCCCAGCAAGCTGAGCAGGAGAGGTGTTCATTCTAAAACTAGAAATAGCTTTGGGCTATTTGAGAAAAATTGGGTGCTCTTGGGGAGAGTTTTGAGCGAATATCCCCTCAGTGAGCATGCCAGTGTTAGACTAGCATGGACTCCTGCTGTGAACGAGGTCTCCATGTACTTGTGTAAATACAGAATGAGAAATGCTTCCTTTCTAAAGAGCTCAGTGTCTGCAACCTTCCGATCAGCTTTTCATGGAAATAGGCAAGAGAAGGGATTTACATACAGCCAGTGAGAGCAGCTGGAAGGGCATGCTGCTTTCCTAATTCTCCACCACTCCTGTGGAGCCATTTCTGTTTCAGTAAATAGGGCTCAGGGAATGGCAGTGAAAAGGTTTTTATTGTAATGCCTGGCGCTGTGCTCCAAATTTCAGATGGCAACAGCTTCTGCCAATATTGACTGTGGAGAATAGTATGGGGGAGAGGAACTATGAGCAAACTCTATACAGGTGTTGCTTTCTCATATGCATGTGCRCATGTATCCCTACATACACCTGTGTTCGTGTATGCAGAGGACAAAATAAGAAGGTAAAACTGAACCTTCTCTGCTCTACTGTAACATTAAGGAAAGAGCAAGCACAACTTCTATTTCTCTGCAGAGAGTCACTRTAGCTAACACTGAGTCACTACTTAAACTAATTTATATGCATATATGCAATAATCACCTGAATTGCCAAGCTTTGAGAAAAAGTTTGTAACAAACTTTGTAAGAAAACAGCATTGAATTGGCAAGCAAATTAAGATCTAGTCTGGCATATATATATATATATATATATATATATATATATATATATATAAATGGCACAAACCTGGCAACAGTACAAAATCTGCAGTTTCTTCTACTCCCTGTCTGATTTCTTAACAAATTAGGAATTAAAAACCATTCATCAGACACTGAATGTTGCATTTTTAAAACCATCTGTTGAGCACGTTTTGAGAACCAAGAGCTTCATTTTTCATTCACAGATATTTATGAAGGGTTTTCCCCTTCCCCCATTTAAATTAATTACTGACATTTCYAAGTGATCAAGGAACAAACATCTGCTGGGACCGACCATTATCTTTCAAAAGCAGAAGCTAAAACACCCTAAAAGTTACTGGCTTGCAAAATTTCAGCTTCATAAATACTATATTTGGCAGAACAGAACTGGGGTGTGAGGATATTTACTGCAGAATCGTGAGAATCAAATGAACCATGAAAGCAATGATTCCATCATATGAAGGGAAGGCTAGATGGAGCCTTCCTCCCTTCAAAGGAGAATTGTATCCAATGGAGATTCCTGTGTTTTATGCAGAAATGTGTGGAGCTCAGCTAAGAAGAGTGGCAGGGTCAGGAAGGTCTCCCAGCAGCAGAGAGGAAAGGAGARGGATACAATGAACAGAATTGAGCAAAATGCAGGTGAAGTGGAACAGGAAAGAGGATAGGGAAGGAAAAGAGAGAAGGGTGGGAGGTATAAGAAATCACATATTTTGTGTTGGTCTTGGGGGCTGAAGCAGAAGTAATGAATAAAAGGGCAGGAGGGGCAAGGTGACAAGCATGGGTTTTCTTGGAGATTGGGAGTGTCTTTGTTAGATCCTCCAAAACACAYTCAACAGTTCAGGCTCTAAAAAAATCACCCTTAGTGGAGCTGACTCCCATATTACAGTGGATGGAAATAGGGCCAGCTGGAGCAGGGAAGGCCCCTGCTTGTCGATCTTCTCTTCCTGAACTCCCAGCAGCAGAACAGGTGATTAGGACATATGTCTCTTYAGAACGTTCCAATTCCTAGCTCAGCATTTTAGCATAAACTACTTGATGTTCATTTTCACATGTCAAGCAGTAAATTGCCCTTCAGAAACAGCTACCTCTCGTGTTCCTCTTCCCATGCMGGCGCTTCCCTCCTCGGGGAACACAGCAGTGTGGGTTGAAGCAGCAGCAATCATTTCATCTCCTGTGGGTTGTCAGCCACCTCACACGAACCAGCAGTCTGAATTGCACTTGTGTGTCTCTCACTGGGAGACCCCACAGCATTATCAGAATGTGCTGAATTGAAGCTGGAAGATTTTCCTTTCTGCTAAGCTTGGGACCTGTGATATCATACACCRAAGTGGAGGCTGTTGTAAAAATGAAACCAAGAACTACTTCTTTCCCTCCAAGGGCTTACATCAGGTCTCTGTGCAGCACAACATATCACTTTCATTGTCATTCTCACTCTGCTTTCTGCAACTCCTGCTGCCACATGGGATATCCTTATGTGTCCTCTATCACAACTGATCTTCCTAAATGCTCCTGCATTCAAAAAAAAAAACCTTAAGAGCCATGAAGGTGGGGGGTATGCAGCACCAATCAATATAAAATAAGTATTTTTAAATTAACTCACATCTGGATGGGTCTTTGTCACCCCAAAACTGGGCTGCATTTAACCCTAGTGTATCTTAATACTGTAAAACCCTGCTTCAACTGGTAGAGGAAAAGTCCGATAGGTTCTGGTGAAGCAACACCTGGTGAAGATGCCAGACAGGCAGGAAAAAGTGTGTGCTGGCCTTGAAAAAAATCCACATGGGAATTTGCAATTTTAGCCATTGACAACACTCTGCACCTGTCTTTAAGAAAAAGGAGGGTGAAAGGAACTGTCGCTGCTAACTCATCTTTCCAAGACCTTGTTAGCACTGAGGAAAGTGTCTGCCTCAGGCCTGCATGAGAACAGGGAAACTTGATGAGCTCTTGTGGGWCTGCCCCATAACTTCCACAGACTCCTGGGGGTCACATTTATCCCTCCGAATCTCCCACATGCCAAGTGAGATTATTGCCACCTGTTCTGCAAAGGACCAGGGTCAACTAACCTGAAATGCTTCAAGAGSCAGAGGAAGAGATGGAAAGCACTACCGGTAACAACAAGAAGGATTAGCAACGACAGCTAAGGAGGTGACTTTATACATGGTCTAGAAACCACACAGTGCCCATATGGAAACTGTTTTTCARTGTGAAGTAGTTTTTAACTTTTGCTTTACGTGTCCTTTGTGCCTATATCTGTGGTAGAGTGCCCTGCACAAACAACATGGCCAGTGASGGATGGACACATCCTCAGGTCTGTCAGGAATGACTCTGATGCCTGAATGCACCTATCTCTCTACCCTTGGCCTTCTGACCGACTTCAGTGACTGTTCCAGAAGGGCAAGGGACTCCCCCAGGTGTTGTACCATCCATGGCAGGCCTATGAGGTGATGCCATGGTCATGGCAGCGTTTTCTCCTTCCTTGTGATATTTTCTCTGAGTTTTATTGTTCGACCTATAAGGACTTGGCAACAGATGMCACAGATCTGCTAAAAGCTGGTGAGACCCTCTGGTGTGACGTAGTGCTCAGAGAAGCTTGCAGGGCTGCATGGCGAGATGGCTGCCAAAAATARTCATGATTCGGCTCCCCTTCCCCCCAGAATGCCAAACAAATGCCTGCTTTTAACATCACATTCCTTTCACCTTTCCTTTTTTAAGYGTTGGCAGAGCCCAGCAGGCCAAGCAGGTGCGAGGCGGCCTGGGCCCAGTATGGCGGCAGCTGGGGCCACCTCTGAGCCTGCCAGGAGGAGCGGGGGTGGCGAGGGGCTCCTCCTTTTCTTTTCAGGGAAATTATTAATGACCCCGAGGCGAAAAAGTGATGCAATAGCGAAAACTTGCTGCGCGCCAGCTGCTGTTTGGAAACGTATTCGACTCGAAAGAGCAGCACGGACGGCATGATGGACTCCACTCCCCCAGTCCAACACAGGCGGCAGCACTGCTGCTCCTCAACACACTCCCAACAGCTCTTCCACGTTGTTCTCTTTGCTAGCAATATCCTTTCACTAATGACAGCTCTTGTTTTTRCTGGGAAAAAACCCTAAAACAAACAGAAAATGTGCCTGAAACCCCAACATGCTGAGTACTTGTCTTCAGAGGTAYCTTCAGAAGTTTAACCTGCCTTGAAGTTCTGCTGGTGAAGCAACTTTCAATGTGAAAATAGGAATAGCTAAAAATTCACACCCTATATYTCTTCTTGACGTTAGGATGTGGAAGTTAGCTCCCTCTGGAAGGGCACAGGAGCTGTCACCACAACAGGAACTTTATGCTGCTGATGAAAAGAGGTGGAAAGGAGCATCTGCACTACCCTCAAGTCCATGGTACCTGTCTTGTGCTGCTAAAATGTGGAGGATTATGTGTGTACATTGTGACATCTAAAAAATGCTGTGACAATGTCTCCTAGGCTTGGTCTCTCAAATTCAAAAAAYAGTTTGCTAACTTCAGATTTCTTTTTTTCTTGAATTTGTGGCTGATGGCTAGTGTGTGCCTGTGATCCTCACTTGCTGGCAGAGTTAGGACTGATGCTGGAGCCATTTCTAAGATTCAWGCTTGTCATGTTTTGATTTGCCAACACTTTGGAAAATCTTCAAATTTACATTTATTACTACTCCTTTTTCTAATGGCAATGGTCTGACATTTTCAAGTCTCCCTTGTAAGAATTGCATCAGTCAAGTGTCCTATATAAAATTTGTTACCACAGAGGAGGGATCTTGCTTTTTGTTTTGTTTCTTGTTCTGTTTTGGTTATGGGCTTCAAAATAACCTTCATATATGAAAACTTGCAAGTGGAACAAAGAAACAGAGAAAGAGCTGTATCCTGGGCTTTTTTTTTTTTTTTTTTTTTTTTTTTTCTCATTCCAGCGGTAGCTATGAGTCCCTGAGGAATTTATAATCTCTGCAGGAGTTTATCAACTTTGCACACAAATCCTGTTCCCAGCTTCCTTGCTAAAAGAACTTTTAGCAAGAAAAGCACAGAGTGCTTTKSTKTTTTTTTTTTGTTTTTGTTTTGTTTTGTTTATGAGTTTTTGTCTTACTGTTTTACATGCTAGGCAGAATCTTTTATTTTCTCCAAAATATATTTTAATTAGCCACCTGGTATCACTCAGTAAATCCTTTTTGAAGGTAGAAGAACAACTTTCGAGCAGAAAAAATAGAGATCTAAGCACAGGAACTAGAAGAAAATCCTTCCTCTAACCTCCCCCACCAATATGCAGAATCCCTGTTACAGATAATATGTGTATCATGGAAGAGTGCTGGGAGATCTCTACAAACACGCTTCCCACCATATGAGAGCCAGGGGAAAGAAATCTACAGAGGAGTTGTTTTATGCTTTTTATTCTTTGTTTCACAGATACTTTTAAAGTCTTCACAGATGCCATGTAATTAAGCTTCACTTTATCACGGTTTCAGAAGCAAAAATTTAAGTGCTAGAAGTAGCACTCTGCCCCYGATGCCTGCCTTCTTGCAGTCATGTTGAATCATATGACGAAGATGCATGTAGTTGTTCCAGTTTTTGCTTGTAAGCTTGATCTTTTCCTCCATCATCTCGTGGTGATCTAAATGCATATACYAGGATGCAGCTCTGAAGCTATTTCCCTCCCTCGTTCCCTCATGGTAGATGTAAGTCTGCTCTTATGATAGGCATCAAGGCACAGTGACCCTGTCCTCTGTTACTTGTGGTAGCCAGGAAAAGAAAAGGTGTAAGATGGTTTGCATCAGGAGGAGTGTTGCCAGCAGGTCAAGGGAGGTGATTCTGCCCCTCTACTCAGCTCTGGTRAGGCCGCACCTGGAGTACTGTGTGCAGTTCTGGGCTCCCCAGTATAAGAGGGACGTGGAGCTTCTGGAGAGGGTCCAGAGAAGGGCAACCAGGATGATTAAGGGAATGGAACATCKCTCGTATGAAGAGAGGCKGAGTGAGCTGGGCCTGTTTTCTCTGGAGAAGAGACGGCTCAGAGGGGATATGATTAATATGTATAAGTTCAGGAAGGGAGAATGCAGGGAGGAAGGGGACAAGCTGTTCTCACTGGTGGCCAGTGAGGCGGACGAGGGGTAATGGCCACAAGCTGAAGCATAAGAAGTTCCGTCTCCAGGTGAGGAGCAACTTTTTTACTGTTAGGGTGACAGAGCAGGCTGTCACCTGTGGAACAGGCTGCCCAGGGAGGCTGTGCCACCTAGAGTGGAACAGGCTGCCCAGGGAGGTTGTGGAGTCTCCTACTCTGGAGGTCTTCAAAACCCGCCTGGATGCCGCCCTGTGCCACATGCTCTAGGTGTGCCTGCTGGAGCAGGAAGGTTGGACTAGATGATCTGTAGAGGTCCCTTCCAACCTTAAATATTCTGTGAATCTGTGAATCTATGGTCAGACTCTGTCAGTGAAAAGTGGGTCGCTAGCACATGTCCAGAGCCTGGGCATGAGGCTGGACTTTCATTCAGTTTCACTATTCAGTTTCACTGTGGTAGTAGGAAACTTTCATCCCATTTTGGATTTTTTTTTCTCAACTGTTCCTAATGGGTCTTTAAGTGGTTGCTTGTGTTCACTGGCACCATCAAGGCAAGTGGTGGCAGGAATGATCTTTGGAAACTAGGCACAGCAGCTACGTGGGGATCTCTTTGGTGACTTTGCTGCAAGTGGAGCATGAAATGCAGGTGTAGGGGAAAGCCATGAGTAAACATCACCTGTTCACCACTGGGTAGATCAAAATCCTTGGATCCCTACGCTGGTGATGGTGTGGATAGAGAAGATGACTTTCTCCATGTTAAGTCAGTGRGAGAAGTATGGGCTGTTGGTCAGAGAGGCTAAAGGGTTGGTGCTCAGAGTCAGGATGAACAGCAGAAGGGAAGCACCAAATTTTGAGGTATGCTAGTCTTACATCTGAAGTTCTCACCTCCTGTTCAGKTTTCCTCCTCTTATTGTGCTTTATGAGTTAAATATCAGTATTATAAATGGGTGGGTCACACAAGAAATAGCTTTATATTAGGACTCTTCCATGCATCCAGGCTTGAATTCTGCCTCACATCTGGAGGAAAATTGTTATAGACATATCAACTTTTCACCCACAAGGTGCATGTTATTGAGTCTGCAGCTGCTCTGAACTCAAACCTGTAGATGTGGCACTACCTTGTRTTTAGGACCTGCTGAAGCCAGTGACACAGGAACATAGGATTTATTGAAGGAGATCTTAGGTAGTGTCCACATTGCCTGACCAGCATGCGGAGTGTGTGTCCGTGCTGCTATGGGCTGAGCTCTCATGCAGGTCTGTGGGTCCTTCCAGGTGTGCCCACAGCCTCGCACAGCAGGACTTGCCRGCTTGTGCACTTCACCTGACTCACAGGCATCTTGCTGACTATGGAGCCGTCTGGCACACGGCATTTCTGCAGTCCTGTCTGCTCAGCACTTCAGGCTATGCCAGTACTAATGGAAAACTTCTGAGTTCCCTGTTCCAGGTGCGGCATGTTTGCCACAGCAAACATACCTCAGCAAACATTCATACCTGGAGAACTTGTCCCTTTGGATTCTCTGTCCTAGAAGGATCTTCCAGAGGATAGATGGCAGGACAACTATGGTTAAACATAAATGGCTGAGGAGGAGGCCCTCTGGTCAGTCCTGGTGAATTGCRTGGGATATGCTCTGCCTGTTAGTGAAGCCATTGTAGAAGTGAGGGGGAAGCAGAAGTATCAAACAAGGGATGGAGACAGGGAGAAGCGCTGATCAGATGCTGCTGCATGAGACAACCTGCTAATGGTGTATCTCTGCTGTGCCTGTTTCCAGTTTCAACAGAGTGATAAGAGAATCAAGTAACTCTTGTTCATTCAGGTCCCTCCCTGGAAATTCGAACAGGCATTTGAGAATATGATTTTCTTCTGGCTGCTTTTATTTTTCCTCTGGCTGCAACTGAATCATTTCATGTGATATTATCCATAACAAAAGCCAGGAGTCGTGTCAAGCTGGTCAGGTCTGTATAGTCACAGGAGAGTCCCTTGGGTGTCTGTAGGCCCTGGGTGAAACACAGGCCAGTGCAGCATCTACATGAGTGACCGGGGGCTCCAGATCTGGATGCAAGCTCAGGTTGAGCCTATGGATGTACTGGCATAATGTATGCCATGTAGGAGCTACTGTGACAGTGAAGGTGCAACTTGTGTCATACAAGATAGATCTTGTGCTCTTCTCATTGCTGTGTACCACTGCTGTGTCAAGAGACATGAGCAGGAAAAAATGTTGTTGGGAAGGAGCTCAGCAGTTGAGTCCTTATGTTGATTCAAACCTCTATATCATACATAACGATGCAGAAGAAGCCTCATTAGAGAGACAGGTGGTAACAAGTGAGCTTGTAAGATGGCCATGAAGCAGTTCTTACTGAAGGTTTGGAAGTGACGCTGTGGGTTTTGCTGCTCACCCAGCTACTTGCTGTGGGTGCTGAAGGCACATTCCCAGCAGTGGTCCACAGAGCACATTCTACATTGCTGAGTGCAAAGATGAAGAAAAATGATTGCTTCTTAAAAGAAAACATCTTSCAACACCAGAAGCATTTTGTTTTATCACTATATACCACTCGAGTCTGCTACGATTAAATGTAGGGAAAAAACATGGTCATGAGAGAGCAGGAAAAATAAACTGGGCATTTTGCTCAAGTTCACCGAACAGAGAAGAGTGTAGAAGGTCACTGTCAACCAAGGAGACATCATGGAGATCCAAAAGGATRTATCTTGACTGTGATGGAAATGGCCACTGATTTCAGTGGGGTAAATATATTGTCTGAGAGAAAATTTAGAGAAAATAGTGGAGATGTACTTAYACATGAAGATTGCATGATTATGATCAGTTAAATTCTGTTTTAAGAGTATGAAAGTCATGCTACTGACTTCAATTACATTGTAAAGATAATTTATCAGTAATAACGAAAAACAGAATTTGGTCTTCAATTGCTTTACATAAAAATATTTTTTTGCATTAAATGATACAGTAGAAAAGTTTAACTTTTTTTTTTCTTTACAATCTACACCACCTGTGAGTATAAACACATTTACATTTATTAAATATATGTCTTGGCTTGTTATCAGACGTTTGCAACAGTCTACACCCTGTTGACACGATTTTTCAGACAGTAGGGTTCCTTGTGGTAATGGGCAAAAATGCAGAATGGAATGAAATACAAAGCAGAGGCCAAAAGTCTCAGAGAGAGCAGGCAGAAGTCATCATTTTTTCTAACAACCTCCGTGGCTGTCCGTGATGTGGCATTGCTGCCATAAAGGATAGAGTGAGCTATGCTCTCTGCCAGGAGTTTTCTGATATGCAGCAGAGGAAGAGCTACTCAGTTTTTGGCTCATTTGTAGAGCACAAATGGAAAGGTCAGTTCTGCAGCAGTAAAGGAGGCATTTGTTGTTGGAGTAAACACCTTCTTTCTCTGCTGAATGCTTTTCTTAAACAAAAAAAGAAAGGGCTCAGCCTTCCGACTGAGGAACAAAGTAATTCTGAAATGATACAAATACTGGCATGGATTTAACCTCTGAATTTGAGGATAATCTTACTTCTGCATGACTTTGGCCCAGGAGTTTTGTACCCAGGATAACGACGGAAATTCTTGTACCAGTAGCTTCAGAGTCTCTAATGAGGCTGATAAAACTTTATCTCTGGAAAATTCCAAGTATTTGTAACCCCTCCCATCTCTGATAAAAATATGACTCTTTTCATGAACAGAACAGTGGTTCTACAGGAAGAAAATATTTAAAAGTTTAGTTTTTCTTCAAAAGTAGCTTTAAGGGAGATGCTTGCCTAAAGCTTATGTGCCATAAACTCATTTTGTTTGGAGATTTTGCCAATGCCTATTTTCTGTCTTTGAACTTTATTTAGAAAAAAAAATCCTCCATTTAAAAATCATCCTCCTATCAAGCCAAACAAATCCTAACATTAGGAGATATTTTTTTTTCTTCCTGAAAGCTTGAGATCTCATGAGCTGTTCAGCCAGCTTCCTCATTTTCCTGTCAAGTAAGGCTGCTGTTTTGGGATACTTCTTCCTGGAGGGAGCTGTCTCTCCTTTCTGGATCTTCCTGTGCTGTGTACTAAATCCTTAATATTTATCTAGGATCTGCCTACGTTTCTAGAGTGAAATGTTCACACTTGCAGCTGATTACTGTCCAGTGGATTAGAACTTCAGTGGTGGCAATGCTAGGTTCCCTGGAGCCCTACTTGATCCAGGCTTTATTAAATGAGTTTAACTTTCATGAAAGAAAAAGGCTTCATGGATGAATCAGAGTCTGAATGCTCCTAAATTTTTTTTTAAAAGGCAATTAASGGAGAATGCTTCATGTTCTTTCCCTGGGGATCAGTTGAACTTGCATTTTGCCCATTTATAAGTAATGTTCCCCCACTGGCAGAGCTTATTAGGGAATTAAAGGTGAGAGGGGGATTGTAGACCCACTTACTGTTGCGCTCAGCCAGCGGGAGCAACRGGGAGTCTGTGAAGGGTGACTCTGGAGCTGTAAAGCTGTAATTAGCCCCATGTTACCCCATGCTGGCTGAGAGCACCTGTGAAGTTGGCCCTGAATGGTCTGTGTGCAGCTTCAGCAACTCTCCAGGCTGCCCTGCCAGAGGGGATGCGAAGACATTGACCCCGAGAGATGCCCATGGGCCAAACCTGCCAGAGGTGGGTAAGTCCAGATGCTTTTTTGCAGGGGACTCTAGAAAAACAAGCTCTTTCTGTGCTTTAGGTTTATGTTAAAGGATTGGGGATAATGGTGTTCATCCTCTGGTTCTTCTTGCCTGCTCAGCTCACAGGCTGGAGCATTTTACAGTAGAAATACACATTTCTGTTTCATTTTTTTTTTCCTGCTTGTCCTTTAACATGCACTTCAGGTTCTGCGATTAAGGAAAGTACACTATCAGTAAAATCTTTTTTTTTCCTGTAAAACAGACAAACATGTTCTAAAATGAATCCTGCTTCCTCTATGGAGATTGGAAGCTCTTTTTCTTACTTAATGGATTCCCTGTTGACATCATTATACGGATGTTAAAGTCAGGCACTTTCAGAGAGATTAGTGTGAGGAGAGGAAAGGAGAGAACATAAATCCAGGCAGAATAAAAGAAATTTCCACTCCTATGACAAGAAGAGAGAAAGGAGAGTGGCCATTTTTTGTACGAGAACAGGAGCTGCTGCCTTCTGGCATTTAGCAGTTGTCTGCGAAGGTCGATGTGCCATAAACTATAAGCCTAGAAACAGGAGGTCAGTGGCACCATTCATTACCAGAAATGTCTCAGATGATTTAAAAAAAATAAAACAAAAATCCTTGTTTGCGTCTGATACAAAATCTTTGTATCATCCTCAGTGCTTGCAAAGGAATTGCTTACGCATGCCCATGTGCCTACAGCAGCACATAGGGAAGAGCCCAAAGTGAGGCACTATGGAGGTAGCACAGTGTAATGCAGCTCAGTCTTCACTGAGAAGGAAATGGAGGTGGAAAATAAATGAACTGAGGTCAGTGCTGCATTAAGTGTCCGTCAGATTCCTGCAAGCCAACAAGTCCAAAAGGCCTTACTGTTCAACAGCGAATGAGACTTAATGTAAACACACTGGCTTTCATTTTTATAGTACAGATCACCATCAAGATGATTTCCAGAACATGTGCTCCTCTAGCCTCACTCACTTTTAAAAAGTGAGAATCTTAAACTGTAAGATTGCTACAGTTCTCCCTTTTTCAAATGGGAGCTGAGTCTTTTGTGCAAGTGGATTTATTCTCGTTCATGAAAGATTGTTGTCTTTTTTTGCACATAAAGAGCTCCATGAGGTCCAAGCTCATGCCTGCAAACTCAAATAAAAATTTACACATCTATGAGGAGTGTTATTATTAAGTGGTCCAAATCATTTATTTATGTTACCTATAATAAATAAAACAATAATAAATTTATTTACAAACATCATAAAACATAATAAGGATTAGTTTCCAAAGTAAGTAAACAGGATTAAACTCTGTTAYAATTCAAAGAGAATGACTCTTGCCAGCTGCTTTTGTATTGGACAGAATAGTTGGAACATAGACCTAGAACTTATTTTGGGGATGTTTTCTATAGGTTTTGTTTGATCATGTAGCAAATGGACCTATTAGGACAATCATTCTTTTCAATATATTTTMATTTGGTGGCAGTGGGGTGAGGTATTGTTTCACCAATTGATGGGGGGTGGCAGGAATAACCAGACACTAAGCGAAAGAATGGTTGTGTTTACTATTAATATCAAATAACACAGAAATGAAATGATACATTTAATGAAACAAAAAGTTTACTATGCACCGAGTTGTAACTATGGACAAAATAAGCAAGGTGATGTACTTAACCATTACTATACGAGAGAGAGACTAGTGATTAAGAAAAAGAATACATCACGAACTGCCTAAGTACTTTACCATCATCCAGATCCGCAGTCGCTGGGGAGCTCCTGTTGCAGCCAGGATTTGGAGTCTTCCCAGCATTTAGGAGGTCTTATGTGGTGCGTCCACCTGTAAGTGAGTTCTCTAAAGCTGCTGTAAGAGGGTCCAGCTTTTGTAAGACCAAATCAGCAAACTTGCATTTTCTTTGTTAGCAGTAGWATATCTGGTATGTTCTACTTTCCTTATCAGCTGGCACCAGGACCTGGACAGAGCCCCGGCTCTGGGTGGGAAAGTTCCCTTCAAGGTCAGAAACGCCTGCCTGAGAGTCTACAAAAGYGGCAATTTGATGAGCCTACGTGCAGGTTAGCAGAWGCAATTTACAGGCGAGTTCTTTGTGCTTCTGAACAAGCAGAGCCGTACTCAGCTGTAAGTCAACYGTGACTTGGGCCTGTGGTTCAGGCCCTAGCAKTTCAGGTATAAAAATAGATGCTGTTAGAAAAGTCTTTGGACTAGTAAATGTCCTTGTATTGTAGAAGCCATTTGGTGTATTAGAATGTGGGTCAACAAAACTACTTAGAGCTCAAAAATGTGCAGTGCAGGTGTCTGATTCAGGGGAAAAAAGGGTGAGAAGTCCCAGAAAAAGGTGCTGTAGAGAAAAGGAGAGAAACAAAGGTTTATTCTAGAGAGAAGTGTCCTCTGACAGTTTCCCTGTCTGTATGCGAACAACAGACACTAGCAAATGCCCCAAAATAAACCTAGTCACGGGTTAAGGTTTTTACCACCTAGAGTGGGAAATGGATGCCCTCCTTGGAAAAGCTGGGGAAAACTGGATGTATTACCAGTGTTCGACCTCCTCTTGGCAGTTCAAGTGAAGAAAAATACAAACTTATTCTAGACAAATTCTTATAAAAAAGTGGATGGTAGAAGTAAATTTATTGTTTTCTCTGAAGATCTTTATGCAGGGTATGGCTGCTTTGTCATGCTGAACTGGTTCTTGGTTGAATACATACAGGAATGCTGGGAGCACAAATTAGGATGGAGAAGTAAAAGACAGATATGTATCAAAAATAATTTATAATATCTCACAAATGGCAAAAAAATGTACACAAAATAGATTATTTGCAGATCTCACTGGGGAAGATTAGCAGAGAAGAAAGACTAAACACTGTACATTCTTTATATTTGAGAAACCTGAGAATGAGGAATAATGTAATGTTATTTCATCCACTGAAGATATATACAAGATTGTACCATGATGGCTGGACTTCTTACAGTTTGAGAGACTTCCTATCTGTCTAAATGTCTTGAAAGTTAAGGATTTCTGAACCTGTATTACTAACAAGAAACGTCTAATGATAATGCGTTCAGAAGCTCATGTTGCTTTGGTCTGAACTTTTGCATTTACCGTTTGGAAGCAAACACTTCTGTAAGGCTAGTCTGGATCTGGGGTGGGTTACCCTGAAAATTCTGGGATGCAGCATGTTCAGAGGGACACTGAGCATGAATGTGAACTGGCCATGGTGACATGGTCCACCCTTGCATTCATTTGGTACGGTTAACAGACAGTGTAGGCAAAGTCTGCAGTGCTCACCTGGAGAAATATATGCATACAAACTGCCCTGTGGCCCATGTTCCTGAAGCCACAAGACCTGACCAGGTCATCTGGACTCTCCCCTGCTCCCTCTTCACTTACGAAGTTTCCTGCTGCTTCGATGCAGCAAATGAAAGGCTCGTGCTCTCCACGTGTTTAGGGAAGATATTTTCCTCTTCTTTTCAGCTTCTAGGTGTAGAAAGTCAGGTGTGTCCTAGCAGACATTTTAGCTCTGCTGCAGATCTGCTTTCTTATGGCAAATTTTCACTTCTTTCTCTTGTCCTAAACTATTTCTCGTGCCTACAGACAAGCCATAATCATTTTCCCTACTTGCCTGGTCTAGCAAGGCTTTGAGTCTGGCTGTTTCGATGATTTCTGCCTTGACCTTGAGCTCAGCATTGCATAGCATGCAGTTGGACTGGGCCCTGCACTGTACAGGTGGGAAAAGGAAAATGAGGGCCAGATCTTTGGGATASATCCACTACGAGACCAGGGCAGAGTCCAGGACCTTGTGCTCCTGAACACTTCTGAGTTGAGTGATGACCAGCTGTGACTGCAAGAATGGCACATTCATGTTCAACATATGGCTCTTGGCAATGTCCAAGACCTTGGGGTTAGAGTATGGGAAGGAGCAAAGGCTCCTCTGATGTGTCCCTGAGGCTGCAAAGTGATATCAGAGTTGCTCTGTCTGTTTCTTCAGAGCATGAGGTTGTTTAAATCTGTTTGAACAGAGAAGAAGTGAGGGGAAGAAGGTAGGAGAAGTTCTCCAGGCCAACAGCCAAGTTTCAAACCAAAAGGGCAGAGATGATTGAATATAATTCTTTGGGGTTGACATGCTTCGGTCCAGGAGGAGGCACTTCAGARAATCCTCCTTTGATAATGAGGCTGCAAAGTTGCAGACTGTTGGGTAATCCAAGGCTTTTAACAGATTCAAGCATAACAAACACCTCTCCTGGAAAAAAATGGTCACAATCACTCCCCCAAAAGGATGTTCTTTCAACTGCAGACCAGAAATATTGCAAGTTACAACTCATTAAAAAGCTCTGGGCTCCTGTCCAAGGCGAGTGCCAGCTTCCTCCAAGCATTGAACAAATACAGCTGTGACCGTTTTTGCTGCCTTCCTGGGTAAAACTCCTGTGTGRCTCAATGGCTGTGGTAGCCAGCAAGCCACCGAGCCCTCACCCCATTTCCCAGCACTGCTTACCAGTCGGAGCCCAGCTGCATGGCCCAGAGCTGAGGCAGCAGAGCACAAGATCACCTAACCCTGCTCAGCTCTCCGAGCATCAGACAGCTTTGGGGGCATGGTCTCTATCCTGACTTGGTACAAGGAACCCTTATGCTGATATATAACTCTAAGTGGCCACGTTGCTTTCCCAAGGCTTCCTGATCACCAGTGGCTATAGCTACAAAGCTGCTGGGTTCCTTCAGCCCTGACTTCCAAGCTGTCTTGCTGCCTTCTGGAAATCTCCGCTTACTTCAGATATCTGAGGTATCTGTGACCTTGAAGGGGACAGTGAGACCACTCCTAAGTGATCCAGACAGGGCAGCTTGCTCAGAGCAGGCTATCTAAGCTAATAAATYGGAAACTCTGAARGAAGAGCTGTGCCTGAACTCTTGCYCTTYTGGGGAGTGTTATTCCCTTACAMCAGGTTGCAGTTCCACAGTGATCTGCAAGAAAGCTTCATGGTTCTCYGACTGCTCYGTGATTTGGATGCTGAAACCAACCTTTTGTTACAAAGGCAGGAGCTGCTGAGGAGGTTGCTCTCCCCTTTGGCAATGCTGAGCAGATATCTGGGAAGCCTGAAGTAATTTTGGAAATCAGATCCAGAGGTGTTTGGGGAAATGTTGCTTTTGCAGGTGTCAGATGCCTGCAGGATTGGGAGGGAGATGAGCATGGAGCCGGAGCCAGGTACCTGCAGAAACAGGCAGCACTGAAATAGCACTGTTGTGAGTTGGCTCTTGAACAAGAAATACACACCCTTCCTGGTGAGGAAGCCATGGAAGTGTTGCTGAGATCAAGTAACTTGGTGGCTTTCTTGGGGCACCTCCTCTTGCYGCGGGACAGGTCCCAGGCCAACCTCAGCTCAGCTCAATGTGTGTGTTTAACATCCAACACCTTCTCATCCAGACCTGGCTCCCTGGACACGAGTCCAACACGTCACTGCAGGACTGGGTTCACCTGCCCCTCTTCCCCAGCAGGTCTCTGCAAGGGGAAGGACAGAATGGCTTTTAATTAGTCCACTGCTTCTTCATTATTTAGAGGCTCTCCAGCTCCCTGGGAATTAAGCAGTGTGGGTAGCCCATCTGAGCGCCTTAGATTTTTGGTTTATGTGGAGGCGTTTCAAATAAAGCATTTCTATTCTCTTCGTAGATAAAGCAGAGACTTAAATCTCATTTTTAGAAAAGATCTTTGTGATTTACCAGAGCAGGATTGTTCCTCTTTTAATGCTAGCTGGCACTTGCATTGAGCTGATTAAGGACAAAATATTTTACAAATATTAATTCACCTTCACTAGAGTACTCCTGCTTTGGGAGAAGGTCCTCAGGAGACGGGGGATGACTGGAGAATGGGGCCTAGTGGGGACTGCTGAAGTGGTTGATGGGAGAGGAAGGGGAGAAACTTTATGCTAAGTGAATAATTCAAGGATTCCTGAACCACGGCATCRAGCACGAGGTAATACAAGTTTCACCTGCATCCATCAAATAATTGTTCCAGCAGCAGCACTTTAAATGTCAGGCTCTTGCCAATGTTTATCACCTACTGCCTAGTTCAGCTGGGGATTTGGCCCTGACGTATAACTTGCTCCTTAGTGATCCAGAAAGGAAATATAATGGCATATACACAGGCAAAAGTAAGAAGGAAATAATTTAAAATGGTAGTATATGTGTATTCCCTTAAAAAATAGATATAACAGAACTTTTGCTTAGTTATGCTGGAATTGCTACTGGAACTCAGCGTATGGAATTACTCTGCAGAAACCAAAAGTACATTGGTAATATGGCTTCTAAAAAAAGATATGAAAAATATATTTTAAAGGGCTGTAAAATACATTCCACAGATGCTCTTTTTTTTTATTTATTTCCTGGAGAACACTTTTATGCTGTAATAAATGAACTCTTACAAATGTTCCCTCCTGGGATACTGCTCGCCTCCGCACATCTGGTGAGAGACCGGGGAAGAATTTAGTGCAGGTGCCAGCTTAAAAAGTCACCTGCAGTCCTGGGATTACTTCTGACTTCCTGCTTTCTTTTTAAAGCGAAGCAGTAATGCAACTTGACGGCAGGGTATTACCTTGCTGCCCAGAAAGGCAGTTCTGAGAGACTCCGTGCCCAAGCACCATTTCCAAATAGTCCTGATATTGCTTTTTTTAGAACACAGCCCCGCAAGTTGCTGCTCAGGCAGGAGGCTTATTGAGAGGCATTTTGCCTGGACAACAGCAACATCAAAAGGCATCCAAGCATGGGTTAATCCCGGTTTTATGGATCTGCCTTTCTTTTCTCTTTAAGTTGTTCTGCCATTCTGGAACAAATCACCTATTTCTTGCTAATGTCTCTGAACGGCCAACAATTATGGGTGCAGAGGTTGAGAGGACGCTGCTCTTGGACCAACGTTGGCTTTAATGATGGGTGGAAGTAGCGGAGAGAGGCACAAGAAATAAAATGATGCTTTTTTTTTCTGATTGAGAGACATTCATGGAGTCGCTTGGACTTTTTGGCTCTGTGATCTGCTCAGAATTAACAAAACAAATTTGCCTTGAAGAACAACATTTGAAAACACAGTCCTGCTAAATAAGCTGTATAATTCTTTCAATTTTTGTCATCTATTCAAATGGCCATTTAAGACACACCATTCAGTGAACTAATATATCCTGGCAGATTATTTTTTTTTAGGTTGTAGACTATCTTAATGTATCACATTAATGTGTTAGTATAGTGGTGTATTAATATTTTGACTTCAATGCTCCCTTTGGCTAATTCTGGAGCATAATTTAATTTTCTCATGGTAAGAGAGAAATTATTTTCCTGGCTATTTACAAGTTCAGTACCTCAAGCTCCCCCTCTCCTTGAACTATTGTTCTTCGGCAGATATTTCTGTAGGTGAAAATATAAATGTTGATATTTGATATTTTTAGCTCCATCAAAAATAATATCCATTGTAATACAATTTAGGAAAATTAAGCTTATTACCAGAATATTCACTTTTCATGAAGTGCATATTGCAGAAGGCTCTTCAAGTGTGCTGTGAGTCTGACTGCATCCACCTCGAATCTGTATCAGTCACCTCCTTCTCAACCACTTTTATGTTCTTACATAGCAAGGGTCTTTCTTGAAAACTTTGCATTTTGGCCTATTGCATTTGAACCCATGATCTGAAATAGAATTGATTATGAGGAAGCTTTCTTTGTTTTTTTTTCCTGATCAAATGTAGATTTTGATGGACTATTCCTGTCAATCTCTATTTTTGACAGAATGCACAACATACCTTCTTATGAATGGTTGGCCAACTGTCTGTTTGTAGAGTACTGCCAGTGTCAGGCTCCTAAAAGCCAAAAATCATTTTCCTTTCTTTCCTGCTAAATAATTAAATTGTCTTAGAAAGCATGAATTTTTTAAACTAATATTTTAAATTGCCTTTTCTTTTACAAGGCTTCAGGAGACACTATTTTTGTTGTTTGCTGTAAACCCAAAAGAATATGAAAGGTGAAAATGTCATGCAATTCCAAGACCCCAGGCACTGGGGAATCAAGAAGAGCATGAAGCAGCACAACAGCAGGGCCTGTCAGATGTCTCCTGTGGAGGAAAGTTGGTCAAAAAAGCCATTAGAGCAACTGTCACCTGTTCTGCCCCTTGGCCACAGGCTGCTTGCTGTTCTTGTGGCAGGGGCAGAAGGGCACATGTACCCATGCCTCAGCTGCCCCTGCTCAGGCTAGCACTTTAGCTGAAACAGCTAAAGAAGTAGCTAAATTGCCAAGTTATAAATTAAGCTGGCTGAAATGAGGATGTATACCCTGTTCTCCACTTATTGTGGAGCAGTAAAGTTTGCCAGCGGGAAGGGAGAACATCTGGGAGCAGTATGAGCTTAACTTGCCCCATGGGGATCAACGCAGAGATACCTGCTAGGGCCCATAGCACTGCTGCTGGCGCTGGTACAGGAAGAAGTTATTCCTTTAGCTCAGGGGAGAGAGGTCTTCTTTCTGGCACTGGGAACTCACTCTCTCATCCAAGCTAATAGTCCAGCCAGAGGGAACACGAGCCTTGGCTGCTGCGAGCAGGAAGCTCTTTTGCCTTTGAAAATCCAATATAACCCCCTTGGGTGTAAGAATTTGATGGCAGTGTTATAGACATGGGTGAGTTATTGATTTATCCTTCTGCTTCTGATCTGTCCTTCATTTTATTGATCTGACTTTATATCCTCGGTTTTATATAGCTGGTAGAAAAATATAATTCGTAGGAAATGTTCCTCATATCTGTTTCGTTAAGGCAGATGAATGATCTATGACAAGAGCTGTACAAAGATACAGCCCACTCCCAGGTGTGATTATAGACACTTGTCGATTTTCACTCTAGTGTCTAGTCACCTACATCATGCTGAATTTGTCTTTGCCACCAGTCATAGAATTGGAACAATTTAAACAGAAGAGCAAATACTATGAGAGATGAATCGCAAATAATAAACATCAGAATTGTTCATGTGTGAATAAATCTGTCTTTGGGAATAAGAGTATCTATGGGAAGAATGGCCATTCTGCAAATATTTGTTTGAATGATTGTTGGCTGTTATGAATGGGATGACTCCCCCTGAACAACCGCTCCTCATGTGTGTGAACAAATATTCATGTTTGGCAGGTTCTGTTACTTGCATGGGTCTCCTTTCAGATTTGATCCGAAGCTGAGGATATATTRCCTAGTTGTTATTTCCCATCTCCTGTTTGCTGAGGGATTCCATTCCTGCATGATGGCTTGCTACAGTACATCACCAAATGATAATGATACTTTTTTTTWATGTAAGAAAATAAATAGTATTAATGCATAGTTTGTACTTATATCTTTCATTTCTTCTGTCAGTCACTAAGATTGACAGACTATCTTGGTTCCTTCTTTTCATTCATCACTGTGTTTTTGTTCAAATTATTGATTTGTCATAGAACTAATGACTTTTTTTCTATTTTTCAACTTGTAAATATACATGTGTTGACTCATTACTGTAGCATTGTCATCAGAACAACACTGTCAGTCTTTTTAAGTCTAAGATCAGATTGAGATGGTGAAGGAAGGTTTAGATGATTTAAGGACAATATGCAGAAGAAACCTGAAAAACTTTTCTGCTATAAAAAAAGAATTAATTTAGAAAATCAGATTAAGTTTTCCTGGAATCAGGATTTCTCTGGAATAGTGACTCTCAGAATTGTGAGCAATATTAGAATAACATTATGATGGGCTTTCTGCGTGAAGAACTGGAGACTGTGTGGCTGGTGGCCAGCAAAGGCCAAAACCCAGTTAAGAGGGAAAGGTTGCGTGAGTATTTTTATTTAACTATTTTTCTTTTCAGTTCCTGTGTGTTTTCTTGTGGGCAAGTCAAGACTTCAAACAAATTGTCCTCTGGCCCTATGTTCTTATGCTAGCCAAAACTGCCAGGGAAAGTCTACAGCTCTGATCAGGCAGTTGTTAAGGCTCCTGCCTGAGAGCGAAGGTGAGCCCTGGGCTTCTGTCTTTAGTATTGGAAACTTTAAATTTGGACACAGAGTGGAGCAGAGAGGTCAAAGATATGTCTTGCCAGTAATTATACTGGCAGGGTCTATTTGCAATCCCCCTGCTCTGGCTGTTGACACGGAATCCCAGCTGTGACACACAGGGGCATCTTTAAAAGACGTGTACGTACAAAAGCAGACTGAAAGATGAGGGTGTCGATTCCCCTTTTCTGAAGGAAGCCTCGTCGCTCTGATATCCAACCTGGAATTCACAGGCATGGAAACTACTGCACTTATGAATGTCAAAGCACCTTGTGATATATACCCCCAGATAATCTTTCAGATGGGACTCTCCTTACGCTCCTGAGAAACACAATAAATAAAACAACTGAAAAGTCATATTGCATTTTKCAGTATAAGTCATTTCAGCAATTTTAGACTCTTCCGTTTAAGAGAGAGAAATATATAGGAAAAAATGTTCAGATTAATCTCTATTACAATGTAGTAATTAATCCAATTCCATCCTTGTGAGGAGCTCTTTCTTGGTCTAAAAGAGTCTGGTGGACTTCTGATCTCCTTCTTATTTGTGCTACAGTGACACGTCCTTGAAGGTACAAAGATATCACTGAAAAACAAATCTCATCCAATTTTATTCCTGTACCACTGAGCTGGTATCTCATGTACTGTAAAGCATGATTTACTAGGTTTGGATCTATATCCTAATTCTCAGGAAAGTCTAGAAATATTGTTCAATGTAAACAAATATGTTCGATATAGACATTTATATTGTTCAATATAAACAAATAAATTATTTTAAATTGATTTTACTGAGATACTACCACAGATATCACTATACAGTAAAATTTTTGACATTTTGTCTTTTTAAATTAAAAACTTGAGCTGAATGATTTAATTCTTAAAAATTAAAAACACATAGCTGCAAATTTTCAGTTCAAGTTGCTCAAGCTGCCAGGTTGGTGAAAGTTGCCAAATTTTGCCAGATCAACAAAGACCTTTCAAACACAGGTTTAAAAAAAACCCAACAAACTAAGGGAGATATGCTGATGATCGAGTAAAATTTGGAGATAACTACTGGCATGCACTAGGGAATGGGTGGTAGCTGTTGAGTGCAGTCCTGACTGTGACTGTGCCCCTTATTCATGTAACTGAAGGGAAAGTGGCCAACTGGGCCAGTGAGCTGGAGAGAGCAAATGGTGCTGTAGGTCTCCTTGCTGTTATGCTCTGGAAAAACTCTGTTCTTGAAGACTTTACTTTTCAGAATGACTTATATTATTGCATTGGCCAGGATCAAAATAAAGACTGCAGTGGAAGACTACRTGGTGTGGTATTACCTACCTCAGTCTATGTGGGACTATGTAAAATAAATTTGTTTCTCATGTTAAATAACTTTCAGTCCAGCTTAGACAAATCTGAAGAAACACTAAGCTATGAGCAATGATCAAGGACAAGATAGTTATCAACAAGGCCACTTATTCTTTTTAATCATTTCTGCTTCAAAAAATGTTCTACCTTTTTCTTCTACTGGTGCTACATTTAGAAARCTGATAGGGTTTTTTTCCTTCTTGTTTCTTCCTTTGTTTCATTAATCTGTTTTAGCATTTTAGACATACAATTTACTTTTTCTTTCAATGGTGTATCTTCTGGAAGAGGGTGCTTACCAGTGGCAAACAATTAAAAACTCAACTGCTGCACATTTTATTTATTCTCAGGTGATTTATGGTTACTTTTAAAAAAAATCACATTCTGAAAAAATCTGAAGCAGTACTGCAAATAATGAACACTGGACAATATTTTTATTAYGGTGTTTATACAATAGCAATCAGTTATAGATCAGCAATTATATATAACTCTAAGTGCTATTTAAGTAATAATTGACCCTGACTGTGGACTTCTGAGGTAAAATTCCATAAAATATACTGTATTATGAAGGAAACTGAGACATAAAAACATATAATCCACAGAGGAGTCACATTTAAAGAATACATTAGACTGAAATAATTTTTGCATCTTGCACGGAGCTCAATAATACAAATGAATCAGGATTTTTTTTTCCAAAATACTTTCATAAATAAATGACTTCTGACCAAGAACTGCATCAATTAACATACAGAAAGATTTTCTTTTGCAAGAAGAGAGTTCAACTGATTTTTTAGTGTGCTGCAAGGTGAAATAAGGTAGAATAAGAATAATTACAATATTAAGTTTTCCTTAGTGGACAGGATTTTTATATTTAATTAAAATATCTTCATATTTTAAGAATATTGAGTAAACTCTCGTTACAGTAGTAGCTAAAATCTTTTACTAGGTTACAGCAAAAATCTCTATTATTGCCTTCAAGTAAGGGTGGGATATAATAGACACAGCCATAATTAAGATCATCATATCCAAACATATGAAACATTTGGATACAGAAGCTGTTGTGAAATGATTACTCTTATATGTTGGTCCTTCAAGACTTAAAATTKTTTCTGTCTCACTGTTCTACTTAATTTATTGAATCCAAAAACACAGTCTCATTTAGAAAAATATTCTTATGTTCAAATCAATAAAAGAAAAAAAAATCCCTTCAAGGCCCAGAGTTTACTTTATATAGTGTGATATCTATGCTTTTATTATAAAATAGAAGAAAAAGTACAGGCTTTGTGGCAATGTGTARATGAAAACAAGCTGCCCTTTTAAAAGCATTTGTCCTTTACATAACCATTATTCTCTTCCAGCAGTGCATCTGTACAAAGGCTTTCTGCACTGGGAATAAATTAATGGATCTATTAAAAAGGACAAATATCACACTGCAAACCATACTCACACTATCATGGCCAAACAGATGCTGAGGAAGTAGCAATTGGATATTGTTCCTGTAGAAACAAAAGGTTTATCACTAGAGTGGTATAATACTAGCAAGAGCCTGACCTGCTTATTCACCATAATACTCTGTTTAGGATGAGGGACCCTGAAACATGGCATGTTTTACAAGCTAAGTCATGAACTATGACCATGAGCACAACTTTCCATGCAGAAGCTATTTGTCATTGACAGAGAAATATTAAGTGACATTATTTTCATGTAGGTATAGATATTTAAGGTTTAGTTGTCTAATATGCACCAATTGCTCTAGGTTTCCCCTATAGTCACTGGTAARACCCCCTTCAAGGGCAGACTACCTGACCTACTTTAGATACCTAACTTCAGATGAGGTTATTTTTCCCCTGAATGTACCTGCTTCTGCCTGTTGCCGATAAAGGGAAGCAGGGAAACCAACTGAGACTTTGACTACTCACTTTCAGCAAGTTAGGTAGGATGAATCCCACCTGCTCTCTTGGAATGCTTACACATACCTGAACTAAGTCATCCATATAAATTAGCTCACTCATAGCTTCTCATGAACATGGCTGTAAGCATCACTAGTAGAGTTAGGTCAGGATATATCTACATTGCACTGGAGTGTCCATGGGAAGYCAGTGTGTTAAGTCCTTGTTTTTTTTCTACCTAGATATTTTCATTATTTATGTCATGGTGAACTGTGGATATAACTAAAGAGGAAAAGCTGGATAATAACACATCTACCTGCCATAGTGATAAAATGATGGGAGAAAAATGCATATCCGGCATAGAGAAAGTAAAATAGCTGAACAGGTTTTATTGGAAGAGGTGGAAGGTCTGTTATGCAAAAACATAAACCCTGCAGCATTAAGGCCTAATTCATTTTTAAAGTAGTTAGTGCTATTTCCTCTTAAGTTCTAGAATATAGTTATCAAAACAGAAAATATCTCTTTGCAGTATTGCAAGGAGGTTATGAAAAATTGGTTGTGTTTTGTGGAAATCAGGTACAGGCTATTGATAATGTTGCTGTCAGACACAGCAGCTTCAGCTCAGGCAGTCATATCACAAGTGAGTAACCAGGYATGATGGAGCTGTGAGACACAGAGCTCACAGGTAACACATTATTAGGGCAGCAGCACAGCAGGATGTTGCACTGGCATAACACAGGTAACATTCAAAACAAGCTGGGAAGCTGAAAAAGGTAAGGGAAAAAAATAAAAAGCTGAGCTAAACWTTGCATGTTTAAAGAAATAAATTCCTGCTGTATTTTACTTGTTACTCTCATGCTCAAATCTCCCCTGTTAGGTGACACACAGCTCCGTGACTTTGGTTTACACTCTCTTTGAATATTAGTTCTGTACTGAATCCTTCTTTGCTAAAGTAATAGCTGGCTACCTTGTACCCCTGCTAAAAAAATGAATTCTCAGAATCTGTTCAGTAGTTTACGTGCACTTTTTTTGTATGTGTGTGTATTAGATATCATACACAAAGCACAGATATTTGTTTAATTGCAAAGCATGAAGCCTAGCTAATGCAGGAGAAATCAGAGCTAAGAGCATAGCTGTTGAATATGTTTTTCTTGCTTATTTGTATTACAGCAGTATATATGAGCTCAGCCAAGACCCAGGTCATGGCAGCTGGTTCTTGGCTGGTACTCAAGCCCTCTCTCATTCTCACAGGCCACAAAAGGTGAGGAGAGCAAAGAACACAAGGCACACGTGCCCCTTTTGGTGAACACCGTTGGGTCAAGGACTTTAATGCACTGTCCTGTGGAGATGACCTGCATATGGCACACTGGCATGATGTATCAGGTCCGGACCACAGTGGGAAGAGATCCAGCAGGCGAGTCACCAAGGGACCCAATGGCACGGAATGTGCTTTTAGTCGTAGGTCTGTAGAAAAGCTGTGGAGCCCAAAAAGCTAAATCCTAATGTTCTTTTTCACTTGGTGTTTTTTATTACTTTGCAAGTAGGAACTTTCAAGCTCAGGCTGAATAAAGACTAAAAAGATGTCGATACATGGATATGCAAACTGAAAAGTCCTTATGGGAATCTAAGTCTTGATTTTTGCTGGAAACATTTTGGGGTTTTCAGGATGTTATTATTTTGTCTTGTTAGTCTTTTACTGCTGGTGTAAGTCTACAGTGTTTCCATAATGAAGTTCACAGGTTTATTCYTGTGACATATAGGCAGGATTATTTCTATTCTGTATAGTGAATTTAGTTTATTCATCAGCCATTGTATATACTAACGATACACAATGACTTAAAACCTCCAAACCAAGATAATAACAAACATGTGTGTTTGTGTGTGTGTGTCTTCCTCTTTTATAAGCTAGTTTTAGTTAAACCATTCGTAGAGCTTTTTCTTATGTAACCAAAAAGGGAAAGGCTATTCCAGCAAGTATAGTAGAAAGCTGCAAGACTGCTTCTCTGCAGAGCTTTTTATTTCTCCCAACGCAGTCACTTCTGAGAGCAGCTAGAAGAGGTGAGATTTGCTCTTGAAAATTAGGTTCTCAGCAGCACAACCCAAGACAAAAGCTTGTCACCGGCTGGACAAGTTCAATACCAAAAAATCTTCRGAATTATACCACAGAGAATTTTTGCTAGTTTCTACTTGCTGTGACTTTTTTCCTTTTCACTGAGAAGCACAAAGGAACCTCCTTGTGATGTTTGAGCAGTCAGATATTTTGCATGTTCTCCTCTGGGCTGGAATGTGAATGAAGTACTCTTTTATATCCTTCCCCTAAACACTTCCTAGCCTTGTTTTCCTTAATGTTGGGGCTTAACTGTGATGTACTCAACATAGCCTGCACAGGGGAGTCATAGAAAATGGCATGTGAGGTTTTCTTGTCGTTGGTTTTTCCTTGCTCTCCGTATGGCTACGATGCTCAGGTCCCAGAGCTCTCTTCAAGCYTGGCTGGTTCTTGGGGCTCTGTTGCATTAACGAGTGGCTGTGGCTAGTCTGAGCTCCCTGTATTGGCTATCGCCGTACGCATGACATTTGCCGTGTCAGTCCCCTGGCATCAAAGATGAGTTTTGTGGTTCTTATCTCAGAAATTGTTTGGTCAAATTTACTGCAGTGTGTGGTGAGCTGCAGAAGGATTCCTGCTGCCTTTCTGCTCGGCTGCTCCTGATTGCTGACTTAATCTGTCAGGAAAAGGGGAGATGAAAGGTGCACTTGGAACTTGATTTTGGAAGATCTTAGTTGGAAATGTAATCTTCCTTTCGCAATAAAGTGTATTAAACTTCCAGAGTTTCATTGTATATCTCTTTCAGTTTTTCTTTTCTTGCCTTTATTTTCCCCTTGGGGCACCTCATTTACACTGTTTTTCCTTTTGATTTCATTTGGCTCTGGACACTCCTTTAGTGATGGACACAGCAGTTGATTGTTTTACTTCCAAATTCAGCTCCTTGAAAAGTGCTGCTACTTTTGTTATCTACATGCTTCTAAACTGCACTTTTCCTTCTGCAAAATGAAGGCAAAAGCACCTCTCAACACAGAAAGAACATGTTTACCCACCACCCAAATGGTTCTCATGGAATGAGCCAATTAGTACAAGAAACTCTAAAAGGCTTCTTGTTAGCTTGGATGGAAGTAATGGGCTAGCTTCCCTTTGCTTTCCYGCATGGCTGGGAGCTGCTCTGCAGGGGCAGCTCTTCAAGCCTGTTCGAAACAGGATCTGCCAAAGGTGCTTCTGGGGACAGAGCGGGGAAGAGCTTTAAAACACAACCAATACTTCAAACATTGGAAATGCAGAGGTCTCAAARCTTGGCACATCTCACCTGCTAAGCRCTGAAAGGAAACTAATACAAAATAACCTCCCTATGACCTCTACCAAGGGAGAGCCCTGAGAGTTGCTGGATTCTCTGATTTGAGAGTCTACCTGTAGGAGATAAATTCTGAGGGCTATACGTGGTCTTTAGCCATGTTGCATTCAGCAGACATGAATCATCCAAGCTCAAAACAGCATTGAGAAGCACCAGCATGGCACTCGGTTTCAAAACTCTGCCTCGTTTGGCTCTGAAYGGTGATGAAACTCAGATGGGGAGAAAATGAGACACCAGGAATCACCGAGAAAGGCTCTTGCCAAAATGAAAACTTTGACCAAGTAAATAAGGAGGAAATCTAATAACTTAGACTTGCACCTAAATCAACAAGGGATGAAGTTATGCTGTGCTTCAGGTCTGCTTATTTACAGATCAAACATTTTGTCTAAGAAAAAAGAGGGAAATATTTAATTTTTTTACATTTTGTATGCAGTTGAAATTATTGCTTTGCTTTCTTCCAGCACAAATAGGTGAATAATATATGGTTATAAAGTACTGAACTAACTGAGGCAATTGAAGTTCCCAGGCAGCTGAGGACTTCTGGGTGCATTTGTAAATTCTTCCAAACAAAACGTGCTTTTGCAATTTTTRGTGTAAAATAAGTACTGGGAAAATTCAAGGCCAAGTTTGGGGCTAAAATCTTCTTGGTGGCCAGTGACAGGACAAGGGGCAATGGGTACRAAYTGAAACAAAGGAAGTTCTGTCCCCATATGCGGAAGAACTTCTTTCCTTGTGAGGGTGCCAGAGCCCTGGAACAGGCTCTCAACAGGGAGGCTGTGGRGTCTCCTGCTCTGGAGATCTTCCCAACCCGCCTGAATGCCGCCCTGTGCCCCGTGCTCTGGGTGTCCCTGCTGGAGCAGGGGGGTTGGACTGGATGATCTCTAAGGTCCCTTCCAACCTCAATCGTTTTGTGATTCTATGATCTGAACATCTGTCTAGGTATCTAACTGCAGACATAAAGGAAAGCACAGACCATTAGCAAACTTGAACTCATTTTTTATATAGATAGAAGCTTGCTTGTGATAAAGGCTGTACTTGCTCTACATCCCTAAATAAAACTCCAATAAAACAGTATTTCCATTGCTACTAAACAGTGCAATACAACAGACTAAAAATATCCCAGAATAAATCTAAAGGTAGAAAGATTTGCGAAGTTACTGAGTTTTTCCATGTTTTATATGCTGTTTTGCCTCCATCAAAAATCAAGATATTTTTAAAAATAGTTAGATACAGATGTATATGAAAAATAGAATGACACAGTAGTATGAGGTATTATGGATTGTACTGAAACTCTTGGATATCTGTTTTTAAACATGAAAATGCAATCTTACATTTTAGATTTATAGATTTCTCATATTATATATGATCAGATTTGAGTATTTAGTGATTTTTATCAATGAATGTAGCAGGAAAATAAATCTGTGTGGTAATGAAAAGTGCTGATGATGAAAAGGTTAGCAGCAAATGAAGATTTGAATATCACCTAAGAGGACTTGACTGAACCCTTGGACTGAAATTACAAAACTGGGAGGAAATTTAGTGAGGACAGATAGCAGTAACTGCTCTTATAAACTGSAGATTTATCATTAGAAGAAGAAAAGTGTGATGGTCAATCATTATCGTAAATTAAATGCTGCAATGAAGAAGCAAAATACAAGGCTAAAACCTAGCAGATTAAATGTTTCTACTGCAGATAAACAAGTGTTATCCCCACTGTATAAACCATTGGTAAAATCACTCTGGAAAACTGACTGCAGCTCTGATTATCCTGTTAAAAAAAAAAAAAAAAAGTGGATTTCAGGAATGAAAATTTGCTCAGATGGTCAGGAGAAGGGAGAGGCTTTTTCTCCTCTCAGGGGAGACTGAATGAAGCCTGAATTTGTCAGTTTGCCAAGGAAAAATTAGGAAGGGGCCAGAACAGGTTTTTTTGCAGGCTGGAGCAGGAGGTAAGAGCTAAAGAGAGTAAAGAGCTAAGGTATCTAAAGTCTTGATGCCATGAAAATGAATGATGCCTCGAAAACAAATGGAAACAAAATCAAAGTGAAGGCAGAAGTTTGAAGAAAGTTTCTGTCCTTCTGCATTTAGCTTAGAATACCTTAGAATCTGGGCAAACATCTGCAGGATTTTTAATATGGAACAAGATAGATTTATGAATCGGTTTATATGATGTGATTGTTTGAGATAGCAGGGGTCTGGATTTGATGACTCAGAGGTGACTTACAGCCCTGCTGTGTACTGAATGTTCCTCCTCTAGTCTAGTGCTTGAGGGGTCAATTTATTTCATTATTTGCTGGAAAAATACAGTTGTAAAGCCATGCAGCAGACCGCCCAGGAGGAATATGGCTAGGAAAAGAATTATCCACCCACATGCTCTGTTCTCTCAGGTGACACAGCCAAATGGTGTGGGAAAGCGAGGGAAGACTCGGGCTTGTAGGTGGGCAAGGTCTTCAAGCATTCCTCAAAGTCATTTTCTCCCTCAGCCCCAGTTCTGAATACCTGGAATTATTTCAAAGCTACCTTGCTCTTAGTGACTCAAACTCTCTCCTTTATTTTTAAACTGTATCCTGGATTCAGCTAATAATGTTCTACCGAACTGTCTTTATTACTGTGTTGCTACTGCCGAATTGCAAAAATGTGGGGTTCCTCATCATCTGTTTTTTCTCCCCGCCAGCTAGTATCTTTTTTATCAGATATCTTAGCTGAGCCTGCCTGAGCTGAGCCTGACTATGCCTGTGTCAAGGAGGAGGGAAAGCAAGTTCACATAACAGAAACACGTTCGTTTTCTACAAATTTTCCCCATTCAGATACACTGATCCTTGCTCCTAAGAGTTCTGCTACTTTTTTCACTACAAGATGAGGATTTTGTTTGTTTGTTTTTCTTTTATTGTTATTAACAGAGAGGTTAATGAGCCCTCTACTTCTTGAGTAAGCTGGTGACACCTCCCCGCATTTCTATGTCCATCTTCCCATTTGTGCCCCCTCAGAAAATAGCAGTTTCCTCTGATGCACTGAAAGAAATGAAGAAGGATGCTGGCCCTGCCATGTCTACCCAGGAGCTCCAGTGTAAAGCTACCTGAACAAGATTTCAGTCAGTCACCGCATTCCACAACGGGAATCCCGAGGGGGCAACACTCGAGCTGAGCAAACCATCCCTCGGGGTAGATCTTGCTCCACGCTCCTGCAACTGAGCAGCTGTCAGTCAGGGCACAGTTGGAGCAAGGCTGTGTTATAGACATTTTCTTTGCTGGTAGAGTGTGATCAAGCTGGTCCCGCAGTGAGGGAGTTGCTTGCAAACTCTGCTGCAGCATGGTGCCTCCAGCCCCCTCTGAATTCCTAAATGATGGAAGGGCAATATGCCCACGCYGCTTACTAATGCTTGCTCCTGTGATGCCATATAGCAATAAATCGAGTTCTGCGTCTTCTAGTTGATAAAAGTTGTTTATCTCCAGCTGAGATGTTGGATTTGATTTATATTAGACTGCTTTTTCTGCTTCCACCAAGTTATCTACAAGACGAACCACTCGGGGAGGGGAAAAAAAAGCAAACCCTTTTTATTGTTTTTTGATTTGTTTGTTTTAAGGTCTGCCACACTGCCTCTTTATAGGGATGCTGAAGAATGGATTTGACTGGGATAGGATTATAATGCAAAGTTTTCTCTGTGTTMCAGCAACAGTCATTAGAAAGTGTAACACCTAATTACAAGCACACAAGGTTGGATAAAGTCTTATAATATTGCCTCRTTGTGCCAAGGTGAGGTCCAATCTCTATAGACTTTTACTGGTGGACTTTAGCTTTAGGAAATTAACTGTKCCTGGGACAGTTACTTCTCTGCTTCTGAGAGCTGCATCTGCAAACATACTYTTTAGCTCCCCTGCCTTGCTGTTAAGGACACTTTTGCTCATGCAGGCCAGTTGTTAGCCTTTCTTGTCTTACCACACTCATGATTTCTGTAGCACTTCCCAAAGTGACAGTCACCTTCTTCTGCAGTGCTGGCTTGCTGAGTCCAWACTGGTTTAGTGACCCCTATAAGGCCAGGGGTTTTACTGGGAGAGGATTGCTCTCCCCATGGATTTGTTCTCCAGTACCTTACTCAGAATAACGCCCTGGTACCACTGAGGTGAAGAGGGACTGAGTGCAGCCTGTTGATTTTGGACTACCACATCATCAGATCTTTTTAAAATTTGGTCTGATCCTTCACAGAGTTTGCTGCTGCTGTAGCTTGTCATCAAACATTTTAAGGCTCTACACTCTATAATTAATGAAAATATTGAACAGAACTGGCAAAGGAGAGACTCATAAGAAGCCTCGCTCCTCATGTCCTCCCACATTGGCTTGCTGAGTGTATTTTTACAATCAGATGTGAATAACTTTTATGATAATTTAATCTAGACCTAATTTCCTTAGTTATGGGAAGGGTGTGCAAGACAGTGCTGGAATCCTTCTTGTGATCCAGATGCATTGCAAAAGCAAGATATAAACTTCCTTTTGCACCAGGCAGTTTATCCCACCTTGGAAGTGAAATGCTTTTCCTGTGCAAAGTCAGAAAGAGGTGGTTTGGAAATACAGAACTGGTTTGAAACATTCAGCTTCGATAGAAATCTTGGAAGATGTTCACCCTGGAGTTCCAGTTGTCAACACAAGACACTGTGTTGATCTGACAGCGTTCAGCTTCTCATTGCAGAAAATGAGAACTGGTTTGTCTTTTCCTTCATGTACCAATGTCATTGCTTGACTTGCGACCATCTTAAAGTAGATCTTCTCTAAATTACAAACTTTGTTTGCCTGTGTAGGTAGCACGTAGGCAGAGGCAAATATCTTGTTTGAGGTTAGCTGATACAGCTATTTTTCAAAAAAAATACTTGCTATAACAATAAAAACAGAATAAAAGAAATTGTTTTGCAGCTATTATGGTAAAGAGCACATTATAAATGCATACACAGAACATTTCAGGGACTTAAGCAATTGCTTATATGATCTATCTGCTTCGGTTTTGGTGATGTCTTTTTTTGTTTGTTTGTTTTCTCGTATAATCTGAGACTGTGGTTCTCAAACTGCTATCTGCCACCCTGTTCAAAATGATAAAATTTTGGGTCTTTCCCCCAACTAGAGAAGCTATGAATGTGCTATTTACCCTCCTAGGGTTGCTTGTGACCTTTGGATACTTGTTCTAGATGTGAACCTACTACATTTTGCCGTTTGCCCTCTAGACATAAGAGAAGTCTAAATGTTGTCTGATTCATCTGAAAAGTTCCCATTTGCTCATTGCTTGTAGGGTCTGTTSACTACACTATTTTTAAAATATATGCATTCTTTTGGGATTTGCTTACTGAATAGTTGAAATTAAGAGAACTGCACCCCAGTATGTAAACCTCTTTGGTTAAAGTATCTATCACTTTGGAAAATCTACAAGGGTCTGATCCTGAGAGACCATTGGAGCGAAAAATGCGTTRATCTTTCTCTGGACAAGGCTCTAATCCACTTCGCATTCACAAGGTTAAATGACAGTTTCTGCATATTTCTCTGCTTCTGCCCTTTTGCAGAGCTCAGTGTGCAGTGTGTGCTGTTTTTATCCATGAGATTGATGGGATGTAGTAAGAACCTTACAAAGCTACTAAGTACTGTATTTTTCAAAAYTTGTTTCCATGCTGTGATGTAGGAGATGCTATATAATGTCTTTTGTTAATTAAACCAGAAAATATAGGTTAAAATGCTGCTACAAGGCAGTCTTAAGCCAGAAAAATCCAAATTAGAAGTAAAACTTGCATTCTAACTAATCTGTTTTCAGATCTAGCACTTAAAATGTACGAGTTGCAATAAGGTAACTTAGTCACCTTTTATCAGTAAGTCACTATGCCAAGATAAAAATTTTATTTTAAATTGTATCTCTAATAAAATACCTGTTTTTACCTTTTTCTCTCTTGCCAGAAAGTTCAGCTTGTTTAGAGTTCTTTATGTGACTACAGAGAAGGTAATACAAAACATTTTTCAATTTGGAGCTGTGTAGAAGTGACAGTCTTCTGACACTGACAAGCTGCCTTGCCTCGCTAGACAAGATCCCTTCATCAAAATGACTCGCTTGTGGGCACACTGTCTCCTTCTCAGAGGTGTGTCAGGAATTTGCATGTGCAGATGCTCACACCGATGCCCGCAGAATTGTGCCTATCTTGCAAGGTAGACATGGGCAGTTCAGACCATTTGGAGCAAAACGGTCAGGACCCTCTGAATCCAGAGCAGATCCTTTGAGCTGGAAGCAGGTTCATCTCCTACCCTRAAATGCTGTCTGCTTCTGTTTTCTTCACATCTTTGGTCTTGCACCTTCATGGCTGTGGCCTTGCAGCCTGGAAAAGMAATAGCCACGGGTCATGCTGGGTATCTTTGATGCCTAGAGTGACAAGGAGAAAGTTGGAAGCTGACTTATGGCCTCTTATAATACAAGGATGACAGACGAAACTGGAAAATTGAAAGGCTGAAATATGCAGGTTCTTCATACAGGATCTGGTGAAGCAGATTTCTTTGACAGGGGATACTGGAAGCGCTTAAAGCTTACGCAGGTCTAAAAGGCAGCAGAACACATTTGAGAAAGAAAAACAAACCGAGGACTTTTAAATACAAATGTATCACTTGAGGATTTCTGGCTCAGGTTGCTCCTAAAACACAAATTAATGGGGCTAGGAAAATATTCTGGGGGATTCTGTGATTAAGATTCTGTGATTCTGTGATTCTGTGAATGATGAGTTCTAGGCTCACCTTGTTAACCTAGGCTAGTGGGTAAGATTGTTGCACAAAGGGTGTTGAGGCAGGTTCACATGTGCAAAGATTAGTGGTGTCTGCAGCTAGTGGCATATATTGATTTTAATGATAAAAGTTATTTCTAAGGAAACATAAAAACAGGAGAGAGAGAAAAAATGGGCAGAGGAAACTTCTCAGTGGCCATCCATGAAGAGTACTGAAGAGGTCCTAGTGATCATCCTCCATAGGGAGCTCTCTCCAGTTCAGGTGGAGAGGCTGAAGATAACCAGGATGATGAGGATGATTTTTGGCATGGTGGAAAGCGAAATGAGTGCCAAGAGCAAGCAAGGAAGTGTCTCTTGAAAATGACATGTTTTTCATGGCTTTCAGAGGACAAATACTATCTCAGAGAAAGAAAGATATTTCAAACTTTGTGGAAAAAAATGCACAGGCAAAACAAAATAGTACATTGCACAGGATTTATTTAACCTATAGCATCATATTTCATATTTTGTGCATATATATATGTGTGTATATATATATATAAAGTCATCTTCAGGATTACCTTACCTGATCATCAGGAATCAAAATGAATACCCTTGTTCTCTCTTATAGAAAGAAAATTCACCTCAAAAAGGAATGAAAATTTTGAATCTGTCTAATTTCCTACTGCCCCAACAAGAGAAAAACTCATATCAAAAAGCCTGACAAATTTTCTATTACATGAGTGCAACCATGTGAGTACTGCCATTCAGAGGCACCTGGACAGGCTGGAGAGTTAGGCAGAAAGGAACATCACGGCATTCAACAATTCCTCCCTAAGTGCAGGATCCTGCAYTTAGGGRGGAATAACCCCAGGCATCAGTACAGATTAGGGATTGACCTGCTGGAGGGCAGCTCTGCARAGAGGGACCTGGGAGTCCTGGTTGACACCAAGCTAACCATAAGCCAGCAGTGCCCTCGTGGCCAAGAAGGCCAATGRGATCCTGGCTGCATCAAGAGGATGTTGCCAGCAGGTCAAGGAGGGGGATCCTGCCCCTCTGCTCAGCTCTGGTGAGGCTGCACCTGGAGCATTGGGGGCAGTTCTGGGCTCCCCAGGACAAGAAGAATGTGGAGCTTCTAGAGAGAGTTCAGCATAGAATAACTGAGATGATTAAGCAACTGCAGCATCTGTCATATGAGGAAAGACTTAAGAGAGCTGGACCTGTTTAGCCTGGAGAAAGGAAGGTTGAGAGAGGATCTGATCAATTTGTATAAATGCCTGAGGGGAGGAAGGGGCCAAACTCTTCCCGGTGGTGGCCAGTGACAGGACAAGGATCAATGGGTACAAGTTGAAACACAGGCAGTTCCATCTCCATGTGAGGAATAACTTCTTTATTGTGAGGGTGACMGAGCCTTGGAACAGGCTGCCCAGGGAGGCTGTGGAGTCTCCTTCTCTGGAGATCTTCTAAACCCGCCTGGATGCCGCCCTGTGCCCCGTGCTCTGGGTGTCCCTGCTGGAGCAGGGGGTTGGACTAGATGGTCTCTGGAGGTCCCTTCCAACCTCAACCATTCTGTGATTCTGTGATGTCCTCAAACCACAGTTCTTCATTTGACAGCCTTAGCTCAAGTCTGATGAAACTCAGTCTTTTCTGGAACTTCAACAATGACAGAATATCACTTCCTCAGGTCTCCTGGGTTTTCTCACTCTAGTATCTCATCTGCATTGGAAAGCGTTTACTCAGGCAAAATGAAGTCAATGAGATATTTTTTATATGTCTTCCCAAAAGTAAGTGTTTGCCTGTCTGATTTTTAGCATATGTATATATGACAGGCAATAAAATTTGGCTTAGTACAATTTACGAATAAATGAACACAAACCTTTGTCACTAACTGGGTCAATGAGGGGCAAGAATATTCAACCATGCTCATGATATGTAAAACCTGAATCTATTATTTTCAAAATTGTTTTGATGACTTGATGTTGCAGCTTTCTCTTGTTTAAATGTTACAGCGAAGAAAACCAAGTAACCCTGAGCAAGAATATCCACCTAATTTAATGAGAAGTATAGTAGAGACTTTGGGATTCTTTAATAATTCTTACATCTAGGCCAGGTAAAGAGCTGTATCACAGCTCAATACATACCAGCTAACATATCACCCTTCAAAGAATCATGATCCTGGCTGTCTGCTGAATTCAATGTTATAATAAAAAGAGATGGAACTGTCTATCTGAGAAACAATGTGCATGTTTTGACAGGAATGGCAGTTAGAAACAGGCTTTTGGGGTGGACTGGTGAACCTGCACTCTCCACYCTCTCAACTATGTATGAGACTCTGAGATGCTATAGATATCTGACTATCTGGGATATGTCAGGCACAATAAGTTATGTTAGGCAGCTACATTGCGCCTCTTGTTTGTGCTCTTGGCAGCTCACTATTGTTGCAGGGAAGTCATTTAAAAAAATTAGCCTATAAAGCCAAGGTGATTTTTTTTTTTTTTTTGTATTCCAGACCTGCATGGAGACAGCAATAGAAACACTCTGTCTTCATACAAGGAATGAAGCAGTCATAGAAATGTAAGGAGAAAGCATGCTGTTTGGAGAGATAGTACTTTCTCATGATTCAAAAGAATCTGTCTTTCGCTCATTTTGGACCCAAACTTGGTTGCAGCATTCTATTTGTCTGCCATCTGGTTTTAAGAATGGCATTTATTCTTATTGTGTGATTTAATGCCAGAGTATAGCTGAAGATTTTGAAAAACCTTCAGAATATTTTAGAAAAATCATAGGATCAAGTACCTAACCCAGAAAATTCACCTCTGTAGAGGATTTAGGAGTAACAATGAACAGACAAATCAACATGAAATTCCAGGGTGATGCTGAGGCTGAAAGGATTAGTACAGTCTGACTATGCAAGGAAAGAAGTAATGAATTGTAGTAGGATGTAATTTCACCTCAGTACACAGTAGTGGTGAGCCCAGGATTGGAACAACATGCTGGAATTCATCTGCACTTACTTGGGAGAGATTAATCTTATTTTGAAATAAATATCCAACCTAAGCCAAGGTGAATTATCTCTTATCAGAAGATGATTGGAGATCCCTTCAGAGGTTTGAAGTCTGATRATATGAGTTCCACGTTTGCTTACAGAATGTTGGGAAATTTGCAAAATTGGACACTGGTTAGAAGAGGACTATGAAACGATTTAGAGCAAGAGACTTGTAATAACAGACTAAATCTGTTTAGTTTATCCAAAGGAAAATTCAAAGTGACATGATTATACTGTGCCTTAAGAAGAGAAACTGTGGATCCTAAAGGATTTTCATTCTAACAGAGAAATGTATTAAAAAACTAATGGCTGGAAGCTCAAGCTTTCTAATACAAATGAGATATTAAGAACATCTGGGTTTTTTTTTGGTAATCAATGGGAGACGAATTGCCAAGGTTGGTAGTGGATTCTTCATTTCTAGTTGTCTTCAAATTATGACTGGGTACTTCTGTGGAAGATACACTTTAGCTGAAAACAAGTTATTGGGCTCAGTGCAATCAATCACTCTTTATTTGCTATTAATGCGAGTCCTAAATCTTTGCAGCTGCTCAAGTTTCAGAATGATACACTACCTGCAGGTCTTACTCTCATTACTTTTCTTTCAAAATACTGATGGTAACTTTTCTATTTTTTTTCCAGCAATGACTGTGGGAGGGAATGCATCTAGGAAACTGCAGTACAATAAATAAATAGTGCATGTAAAATACATTTTTTAATGTGGCTGTACATCCCCTCAAGAGCTTGAATCTAATACTGGGTCCAAGCTGAGCACTTCAAATCTGTCAGCAAAATCTGTGCTAGTAGACCCAGTAGTTCCAGATTCTGCCATTACTGCCCTGTAATACTCAGGGATGACATGTTAAAACAGCAAACACAACAGTAATTTCCCTTAGTATTCCAAGCAAAAAAAAAAAAAAAAAAAAAAAGCTTCAAAATCAGTGGAAATAATGGAGATGCCTTCATATGGATTTACTGGTGTTATGTTACTATATTTTTTCACAGTAATGTGATGCCTCCCCATGTCCTCTATGATGGCCAAAAAATTGTCGCTGGTCATTGCTCAGCTTCCCCTATGTTACCTCCAGTGTCCTTCTTCTTAGAGGCACACAAAGTATCCCAAGTGACCCATGACACTTCTTGATCTCCAGAGTGTCCCTTTTTCCCTGCCAAGGCAAGGGGCTATGCAGGCATCTATCACACGTGTGCTGTCTGATCACACCACACACCTATCTGMGATATCTGTGCAGACCAGTCACCAGCAACAAGGTGGATTCACTCTACAACCTTCCTATCAGGGTAGAACAGTAATTTCAGTCTCTCTCATCTGCCCTGCCACAGACTGGCATGAAACTTGTTGGAAATGATTAGTCATTGATACTATACCTTTCTGTCAGTCTTGGTTGCAGTCAGCATGTGATAGAAGGATGGAGAAAGATAGCAAGAGTACATAAGCTGTATTTCCCTGGGAAACCAGACCAAAAGCACATAAGGTATGTATTGCAAAGCACACTGGCTTAACTTTTCTGGCCTGCAAATGTGTTTAAACCATAAATCTTCCATGGGAAATATGCAATGGTTAGTGAGAACCAGAACATAATGAACTCGAGATGAGTTCAGGATGATATAAGGAGTCTCTGTCCCTCCAGAAAGCAATTACTACTTTTTCCACAGACAAATACTTTTAAATATTTTTTCCTTGATTAATAGCATATCTTATACACCATTAGATATTACAAAATTTCTTAGAAATATACAAATAGATTTCAGGAGCTTAAATTCTCTACTATTTATAGTCTGAAAAATAATTACAAGTTTTCCTTCAAAAGGCTGAAAGCATGAGCTAAGTTATGTGAAATCTATTCTTCCTTCTTTTGTATTTTCCCCTGAGTATCTGCATTCACATTCTTGACGTCAGCAGAACCTACAAAGGTAACTGAGCATGGAGCAATTGCTAGGATCAGACCCTATACCTGCACAGCTGGCAACTCCTGCTTTAAAAACTTGCAGTGGAGGTTAATGGAGTTGGTCTGATTCCCTTTGTAGCCTAATATAAATTAGCTCTAAGGTAACACATTGTTAAAAATAGATTGAATTACTAATTTCTCTGATAATATGATAAGTATTAAGAAAGCAAAAACAATGAAGCCAAAGACACAAAAGTCTAGAGTAGACTATAGAAAATATAACTTTACAATGTGACAATCAGTTTTGGTAGATGACCTTTTTCACATTTTTCTTCAAAATGATTGTTAAAGTGTTGAAAGTATAGCTAATGAACACCAATACAACATCAACTTATAAAGCAATGTCAGTTAGGAATTACAGGGAACATAGGGCTTAGGAGGAAACGATTAGGAAGCAGATCCTTGAACCTCACAAAAGTGATTTAAATGGAATTTGGATTTGAATGGTTAAGAAATAATTATCACTGTGTCTAAATATGCTGACTTTCCATTTTCCTACACAGGACTAACTAGCATGGAGAACTACTTGGAGACAAGTAATTTACTTTAGGTGTTTCATATTCACTTTCATATTTTTACATGATTCTATTTTATAGGAACTATTGTCATGAAAATGAAGCTTTTTCCTCTTTTTTTTTTGATTTTTGACAAGCAATTTTCAAAAATAATTTTGTCTTTCTCTGCTCATTAGCTACTTCCTTTTTTCTTTTTCTCTGCCAAACTCACTGTCAGGGGCTACCAAGACAAAAATATTGTCTGAAAATGATAATAGCTGCTATTTCTAGCATGGCTGATATGCTGACTGAATTTTTTTCTTAAGAAAACTTCACCCTCTGAAAAAAACAGATTTTATTTTCATAAAATAGATCTTTCTATCTCACACATCCTGAGTAAACTTGGCTTTTTAAAATGTTTAACTATTCATTTTTATTTGATTTTTTAAAAGCAGTTGTTTTAATAACACCTGTTTCCGGTGGCTGAGTTTTTGGCTAAATATAAGAAATAGAGTGTATATATAKAGAAAAATCTTGAAAAGTTCTTCCCCCAGAACTGAAACCGCTTCAGCAGGGGCCCACATCAAAGTGTAAGGCAATTTCCTATGAGTGAAGCAGGGTAGGACCTTGGGCCTAGGTCTCCCACATCCTTGGAGTCCAGTAATGACTGGGCTGGTTTTCCCTTTCTACTGGTTTTGGAAAATATTGAGCACAGACCCACAAAAGTACTTAGGCTCTAAATTCTCACTGAAAACCTCGGCTGGAGTTACAGGCTTGAGATCTTAAGAGTCTGCCTTGCCACAAACTAGAAATGCACTTGAACTCTCAAAAAAAAGTCACAAGGACAAGAAGCAATGAACACAAATTGAAATGCATGATACTTCTTTCAAATGTAAGAAAAAAACACAAGAGAAACTTTGAAGTAGAAGTTTATCTGAAAGGTTTTGAAGTCTCTGTCCTTGGAAACATTCTTGAAAGCCTGTGGTAGTTGACGCTGCTTAGAACAGAGTGGTTAGACTAGACCATCTGCAGACAGCTTCCTAACCCAATTGTTCTGTCATTCCTGTTCTGGACATTCATGTAGAGAATTGCCCAGCCAATTTTGTTTCCTGSTGCGTTTTTAGTCATCCATAATAAATAATAAGAAATATAGCATAAGCAATTTTCTGCTTGTTTTTAATATCATTTTCCTCCCTCTTTAGCTTACCAGCCACAGATTCGCATGCGGAAATCTCTAGTCAAGTCTGGTTAAGTAGAGTTAACGCAGGTAAGATGCATTAGGCCTAATGCAACACTTGTGAAAAATATTATAGAGTGTAAGAGCTGGCAGCCCACCCTTGGGATATATGGAAATTGGGCCTAGAGCTTCAGTTTAAACTTGGATTTGCTTGGATTTTGCTTGTTAAATTCCCAGCAGGTCAGTGATATGGCCTCTACGCTCAGATAACCAGAGACAAGATATCTTGAAAATGACACCTTGTTACTTGCAGAATGGAAAACATGGGATGAGCTATTAACTTTCCTTCTCCTTTCTCTCCCTTCTAGTAGCTTATCTATCCCATTTTTTACTCCTTTCTCTATCGAGAGAAGAAGAAAAACATAATAATACATATGCCTTTTATTGCCATCGCTGTGACATGCTACACGCACATACGGCAACGGAGCACCTCGTTAAGCTGTGGTGATAGACTGCGTTCAAACGCCTCCGTGCTCTTTACAGTGCAGAAGTGACCTTTTCCAGCCATGCGCTGTAAATGTATGGCAGCTGGTACCAAAATGCAGTGCCAAATAAATTTAAATGGAATAGAGAGCCAGCAGTTCAGTCTGCCTCGCTATGTGGGAGAGGCACATGGAGCTCCTCATCATCGAGCAGRGTTGTTTATTTTTGTCTCTCCAGTGGCAGACCTTGGGGTATTTTCCATGAGTCCCCTTTGGTAAACCTTGCTGCTGCCTCCTGACTGCATTACAAGTTCTGTTAGTTGTCATTTAGCCTGTTTCTATAAGTGCAGGCCCTGTGGCACATATGCCGGGTCCCTGTTTTGAGGAGCATTCTGTTTAGGCACAAACATTTGGGACTGYTTGGTGAACTGAAAAGGCAGCCAGTCCCTAGAAATCATGATATTGCTTTAAAATTCCTTTGATTCTGTGAATACTACAATGTTCTATTCTCTTATATGCTTAGGATATTCTGATTTCTGCAGGGATATCAGTTTGGTGATCTCTTTTTTTTTTCAGTTGGTTGACAGGCTAGAAACTCACTTTATAGTAAAGTTATGGACCAAAATTTCATTCACCTTCTTGATTCTGTCACTGGAGCTCCTCAGAAAATATAATATGTCCCAAAACTTAMGAAAGTTAGCAAAGAGAGTGCTTTGTGATTTCTGTGAGAGAGGTGAATCAGAAATTCCATGCTATGACAATTTGTAAGTGGTGATTTTTTCACAGGGAATCTCATGTTGTTCCTCTTCAGAGACCTAGCATCCAAACAGTAAAATGTAAAACACTTAGCATGTTTTCCTCATTTCCATCCTATGCCTGTTTTATGAGTCTCTCCTYAAATTCTTTTGAAGACTGTAATGTTTATGAAAAAAAAAGTACAAGCCAGAGCTTAATAAATAATGAAATAAATTGTATTACAAATATTTTATTTAAACATATTTTGGGGATTTTTCCTTCTATAAACTGTGCAAGAAATGAAAAATGAATAATTTATGGAAAAAATATCATTAAATACATTGAATGCATTTCTTGAGGATTAYTATTCAATTATCTTTAGGAAAAGAGAAAAACGCCCCCATGTCCTGCTTCTACGCTGACATATTCCTGCTTTCCTCATACCAATCAAATCTTTATGTGATGAATTTGAGGTGATTATTCTTAAATATCCTACTGGACCAAAGACAGGTTGGTGACTGTTACTAAAGATCATGATTCTAAGAGTAAGAGCTACCTTGATCTGTGAAGGTGATAATTTTATTTTTATCAGTATAGTTGCAGAGCATTATACTGAATGGTCACTCTCACTCTCTTYCTGCTCCCAGTATCACTGTGAAATGATCTAGGAAATCCTAAACTAAAGAATCTTTTTTTCTTGTCTATTAAAACAGCAGTGTCTTGAGAACAAAGATTGTTTCTGCTCCGTTTATTTGTTTATCACCTGATGGTGCAGTGGAGCCCCTGGATGCTATCATGAGACATTTTAGCTGAGTATTACTACAGTGGATGCCCTGGAAAATGAAATGAAAATTAATATTATCCATCATAAACCTGGAAGCATTACAATCTAAAATAGCATAGTCTGAAATACGACATTGGCCTTTGAATAAACACTTGGGATTTGATGATTGACTTCTAGGGRAAACTTAGTAGAGAATTTGCAAAAGAGTGCAGTGGAACGGTCTATTTGATATATTTTGAAACAAGACTCGTTAATCCCCTGGTATTCTTTTCTTATTTTGCTAGTTTATACAGGAAGACTCTAGGATTTAGAGTGTATATGTCTTCTCTCACCTGCAGTCTTCCTTTTTGATTCCCTGGAAAGGGTCCTTTTTAAAAACTGGGCACATATGTTAACAGTGAGTTGACTGTGGCTAATGGCAGAGAGTCAGCAAAACTGTTTTACCAAATGTGAGTGCAACGTGCTTATTCAGGGACTAATTAGAGCAGTCCCAAACCAGGAGCTCATTGTTGCTGCTGACGAGCGGCTGCTCCCTCCCTGCTCGCCCCACACATGCTGGAGAAGGGCTATGGGCCCTATCTGCTGGCAAAGCCTCACAACCATCCTCAGGATTGGGTCCCAAATTATTCTCCTCTTGGCTTTCTGAAGAACTTATCTCCCTTTTACACTCAGCATCTTGCCTGATGCTGACATCAAAGGGCTCTCCAGGGCATTGGCCCATTGTATTTGCAATTAGAGCAAAGAAGTCCCGAAGAGGTGAACTGCAGGTGTTTTATTTGTACTTCAGCTCTGCCTGAGGATAGAGACATTATGCCTCATTACTTCTAATGTCTGCTTTTGCACCTCCTTCTTACATTTCTCGTTTTCTTTCTTGAAGCCTGCCAGACTTTCCCCTGGTAGACCTCAGAGGAGCAGAGAGAGGCAAATAAGGCTGTGCTTGCTGCTGTTGGCTCAAATACAATCCTCATTTCAAATAGTCTTGTTTCAAAACTACTTCTGAAATCAGCAGCATTTTCAGAAGGGAAAACTAAAATCTTCAAGGGTGACAATTGCCTGTCATCAAGTAATAAAAGAAATGCAAACTTCTTAGCAGTTTGCCTTTTTAATTGATGTTTAAAGCAATTACAACCCTGGCTTGCTATAACCTGTGCCAATGTGATGCAGTGCATGTTGCTCCACAGGCAGGTTGTTCTAGCTAATTTTCTCTGGTGTTTTGCTCTGGCACCAACAGCATCCCTCATTAGTTTCTTTATTAGTACATTTAAATACTCTTTTAGCACCATTAAGTCTGAAATGGCTTTATTCTTCGTTCAGCAGTATTTGTGTTCAACATATTTTCTCAGCTCTCCCTACAAGTTTCCTTACAACAGATGTTATGACGCAGTTGAAGGAAYGTGAACCAAATTGTAGGTAATGGTCCATGCTTATTTGTTTTGTGTAAGCTGTGGTTTCTATAGCTACTGTACATCTGCTTCATGCCATTTGCTGATCATTTTCTGTAGCTGTCTCCGTCCAGATATTTAAAGCACGCTGTACTGATTCTGCTCAGCACAGCAATCTGATAACCACTCGACATGTGAACCAAGTTACAAATTTGGAAACATGTTTGAAAACAGCTGTTAATTCTACATAGTATTTCTCAACCTACTATTAGCACAATGGCCATGTTACTAAAAAGTGTGATGTGCCTCATCTCAGCAAAGGGCTTGAGAGCAGGACTAAGGGGGAGCGCAATTAGGCATGTTCACAAGCTGCTGATGCTACCTGAGATTTACTCCAAAGATAATTTTGACTCATTACTGATGTTTATTTTGAAGTTTTGCTTTGGGTATTGAAGCACAGTATCCGAGTTTTAGGTTTTCAAATTTAGCCTTCCTTCAAGCAGTTCCTTTTCTCTCCAAAAAAGCTACTTCTATCCCCCTTGTCTTTGAAAATGGTGTTACTCAACTTTACCAATTTTAGAAAAAGATTGTAAGTGTTAATATCTTGTTTGGAAAATATTTTCATCATATTTTCTGTATTTTTTTCCAAGCCACTCTCTACCAGAGTGGCTACTCTGCCTACTGATTTTATCCTGTTCTGTCTGCTTACTGTGAGTTCATTTTTAAAGAGTAAAACAGAGGCACAAGAGCTGAGTGAGCCCATTTTGCCTTTAGAGCCTGCTATCCAAAGGCAGGTTGCCTTCTGTGATCTCTTTGTTGCACCTTGCTTTGCAATTTGGGATTTGTCAGCTAATTTCAGCTGAATCTGACAGCGAGCGTACAGATCTCCAAGGTATTGCCTGCCTACAAACTACTTCTCCCTGGCCCCTTTCCCCCCAAAGAGATACTCAAATTAATTCCTCCACTGAGGGAAAAAATGAGGTTCTCCGCTGAGGGAAAGGTTGTTGTACTCAGCTGCATAACAAGACATCTGAGAATCCACCTAGGAGACAGCTCTGGGAAACAAGGCTGTGAGTCCTGCTGTGCCCAGACCTGCTGCCTTCACGTGGTGCTGAATGCTGCTGTGGCTTTACAGATGAGACTGAAAGGCTGAGGTCCCTCTCAGTAATTTTTTTGCAGTGACTTCTGAGGAGCTGCAGCCTTCAGTGTGCCGAAGTTTTCTTATATGAGTTTAATGAGCTCATTTGTCTGAAATCTGATGAGAAGGTACCAGACACATTAATTGTGTCTCATCAGCAGCTGTCATGTGATAATTGGCTGAGCTTGACTAGTTCATGATAGTCAACTTTCWATCATAATAATTTCATTGATTTTCCACATGGAATGAATAAAAACAAGCATTCCATTACTCTCCTTTTTCTTCACCTCCTCCATTTCTGATACTATCCATCCTTTTTTTCAGCTCTAGCAGTGCACATGAAGACTGCAGTTTGCTAGGGAGCAAAGTGTGCTCGTTATGTATAAGGCACTGTGTCCCTGAGAGGAACCTGAAACTAGATCCAGAGTAAAAAGAGAGTAAATCCAGAGTAAATCTAGCATAAAAAGAGAAATCAGATGTTTTATTTTAGGAGGAGTGTGAAACTCAGCAAGAAGAAAAACTTGCTCAGATGCCACTTTTAGGACAGAGATGGTTTTCTAGGATTAAATATGACCATTGTAGTCACAAAACAGAGTCACTGATCCAGAGCTGTCAGCAACCTGGCTGCTCTCTCCACTTAACGCAACCCAGTTCTGGTCTGGTTGGTTAGTCCAAGACAAAACGTGTTAAATGGGACTAATTTACACTTGTCAGCTCCTGCACAGGTCTGCATGACAGATCACAGAGCAGGGCAGATAATGCCAATAAAACTGTGTTTGCTGCTCGAGGTAGCAACACTAACTTGGATGCTCATGGCAGATTTAATGCTTGGTATTTCATTTTTCCCCTCTTTTAGCAGGATCACTTCTAAACAAAAGATGCCGTTTATTAGCTCAATATGAAAAGGTGTTAAATTAGGGGGAAAAAAGTGCAGATTTTTTTTCTTTCTTCTTTTTCCTGGATGCATGAAGCATTGCCGAAATCACAGGTATTAAATGAATAAAATGCATTGTGGTGCTATGGTAGCATGATCTGATATTATGGTTTTCTATAAACCAAAATATGGGAATAAAAAAAAAATCTTTGTAATAAAATCACATTCAAATATTTAATGCAGTTTTCTTTCCTGCACATCACATCACTGAGGGGTCTAAAAGAATTCCTGAAGGGTTCCTCATGATGAAATTCCCAACTTTACCAAACCAGCACATCAGCCTTATTTTTTTTTTTTTAATTAATTATCATAATACCTTACAGAATAGATAATTACAGTTTTATAGACAAATTATACATACTAGCAGTTGCCTGTTAAATTATGCATCAAGAAAATATACGCATATTATATTTATTACTCTTCCTCAATACCAAGCTGCACCTTCCCCGCAGAAAGAGAGACAAGGAGCTCCAAAGCATGAATATGCTTAATGCATTTACATAAAGCAGAGGGTTATGACCTGGTTTAACTCTATCCTGGAAACTAGTTTGACTGGCAAGTGTGTCAGAGTTTGTAGGGTTGGTGCCTTAATCCTCCAGGTCTTTCAGTGATATCTGACACTGTATTCACTTTGTCAGGTCTAGTAAATGGCTGAGTGCCTGATTGCCTTTAAATATTATAGCTGTTGAGAGTAAATAATTGATGTACATTACCTCATTTAATTGAAGACAGCTTTTACTTGTATTACGTTTAAAAATAAATAAAATAACAGAAGGATCAAGTGATCCCTTTTTTTATAAAACAAAAAAAAAGTCTAATTAAAACTGTAGGTACTTAGTCTGTATGAGGATTAGAATGGGTTTTTTTTTGTCTTTTTTCATTCTTATATTTGACTTTACAATAAAATCAATATATTTTCTTCTTGAAGGGTAAAAAATTGGCCAGACACTTGTGTTGGTGAATCATTTTAGTGAATTAAATTTGCAAGTTGTAAATAGATGCTGCATGGCTTTGTGTTGAAATGTTTACTTTCTGGTACAAAATACACAGTTTCTTCAAGAGGATGATTTTTCTTGTTGCTGTGTATTTGGAACTCACACTGAGAGGAGAAAAAATCATCCTTCTTACTGGCTATAAGAAAGAAGAAAATGGTGTAAGAGAGAAGCACTAGAGAGTTTTACCTTTGTCAAAACCAGGAATAGAAAAGAGGACCCAACAACACTTGTCCTGGAATAAAATAAGTACCTAGTTGCTCAGCTGCTGGAGGAAATGTTATGTTACTTATAGCCAGACAGTTGAGWGCTACGAAGTGGGACTCCAAAATAAACTTATGAATATGTGCAGAAAGCCACTTAAAAATAATTAAAAAAGACTAGCGAAGAGAATATGCCCTTTTTGGTACTTATGTGCCTGACTCAGAGATAGAGAAAAAATGCCTCTATCCTTCGAGGTTTCGCCCACCATAAACGGTTCTTACTGGTAGGGGCTGGCCTCGACAGTGGGCTGTCTCCTACTATGGAGGCAGTAGCGTGAGGCTGCTTTGCAGCACAGCGCCGTGCAGTCGATTTTGTAGCTCAGGGGTGAACAGACAGTATTTGGTGCTCTGAGAAATGCCTGCACATTTTGTGTAAAACAGTCTCTGGATTAAACTGATGATGACCTAGGGAGCCACAGAGCTCTCCATCATTGCAGCAGAGTGGTGGTATCATGCAGCCCCAGGAATCCTCTTCTGCTGCTTCCTAAGCCTCTCTGAAGGTCTTGAGCTCTTCATGGTCTCTACCACATGCAGGGGCCAGAGCTTGCTTGAATGTCCTAGGTCACATTTCTGCTGTCTACTGCTCTTGGTCAATACATTTAATGACTTTATTACCAGAAGAACTGATCCTTAGATTGTGTTAGGGAACTGGAAATTGTGTTTCTCTCTTTTGGGTATTTATTCAGGGTAAGTTATCCTACAGGGAACCACAAATGATCCACACAGGTGGAGAGATTTTTCCTGCCTTCAGTAGATGTGCTATCCTGTGCATTTTGAGCTGCTTCTCCCAGCTCAAAGATACTAGGTTTTCATTCCAAGTTTCTCTTGTTATGCCATGAAACAGAACACGGCACTGAGAGCTAGAACCTGCATAGGCTGAGGTCCTGCTCCCAAAACCTTCCCTCCTCTTGAATCAGTGCAGTCATCATGTGGGACAACCCTTTGACTTCAGAGGGGGCTGAAGGTCAGAGGTGTTTGAGGTTATGTTGAATTGTTAAATCGTTTAAACCTTCAGTCTATGCCTGGACCTTTGGCCTTCTCAGTCACAGTATGTATAAATCAGTCTTTTTTTTTTATTAATTATTTTGTTTTGTTTTCCCGAGCTCAGCTCTCCCTCTAAAAGAAAACCTGTATTTACAGATTATTTCACCTTGAGGTCTACTCTGGGCAGAGGGTCTAGGTTTAAAAGATATCGTTTGGCTCCATTCACTCATGATGGTCTTCTAATATTATCTAATATTATTCTAATTAATATTATTAGCAAGCACTATACATGGGACTATCCCACTTCATGCAGGATAACATTTACCATTGGCATCCTGCTGCAAATTCACCCTTCTGCTAGGTTGAAATACAGCCCTGCCAGTTGCTATTGTGGATATCACTGCAGTGCAAGGACAGAAGCAAAGAAACTATAATTCCCTGTTAATATTTATTATTTAACATTTATATATACCTATTTAGTATCAAGCATAATCTTGGTGATTTTGAGAGAAGACTATCCTTTAATGAGTAGTAGAGGCTCTACTTTGCACCTACATGATGAAGAGGTGCTGTGCTCACACCACTGCTGCGTTTAACAAAGCTGGGCGTTGTGGTGCTGTTCTAAAATAGGGGTCTGAAACAAGGGCAGCACCTGCTTCCTCTTCTGCACTTCTTCTCCCGTTACATTATATATAGAGAGCAATTGTTATTCCTTCTGTCTGGTTAGTTTTCTGTACTTAATACATGAGTGGCCAGGGCCTTAATCCTACTGGTCGTACTCAGCTTAGTGGCAACAGGACTTAGCATTACAACATTGCAGGCACTTTCTAGTGAAAGGAAATCCATGAAGTGGTTGTGCCTCGATGCCAGAAAGCATCCAGAGGAGACCAGGGCTAATGACTATGCAGAATGGGTATGATCTCTCTCTCTCTAGCAAGACACAGCCCCAAGGAGTGTGGACACCAGCCGGTCTATGCTCTAGTTCTGCCTAGACACAAACTTTGCTCCCTTGAACAAAAACTTTTAGCAATGAAGATGTAACCACAATAGTTTACATGTGCAGACTTGCCCCTGAAGGTGTCCATCTCTGTTGATATGCCCAGAAGCCTAGAACAACTAGGATAACTGAGCGGATAACCAAGTGGCTAGGCATGTCTCGGGGGGATCTGAGCATTGTTTATGCATATTCAATGGAAGGTTAAAAATAGGATGGAGCCGACTCTTCCYTGTGGTACCTATTGACAGAACAAGAAGCACTGGACAGAAAATGAAACAGGTTGTGGAGTCTTCCTCCTTGGAGATATTCAAAAGCCTTCTGGACACAATTCTGAGCAATGTTCTCTATTTGGCCCTGCTTGAGCAGGGCATTTGGACCAAAGACCTCTAGAGGCCCCTTCCAGCCCAASTATTCTGTGATTTTACCTGTTTCACAATACCTGTGAAATCACTTTCAGAGACTGACATTTCTCCAGCTCTTTACCAGGAACTATCAGAAGACCCTCTAGGTTGCAGTTATGAGACACCTTTGGAAAGCGGTTGAAGAAAGGTAAAAAGGAAGTGAGCAATGTAAGTTGGCTGAAAATTCATGCTGTCCTTTGGGTAACGTGCAGGCTGCCAACAGCTCTCAGCAAACAGTCCTTCCTGGCTCTTGCTATATTCCTGCAGGTGCTCTGGCAGGTTACGTCTGAGCAGGAGCCTGGCAGTAGCTCATCTTGTCGTGACACTGATGCCGTCTGCAAGGGCTGGGAGCAACGYAGTGGGAAGCCTCCCTGTGCTCAGTGTGATCCATTGTGCCTTGCTTCAGTGCACAGCAGCCTGTTCCTGCTGAGCTCCTGCTGGGGCTGTGGAACAGGCTGCTTGCTCAAAATGCAGCTATCTGGGTAAAAAATGTGATAGAGTGGCATTTGCTGCACATCATCCACCTCTTAGCAAAGGGAAAAGAACATATAGCTGATGAGAAAAGCTATCTTTGAAGAGATATTGTCCTAAGGCTACTCAAGGAGACCAGAACAAACAACAAAATTCTGAGCATCATGCTCTACACTTCCCAGAAAATATTGTTCTGGTCACTTCTTTGTTAAACTTTATTATTTATGAGAGTATATGCTTTTATGGCGAATAATTCAACGGGTATATTAATTATAAAACCTTAAACTCCCGAAGGGTTTCAGATGTTCTCTGTTAAATTCCCAGAGGAACCTGAAGAATTCCCTTGGGCATCCCTTAACATCTGCACCCCAGAAATTAAAACATGAATGACTTAAAGATTGTAGAAAATAATCTCAGATGTAATAATATTTTTGGGCTTAGAAGATTTTTAATCTATACTGCAGAATTCCCTGGCAAAGTTCATTTTTACTCTTACTTTTTCTGACTTAATTTTATTGCATTTTTCCCCCTGTGGCTTCTTTATTTTGGCTTTAATATCTCATTTTAAATATTTTGTCTTTGGATCAATAGGCTGTTCATAAAACTGAACGAAAAGGGTAACTAAACTGTTATCCTCAGACTAAGTGAGGAGACAGGGAGCCATTATTGTGTAGTAATAGATTTCATATAATGAATCTTAGTTTGACTTCTCTCTCCGCAGTACCAAGCAAGTCTAGCTTTGCTACTGCTCTTGATTCTTCTGGGGAAAATAATATTTCACCTTTTATAAAACAGATTAATATTGAAATATACTCAAAATAACCAGAGGGAACTCATCACTGAACAGAAAATAGTACAGTAACCAAAGAACAGGATTGCRCTAAATTGCTCTGAAGAATCTATACCGTCTCACAACTTTTTGGCTGAGGAGACTGCAGTATTACATCCAARTTTGGAGACTCTGGAGAAAAGAGATAATGTCTCCGAACTCCATTTCTTCAGTTAGAGTCGCAGACAGGGAAAATTGCGCTTGTTTGGTTCTGAGATAGATTTGCCCAAGCATTTATATAAACTGAGATGAAGCAGAAGCAGCGTCTAACATTAAGGTGGCTTAATGCTTTCCTCTATAAGAGCCTGTTTGGTAACTATACAGCAAATCTTTGCTTGGAGAGCTCTGTCACTAGTAGGCCATGAGCAAGGTCACCAGGAAAGTATGGGGTGGAGGTGAGGGTGTTATTCTATTTTTGAAGAATTGCTATTGGTTTGAAACCTGAGAGAYTATGATAAATATATATCACTTCATAGGCTGGTAAATTCCATTGTTCTTTAATTTTTCCTGAGAAACACAACAGATAGGCCTGATGCTCCAGCAAGAGGCTTGCCTCACTCCTACAGTGAATTATAGAAGATGCTTGCTGAAGGGCCGAGAAGGAAATTCTGTTTCTTAGCTAAYTCATTCCTTGTGAAACCTAAAGAAAACTAAAGAATCATAGAGGAAATCTGCCATTGCACTAATTCCAGTTAGTTTGAGTCGTGACAGCAGTAGGGCTCCTGTAGTCAGGCACTGAGTATTTCCACTATTACGTTGTCTGAACCTACCATGTGATGGACTCTCTGAACTCTTGGAGGGGATTAAAGCTGGATTTCCAGAACTAAAAGGATCCTGAATTAAAGGGAGATTTGGCAACTGGGGGTCTTCAGCCTACATTACCGAGACAGCAGAATTAGATCTTGGAAGTTTTTGTTGAGATTTTTCTGACAAATTTCCAGCAGCACTGAGTATAACAGCTTGTGTTTATGAACATAGGAAATCTCCTTTTTGCTACTATTTTATGCTGGACAGCAATCCTGTTACCTTGTTAGAAATGGGTACAGGGACAGTCACAAGTCATACTAAATGCACTCCTGTAGGTTTTTGCATATGAAATCTTATTTTCTTTTAGTTTCTATTATCATCTGTATCAGGATGCATACAGAATCTCTTTTTTCACATGTTCAAACCGATCATTATTTTTTATGTTCTAAGTTTACTGAACTTTCTCATACAAATGATGGAAACAATAACAAAGAACACTAGTTCATRTTTCAAAGGTGACTCACAGTAGCTGGCAATTTATCATGGGATCTTTTGCAGGCCTATTTTTGGTTTGTTCTCAACACACAACCTTACTGAAGACTCCCAGGTGTTCTTGCTTAGAGCAATGTGATATTGTGGGGATTGCCCTGAAACAAGTGAAAGTGCTCATTAAAAATGATTTCTGGTATGAAGTTGAGACAACTGGCAGTTAGAACTTCTCCTTGTTTTGACCCTTTCCCTCTTTTCAGAGATAGGATGTACTAATATGTTTCAGAGTAATGATAACTTCTTCTTAAGAAAAATKAATGCAGGCTACAGATAAATGACAAATTTTTGTTTTATGTTTTATYATACATATATAAACAGGCATATATATACACACACATATATACAGATACATATTTGATTTGTATAATTGATATTGTCTATAATATTCAATTTGCTACTGCAATATTGGCATTTGTGAGTACACAAGAGGAATGGCAATCAGCTAATYGAATAAATAAAATGTAGCATATTGTAGGTAGATGAAAATAAAATTAAGATGTGATTTCTCTTTTAGAACTATACCATTTAATATTTTTTCTTCAGATGTTAAAACTTATGGTGAAACACCATGCAATAAAATGCAAGAAACTTTTGAAAGCCTTTTAAAGGGAAAATTAGAAATGTTTTATATCACATTACGCTGTTCCTTCAGGACACACAGTTTTTGAGATACTTTAGGTTAGTTAGGTTAGTTACCTACTTCCTCATCTTACCATCTTCATCATTATAATATCCCTCACGTGAAGTAATGAGTGGCAAGGTGAATAATGCATTTGGCTGTAAAAATTCTCCTTTAGAGCCTACAGTATTTACAAATTAAATGATCTTTCTGCCACCAATATTTTTCAAAATTTTTGTCATTGCTTATCATCACTAAGAGTCTTTACAGAGAAATCTCATATCTGTCCTAAGGGTCTATTCCTARTGGTTATTATATTTGAAAAATAAATATTTTTATAAACCTGTGAAGTTCTCCTCCCTGAAGGTCTGTCTTYCACTTTCTTCACATACATAAAACCTGTAGTGGTTTTACACCAAAATGCATACTAAGTGCATACTAAGTTCTATGACTTCCAAAATGTGGTAGTCAATAAAGCATAAAAATTGAATCATTTAAAATATATCTTAGCTCTAAGTGTGATGACAGGCTAAGAATAGTGGAATGAGATAAAGCATCATGTTCCTGGCATGTGTTCTGGGAGTGACAGGAAAAATAATTTGTGTTACTGTTCAAGTTTTACTAATCTTTGTTAAGCTTCAAAGTTGACTTCCACAGCTATTAATGAGGTTAGTYTGCATCTCTTAGAAATCCTCCTGGTAAATTCCAGCTTACTCTGTTTCCTCTCTGCATCTGAAGGTGATCCCTGTAACTGTAGAGGAGAGAGGCTAATGAAAGCTAATTCATTAACTAATTCATGGAAGTTAATTATACAGGAGCTTAAAAAGAGTTGTGGAAGTATGTCTTGTGGTTACATTACTGCATTAACCATTGAGTTCTGACTTGTGTAAGCAGTCACAGGTCACTAGCCACAGGTCACTCATAGGCAGCTGCTGGCAAATAAAAAAAGGAAAGAAAAAATATATTACACTTTGCAATATCATTTTTACAAGTTTTGAGGTTTTATAACCAAGCTTTTCTATAAAAAGTACAACTAAATGGGTAATAATCCGTGCATATTTATATAAATAAAAATTCAGCTTTTAGAGTCTCATTTTGAAGGTATTTTGCATATGTTATCCAATGAAAAACCCAGTGAAAAAGACTGAATTGCAGTCTTTTTCATGAACTGTATATTCCAGTATGAAGTGCTGCTTTCACATAGTGCTGGCAAAACTTTTGTGTATTGGATGGAACAAGCAGCATGGAACTGTCATGTTATTTTCCACAAAAAGAAACAACTTGAGGTGTTTCTAAATAACTGTAGTGAAAAAAAATGTTCATTACCTAGCTGATTCTTGTCTTCTTAATAGTACCTGTGGCACTACTCACATAATCCGTTTCTTTTTCCTAGTGTGGTGTTTCCAAAAATAAGTGTATTAATGACTTCTGCCCATCACATATTTCAGCAACTAAGAAAGGTTTCCTTCATAGTATTTTGGAATGGAAAGTGCTCTTTGTTTCAGGTTTCTGCTCTGATGAACTGAATTTCTGCTCTAAGAGTGTGTTCCAATAAAAGACATATATTGATTAAAGGAATGATGGAGAAGTTCTCAAAGTATTTCCAAAACCAAAATCTACACAATGCCAACTACATGAGCCGGCAGTTCAGTGAAGTTATAGAACAAAATGAACAAAATGAACAAAATGCTTCCCCCTCTGCACAAAAAACAAGAAGTTATTCTTATCTAAAGACGTATTCCTGAAGGAATAAATGATGTCTTTTTAAGCCACAAAGAAAAAAAACCAAAAACATGTGGAGCCAATCAGTAAGTAATCAATGTCCCACTCCAACTATTACATCACTTTATGATKTATTTGGTAGATCTACATGTGTACTAGGCAAAATTCTTCGGCTTCTGATATTTAGGAAGCTAATATCCCTAAGAACTTAAGAAACAGAGGACATCCTCTGTTCCTCCCATTGCCTGCACTCTACATGCATAGTTCAAAGTGTAGTCCTCCTGCTTCATCTTTCAACCAATTCCTCCAACAAGCACCAAAAAAAAAAAAAAACCCAAAAAACCCACATGCAGAGGACTGTACTTAAGCAATATTTGAGTCACAGTCATGAATTTTCCAAAGAAAAACTTCACAGGCAGAGGAGAGAGGCATCTTGAATTATGATTTGTGCATTTCCTGAGCTAACAGGCAAATAAAAAACCCTCAAACTGTCTTCTGAGTCACCATATCCTGTAGTTGCTTTAGTCTTTCCTAAATGTGGGCTTGTATGTGGATACATAGATTGGAGATACATATACAAGAAGAAAATTTGCATTTACATCTTAATTTGTTGAGCAAAATGCACCTCTGATGGAATTTTTAAGTAGGTTTGGGCATAGTGCAAGAAAATGAGCATTAGGATTTACTGGGGCCTTTGGGTGGTATAAATGTCCAATAACTTGGCATAAATTATGTAATTACAGGAATTGACTAATCTTATTTCACTGGAAAAGTACTAACAACTGGGTTTAGTAGCTCATTGTATTAAGCATCCTTTCTAGTGATGAGTCAGAATTGGGACACAAATTATGATCTGCTCCCACAGAAAGAGAGGTGAATCACCAGCTGTCTCCAAGCCTTCCTCCCGCCTCGTGAATTAAAACATGTCATTGATGCCACATGGTCATAGCAGAATGTACTTGAGCTACTTGAAGATAATTGAGCTACAATCTGCAAAGAAAGAATGTCTATGTGTTTTTTGGAGTGGATGCAAAATTTACACCGCACAACTGTGAAAGGCTTGGGAAAACCTTCATCTACTTCATCTGCTTTAAATATTGGATGTACCTTTCTGAGGTCTCACCACCTTAAGATGCTTCTTGCACAACTCCCACTGAAGCCTATTACAGTTCTATATGCAGAATTGGACCTGGGGAATCTCACTTTACCCTGAGGAGRGTAATGTTAGGTGGTTAGCTGAAAGGAAAAAAAAGAGGGATAGAGGTATCATGCAGCCATACATCTACTCTCCTAAAAACCTGCTTACAATTGCCTCTGTGTACTCTGGTGGGCTCTGCTGCCCTAGTGCCCTAAAAATTTTTTATCACTAATAGATATTTTTGCATAAAATTACCACAGCTGAAAGCCTGTGAAAGAAAATAAATGAAAGAAACTGAACAGTGTTTATACCACTTTGATACAACTACTTCAAAGACAAACATTCACATACTCTAAGGCTTACTGGATCAGACTGTCCCTCAGAGGTTCCTGCAACGTCTCTTGCATAGATCTTTTAATTAATTTATTTATATAAGAAAAGCTCACCGTTACCATCTCCGCTCTCCTCCTCCCCTGCCCATCTGCTGAGTGCGGGTGCTGTGATGATGGAGGGACTGTCACCAGAAGGGGCAGTACAGCAGCTCTTCAACCAGGAGCCTTGGGCAGCCCTGGCTGAGAGGAGCTGATGATATCTGGAGAGGTTTGGACTCCATCAGGAATCACGTCTTTGGTAGGTATCTGAGAGCCTTCCATATTATTTCACTGTAGTCTCTTCACTATTTCATTTGTGGTCACTAAACTGAGATTTTTAAAATATTTTTTTCATCCAAGGAGTCCAGCTCTGAGTAATTTCTTAAATATTTTCTTGAAGACCTGTTACCATAAAAAGAATGGCCCTTTTTTTGTTGTTTTCTTGAATGAGGCAGTCTCTCTGGCAGAGAAAATGATCTGTTTTGCCACAGCTAGACTTCTTGTGCCCACGTCAGTGCCTTTAAATCCGACTCAGATATCTCTAGCTGGTTATCTTTGCACTATAACCTATAAGGTTTACCCCCGTATAGCATGCAGTGTTTAGCTGTCTGAAAAGGATGTCTTAGGTTTAGCTTTGATTATCTCTTAAAAATCTCTTTTCCRACTGAGTCCCATTAAAACTCTTAGCAGTTTTTTTGTCATAAAGGTGCTATTTCCTTAGTGCTAAGCATTGAAAGAGAAGGCTTGGGTGTTTGAAGAAACTGTTCCCTAACCACTAGTTAGGTTAAACCAGCAAGTGTTCTTGGGCAGCTAACAATGAAAACGTTCTGCATCAGTCACTGGTGTTATTTATCTATTTATTTATTTTGCAGTAGCACCTGGATGCTCTTGACATAAAATAGCAACCCAGTATGCCAGGCAGTGTAGAAGTATTGAACAAAGCAACTCTCTAAAAGCTCACAAGCAAAAATGACAGCAAGCTTCTGAAAATATTTTTTTCCTAATTTATTTACAACATCATCCGTGCTTTAGGAGATTTTATTCTTGAGTTGTAAGATTATGATCTGAGGTCCATGAACATCTTGTTTTTGCAAGACTCACAAGTTCTACTTAGTAGTATCCACCATCAAAAATAAAGTTGTAAATGAAATCAGCATTTTAAATAAGCATAACTTTCTTTTCTTTCTTTTYCCCATTTCAAAGTCAGTCCTATGTTGTATTACTTTGTGCCACTAAAAAACAATGGCAACTGATGGGGGTAAAGAGAGCTCTCAAGAGGACCTAGGACAAATTGTATCATAAAACTAAAAGGCGTTTTTCTTGTCTCTGGTAGAGCAATGCCTCCCTGAACAAATTTAAATTATCTCTAGCAAGAATGATTTATCCCCAGGGCTTCCAAAGGTACCTCTGGAGCTCACACTCTCCTTGCTGGAACGCCCCAAGTCACACCARGTGTCAGACATTTTCAAAACTTTGGAATAAGCTCAAGTTCTTGCTCATAATCAGTCTATTTTATGTCACTTTGTCTGTGACAAAATAGCCACAGAACAAGGATAAACTGCCATAAAAGGATCACTGACTTTGTAGAGAGACCCTCCAGTACCTGATACTGATCCTTGTCAACACACAGAGACTCTCCTTGCTCCTGAAGAAGGAAAGGAAATGGCCAGAGTGCCCTTACATGACTTTGTATGGTCTCTTCAGCTCTGATGGCTCTTCAGTGTAGTGTTAGCATGATGCAGAGAGGCCTCTCTTGTTTATAACTCAGCACATGGTAAGCCAGGGCAAGAGCCTTGTCACTCCTCAGATGCACTTCAGAAATTGAGACCAACCCTTTCAAAACCAGAATGATATTCCTAAACAATTCTCTAAACATTCCTATACTCTTCTGCAAGGTAAAAATACCTGTATCTTGTATACTTAGTCTGCTACTGCCAAATGGTATTATTTCCTGGCAGTCATTCAGTCTTTGCTTTGATAAGAAAAATCAAAAACATCCCAGTCCCTTTCTGGTTTTCCCTGAAAATATGTATTTGGAAATAAAGCTACCCAGGTTTTAAGGGGAAAATAGACAGAATATTGGCAACATCTTAGTGCTGAAGAAGCAATAAAAGCAAAGTGGAGGCAAGGGAGCATTTTGTGCTAAACTGTTCACCCAGGATAGGTTTCCATCTAACTGTTTTACAAGTTATGGATTCTAAAGCTAGTCACAAGATTTAACAGCTGCTAAAAATTACCATGTTATCACATATCATCATTCCAGTTATCAAAAGTGTTTTTTACAATAACTTCACTGCTC
>NW_020455316.1:4639190-4651917 GCF_003342845.1 Nothoprocta perdicaria
TATCAAAAGTGTTTTTTACAATAACTTCACTGCTCTAAAGCATAAGACTTGTTATTTCTTTACCTACAAAAGAGACCAAAATACAACTAGCTTTTAATAAATATTGTTTGTAAAAGTCTGGAGATGATATAAAACTGAAGTAGTAATTTCTACCAAGAATTGTGATTCTGGCCCCAACCACAAATAGGTAAGAGCTTTACATATATATTCTAAACTTTAAAATGCATTACTCAAACATATATATGTATATATAAACCAAAAATATATAAAACAAATTTTATTTGCTTGATTCATTATGAAGAACAAAATGGTAGGGGGATATACTTTTCTCCTTTTAAAAGAAGTAARGGCGATTTTCAGGAAGAGTTGCCTGCACATCTCCAGTTTAACCTTGCATTCTTTAGACACTTAAACAAACTGCAGAACTGGCTTAGATCAGCATGCACTAAATTTTGCCTGATGCAGGAAGACATTAAGCCAATCTCAAGACTTAAATACTATATCCAGAAAGTCAACGGGATGAATTTATTGTTCTTTTTAGCAGGAAAGTGAGACTGCTCAGTTAGTATAAAACAGATCAAGACAGTAGAGTCTTCCTTGATCAGCTGAAGTTACAGCTAGGAATAAATCCTCTCTGTCTAATGTGACTAAACTAGTAATACTCCAATGGGGAGAAGCAGCTGAGAGGCAGTTTCAGGTTACAGAGTCTTCTACATCCTGAGAAAAGTTTGGGAGAACCATTTCTGTAGGTGGAGAAAATACCATCACTCCACTGGCTATCATTACAYTCAAATCTGAAAGCTTTCCTCATGGTCTGACCCATCATAAAAAAGCAATACTGTAACGATCTCATAGAATGGAGCCAATACAGAAGTACAAATCTCATTTTACTGAGAAAAATGCATGGCCTGAGAGTTTTCTGTATGTTGACACATGGAGTTCTGCTTGGAGTTTTGCTCCTTCTCCTCCTAGCAAGAGTGGGAGTGTCTGCAAATGAGCTAGGGGAATCCATGTGTTTTTACGGAGTTGGCGGGCATCATTACAATGTCAATCTCAATCGTCTCTGAAAGTTCACGGCAAATAAGAGAGGTTCCTGGGGACTAGAAGCAGCTTCTGTCATCCCTGTCTTCAAGAAGGACAAGGAGTTTCCAGTAAATTTTAGGCCTGTCATAGACTTGATCCCTGGGAAGTGAAGGACTGACTAATCTTGTAAGTCATTTCCGAACATAGGAAGGATAGGAAAGTGATCAGGAGTAGTCAGTATGGATTCGACCAACATGACAGCCTTCTGTGATGAGAAGACTGGCTTGGCAGGTGAACTGAGGGTGGTGGATGTTGTTTACATTGACTTCACTGAGGCTTTTAACACCATCCCCCGTAACATCTTCAGGGTTATGGGATGTACTTATGATGAAGTACAGGCTAGGTAAGTAGACAGTGAGGTGGACTGAAAAACAGATGTACTGTTGGTATCAGATGGTTGCAATTAGTAGCACAAAGTCCATCTGCAAGCAAATTAATAGTGGTATCACCCATACTGGGACCATTACTGCTTCACATCTTCATTAACAACCTGCATGATGGGGCCAAATGCACCCACAGCGAAGTTGCCAACTGTACAAAACTAGGAGAAGCAGCTGGTATACCATAAAGTTGCACTGCCAGTCAGAGGGACCTCAAGAGAAAAGGGCAGAGAGGATCCTCATGGAGCTCAACAAAGGGAGATATCAAATCCTACCCCTGGGTAAGGAATAACCCTGGGCACCAGGACAGGCTGGGCAGCATGCAGCTGGAGGGCAGCTTGGCACAGAAGGCCCTGGGGGTCTTGATGGACAATCAATTGACCATGGGCCAGCAATGAGCCCTTTCAGCAGAGAAGGCCAATAGCCTCCTGGGCTACATTAGGCAGTGCATTGCCAACAGGCTGAAGGAGGAGATCCCTYGTCTCAGCTCAGACCTGGTGGGACCACATCTGGAGTGCTAGGCCCAATCATGGCCTCCCCAGTATTAGAGAGACATGGAAATACTGGAGGAAGTCTAGAGAAAGGCTCAAACATGATGACAGAATAGCAACAGCTGTCATATGAGAAGAGGCTGAGAGAGCTGGGACTGTTCAGGCTGGAAATGAGAAGGCACAAAATCTCATCAAGGTTCATAAATACCTGATGGGGAGGGAAGAGTATATAAATGGCCAGACTCTTCTCAGTGGTGCCCAGTGACAGGACAAGAGGCCACAAGTTCAACACAAGAAATTTCATTTAAACACTTTGTAACTGTGACAGTGGTCAAATATTATAGSAGGTTGCCCAGAAAGGTTGTGGAGTCTCCTTCCTTGGAGCTATTCAGAATCCAGTGGGACTGGGTCTTGGAYGATCTGCTCTAAGTGACCCTGCTTGAGCAAGGGACCTGGTCTACACAATCTCCAGAGGTCCCTTACAACACTAACAAGTCTGTGATACTGTAATAATGAAAGTTTAAGCAAGATCTTATGGAGGGATTTACTTCAGTGTACTTTGAAATCATACCTAACTGGTACAATTTTTAGAYGTTTTTCTACTCTTTTAACAATGATAATTTTCCTACAGGTTTAACCAGGCTCCTGCTCCCAAATTTATTCAAAGCTTATATCCCATTTCCTGATGCAAAATAAAAATTTAAGATGCTTATATTCCTTTGGAAGGATGAACATTTATTATTAAATTAATGCAAGAAGAGAAGAATGTGTCTTACCTAAGTATTTTGAATGAAGCAGACAAAAGGTATTTTGAACAGGAAAAAAAGACTTCCTGCAAGCAGCAGGAAGGAACTTTCTCCAGCAAAGGAACTTAATCCTCCAGGAATTAGGGAATTTCACAAAGATAACCAAGTACAAGGTTAGCTTTAATTTGCCTATGACTTCCCTAAGGCGAGGAAGTGCATAACCTGTCCTCTGTCAGTGTACTGTWAGAGCAGTAGCTGCTTATTGCATTTAAGGCAGCGTAACAATGTGACAAGCAGACATATAGCTTACCCTGGTATGGATAATTTCTGGATGAAATGTTGATAATGTGAATTAACTGTGGCTCCAACACAATGAATGTCTGACCAGACCTAAAGAACCTGAAACGTCTGAAAAAATCTGAACTTCTGATATCTTTAATGTTGAACCTGAAACCTCTGAATCTTTAATGTTGTCATTTGACTCTTCACTGAGTGCAAAAAGACAGTGATTACCAGGAGATTTTGAGTTTTATCACATTTCTGCCTTAAACTGTTGGTTCTGTCAAAGATCTTCCCTTTTCTATTCCTCCCCTTCACATAACAGAATGGAAAGTGAGCTTGGGGGGGTCCTCAGCAGCTGTACAGCACTATCRATTTGTCTCCTTGTACTGAACACTACCTCTGGCAGCTTCACTGTTCMCAGTGTACAAATAATACAGAAAAATAAGGGAGGACAAGGTATTTCTATCACCCAGATTTCTGGAAATCTCATTAATGTCATCAATATCTATTACTATTTGTGAGGATATTTTTTTTTGTCTGTCAATTCCATTTATACTAACCAGTTGCTCTTTGCTCCTGTTTTCTTTCTAAATCCCTGAAGAAACAGTTTTCTGTGAACTATTACAGAATTCATATAGCAACATACCTTGAGTTCCTGTGGTGGAGCAGGTGCTTCACACTCACATCCAAAGGGAGCATCACCAGCAAAATGACAAGGAGGACACTGTTTAGCTCTCTCAAGTGACCAACATTTAGACTTGAGTCCGTTCCCAGCAGGTAAAACAGGGATTGCAGCTAGTGGGAGTACTAGTAGCACCCACTGTTAGCTCGTGCACCGCAGCACTGTGTGTGTTCGTTTGAAATAGGTCAAATCAATTCATTTTGTTCAGTCTCATTTATCAAATCCTATTTGCTATCTCTGTGATTTTGATAAGGGAAAAATTGCTAAAACTACAAAATCTAGAGAGCTTTATTAAGAACAACAGTAACCCCTACTGGATTGCTACTGTCTCCCTGGAAACCTATGATATAAAACACCTTGCACTGCTTTGTGGAGAAGGCATAGCCTGCATAACTATTATGCACAACCAGTCATTTCTCTGTTTGCTGTAAATTTCAGTGTCATCATTTCCTGGATTAGATGGGAAATCCTGCTGAATTTACACTCAAGCTCACTGAAAGACATCTGTTCCTTGTAAATTCAAATTCAGAGCATTTGTTTTGTATTTACGGAGAAGTTATACAATCAGGCTTTTGCCAGTTAGTTTGTTTCCAGGAAAAGACTAACAAATACTAGAATGTCTAAAAAGAAATACCTTCACGTATGAGGAATAATATATTAAAAAAAAATCACAATTTGATGAATGCAAGACCTAAACACATACGAGTCCTCTTCAGGTAACTCAAACACACTGGGGTGTGTAAAGGGCTGGGGAGAGGAGAAATCATAACAGATATAAAATAAGCTATCAAAATAGAGGTCTCCCTACCTAGTTAAATAGCACATATTTCCAGATCACATTTCAGTGTTGCAATCCTTTCTGCATATGTAGTGTTTCTAACAAATGAAGAGCATATTAGCTGAGCCATTTCCAGTGGCATTTAAATCTCTTGAGTGTCAGAAAAGTTTGGACACTGTTTCTGGAAGTTATTTTTTTCCTAGACTATCTCCTCAGATTCAGATTTCCCTTCTCATAACTGGAAATCTGAATCACAGAGCTCCTTTGAGCAACCACAGAAGTTTTTGGTATGCTGAAAAACTAAACAGAAGGGAAGGAGAAAGCCTCAATAAAAGTCTAGCAACACTTATAAGGTTATCAATTTGCTTAGTGATAAATATTCAAGATTTGATTCTGTGCATGGCTGGTTGCACAGAAGTTCGATCTACCTATCAGCTCGATATATATGTATGTGTGTATATATATATATACCCATCCTATTGTAATGTATGTAATCATTTGCAATTTATGCAAGCTGGAGATGGAAGGATAGTCTGCATATACAGTGTTACAGAAAAATCTAAATGAATCCAAGAAATGAGACACACTTAATATTTGTGAGAGGTTTTGATACCCTCCAGTCTTATACTGTCCTTCAAATATATACTTCACACAAGGTTTTTACTCCATATTTACCTTAATTTCCATTAACAAGGTAACAAGGCAATTTTTCCAATTACCTTGTACAGATGCACAGTTGTTCAACAACTTTTCAAAATGAAGCTTCTTTAGGATACTTTGAAGGCAGCACCCCAAGGCACGGCCACTTCAGAAAATCTTGGCCATTCAGCACCAATTTTCATTAACTTCAATGGGAGCACTCAGTGTGCAGCAAAGTGCAAGTCTGAAGCACTTCCTAGAAAAATACACACATTTAGGCTCTCAGATTCCCTTTCCAATATGTGGGGGAAAAAAAGGTCACCTAAACTAGCCAACAGAAAATGCTAAAGATTTCAGTGTGTCTTAGCCTTTTGTACTCTTCAAAAATCTCCTAGTTTTACATTGTTGTGTACATAATAAAATTCCTGTTTTTTGATGTTTAAGAGCTCTTTCTCAGCCACCTCCAGGCTGACAGAAGTATTCACCGTTGAAGACAGGGAAACATAAAAGCACTATGGTAAAGCCACAGGTTTAAATGGACTCAAATCTATTTGCAAGTGCAGAATTTGGTTATCATTTGTTCGTAAGCTGTTAAAGAAAATGAAGAAACTTGAAGAAAAAGCAACTGTCAGTGTAGTTGTTTGTCTTCAAAACAAGGTAAAATTGTTTAAATGCTCCAAAATACTATCAGTTTATGAGTGTTTACAGCATTCATGTAACAAAGGGCAGATTTTCTTATTTTGATTGTGTTGATTTCACTATTGTTATTGGATGTTATTATACTGCCAGCACCAAGTAAATATTCAATTCTCTTAAAATTTGACAATTTGATAATGGAGTTCTTTATAGTGTAAGTGCCCATAATTTCATGCAAGGCTATCCTAGGCTCTGCCACAAAACAAACAAACAAAAACTAAACAACTTTGCATGGAAACAAGTAAAACATCAAAACCAAACAGACTGTGGGCAGATACTAAGACAGATCACTCCTAAGATAAAATCCAGGATAGATGAATTAACTGAGTATAAAATATTCCAAATATTCTAAATAAGAATATTCTAAAATATTCTTCTGTGCCAGCTCTCCCTAACAATGTGATAAAACAATAACAGCAAACAGCGAGGTACAAGTCTTGCTTGGTTTTCAGGTATGCTCCTGGGACAGCACAGAAGAACTCCTTGGTCCTGTAAAAAATTCAGAGCTCTGCAATAGCTATCAATGAGAAGATGAGATATCATCTTTCCTGTTTATTTGCCACATAGATGCAATCTAAACATTCCTATAAAAAGAATATAGTTTGCCATCAAAATGTTCTTTTTTTAGGAGTCCAGCCTGCGTTGTTTCAGCAAAACTCTCAGAAAAAATATTTCTTTAATGCTTTCCTTTCCAGTAAGAGAACTCACACCATCAGTAATAATAACGCCTTTATATTTCACTACATAAATATGTATTTGAAGGTTTTAAAATATACAATTTGATCTAATCATTAAGAAACTGAAAATCCATTACTGTTCATTTTAGAATCAACACAATTTGAAAATCGATACTGCATATATTAAAAGTAACAGGTACCAATTTATGTTCAAATAACAAAGCCTCAGCACTTCGTGACTGGAACACAATCCATTCATTTGCCAACATTCATTCTACAGAAATTAATCATAAAATCTACATGTAATTTTTCTTTTCATTACTCTTTCATGCAAATTTACATCACAATAATCAACCTGAGTTATAAAGAAAAGGACTGCACTTCTAGCAAAGACGTCAATATCTAAGGATTTGAAATAATGAAATCAAGTAGGAGCATGCAACATTTATATGCAACCTGGTAAACATTTTATTAAGTTTCTATTCAAGAATCTTTCTTAATTAGGGAATAAAACTTCAATCCACTTGAACTGAAAATCTGAGAAGTTCACAGCAGTTTCTTGCATATCGAAAATTTCTAGAACGGTAAAACATGCTAGAACAACCAGACAGAATTGTTTTCTAACATTTTCATCACTGTATGTATCGAAACAACATTGTTAATTTATTCAGATGCTGGATGGTACTTTCATGCATAATTACCAAAAGACACAAATCTGTTGTGCTCTTTTGTTAGTCTGCCCTCGGAAAGAAAATGTTTTCTAATGAATACTTTCAGAGTGTGTGGATAATCACAAATTTTAAAAGACTAACTAAAATACAAATACTGTGATTAAAACACTATTTTAATGTCCTTAGTAGTTCCCCCTTTCTATTTAGCGATATTCTGGGGATGCATGGTAGTTCCCCCTTTCTATTTAAGGATATTCTGGGGATGCATGGCCCGATTTCAGTTTCTTCTGCACTACAGAGGACTTCTGGCATAGCAAAGTTGTTTAAGGATGTGACAACATGTAAATGGTAACACTACTGATGCAAAAGTTCTTTTTAAGGACAGGGCTATATAGGGAAACAGGCATTTTAGCATGTATAAGATATCTGATAAATGATGTGCTCCCCAAACAAGAGTGACTTGGCTTCAGTGGGTTTTCACTGCTTGATTCCAACGCCAGGTCCTTGCAAATGGTGAGTGGTACATTTGCAAAATCTGAGCATTACCTAACRAGCTCATCTAGTCCCTATTAAACAAGCAGACGCTGAAATAAATTCAGTCTTCTATTATAACCACCAAAAATACTGCAGTGGAAAAAACCTTCATTAGAACACAACTCAACTCGTTAGCAAAATGCTTCTATCTGTAGCAACAGAAGGTATTAGAGGTCTATCCATAAAACATGACTAGCACAGAAAGACAAAACCAACACTTGTCTCTGTCACCTATGTTGTGATTTTCAGCACTGACACCCTACAAAGGGATGCTCTCTTGCATTAGCTTCTCTGTTCAACCTTCCTTCATAGTATATAAGTGTAATTTGGAAGCTTCAAACCAAAATACGTTTTTCTTACCAAATGCTATTTTCCTTCATCATATACTCAGACAGAATGGTTCTTCGTGAACACTCAGCTGCTAAGAAAAAAGAGAGAGTGCATATCAAATTTTCATTCTGTCCACTTTGACAAGGGCTCTTTTCCTGTTAAGACTTAAGAGGAAACGAGGATATTAACTTTTAACATATAGGTGCTATCATGCTGGGCAGGCTTACAATGCTCTTTTTATGGATTTCTTGGGAAAGTGAGATGAACAAAAACCTATGTTGGTCTGCAAAGCACAGTACACATCACAGGGAATGTGCTGGCAGAAAAAATGAGATGTTGGCATCTTAGCACAGCGGGATGTGGAATATTTTTGCCATGTCTGTGTTGAGTGACATCTCGGGCAACAAGCAAATACGGGTCGGAGCAGACAGCTTCAGCAGCCAGCGCRTCACTGTGGATTGACGCTGGTGCTTAAAGGGTAAAATACCCCAACTGGGAAGATTTAAAGTAGCCGTGCAAAACTTCCAATTACATTTTGGATTTCAAAGTTACTGGCAATATTAGGGACAGCTAGGCATAAAAAATGTTTGGCAGCTAATATACAGCTACTTCAGGTGAAGAAAAATTCAGGGGATTCTGTGTTTCTTAGCTGTCAATGTCTGCTTATCCGGAATGTTTAAGAAAATACATTAAAATCATTTCAGTTCCTTGTGCTAGTCTCAGACAGTGTCAAGCTTACTGCATCTAAAACTGATTTTAAAGGGGCAGCTGAGCCTTGGAGGATCCATGTGTTCTGCTTCTTAGGTGCTTAGCTTTCCCTGAAGATTTGCACACTACTTTAATCCAGATGTTTTCTACAAATCATCAGTGACCATCTTGTCATGTATAACTTTTGGAGTTTTATGTATACAAAACACATTTTAGAACCATTTAATACTGCATGCGTTTTTATTGAAAACTGGATGAATAAAACACCCTGGCTAATTAAGCTACTCTGGAAATAGTAATCGAGTGGAATTCTAGTTGTCAAAGCAGAAAAAGGGTGCAGATATGCTTCAGAATAAGTCTGTCACTAGGATATCTTAATGTACACTTTCTAAACAAATTCTGAAGCACTTTTAGAGCTTCTTTTTATATGCCGTTGTGTATCACTGTAGCTATTTCATAGCAGGAAAGGAAGACAAATTCCAAGCATTGGTTATAGCAGGGGATTTAAGATCAAATGCATTGTACAAAACACCAAAGCATTCACTGCTGGTCAAGCACTGCAGGTGAACATCGTCTAACACAACACTGACACATGCTAATTGCAACACCCTAATAAATACACAGCTAAGCAAATGGCAGAAGTTATTTTGAAGTAGTGGTCACCAGCTCTGTCTTAAATTTCTATTACAGTGACTTTTATTACACAAAAAAAAAGATTATCCTTAGAATAATGGGCATAGTAAAATAGTCACACTTGCTCACTAAACAAAGAGGGATTTACTTTCATTGGTGATGGACTATGACTAATGTCGTTGCCTGATCTTATACACTTCTGTAAATTATGTCTGTTGCATAATACATTATATTTAAAGTCTCACTGTATTTACTTAAAAGTATCTATTAACACAAAYCAAGAAATTGTCCAAGAAATGGCTTAGCCTGTACATATGTAACGTATTGCATTAGAGAAGCATCTTCAGCAAGGACGAGGCTCTTTTCTCATCACTGTATAAATAAATGTGAAGGGATCATTGTACCAAAGGAGCAGCACATCACAGCACATTACACAGCTACTGCAAATTCTATCATCTTGTTACAGAAACTATGTCATGGAGACTAAATACGAGGAGTTTGCATAGTTGCTCATTATAGCTATTCATACTGGAGCTTATACTATTCTTAAAATATATGCAGCTAACATTCAGGCCAGCGAACTGTTTTCTCAAAAATCCACAAACTTAAATTCATATGTTATTATCTGGGTATTCCCCATACATTTAGATTACAGCAGGAGAAATAAATTATCACGCAGCTTACATTAACTGTAAGTATACTGATTTATCAAAAGATTGCTTCTATTCTTTAAACTTTTGAGAGTAGATATACAAAAATACATTAAAAAATAAGCACTGCTATTGAGTAAAGCCAATTTAAAGCAATAAAAAATAGTCTGAACCRGCATGTGTTACTTGTTTTGACAATACCTGTAGTTACGAGAGAAAAATGCATAGGAGTTAGCTTGATGCCCAAATTACTAATAATGTAAATTACTTCTTCTGATACTTAAGTTGATTTTATATTTATGGGCTCTTAGCAAGGGAACGTACCTATAAGGAAACCATCACTCTTAGAAGCGAAGGGAATCAGCCGRTAAGTCACAAAACCATAAAGTGCTTAAGAGCTTCAAGTAACAGCACTCACAGAGAGAGCACCACTGAAAAACTGATACAGTAAATACAGAAAGGTAATATAAATTGGTATGGATTCAGGAATCTATAGGTGTACTAGAGAAAAATGCATTAATTATTGGCCRGCATTGGAAGGTCCTCATTAACCTTTCAATGTGTCACCTGAATCACATACTAAATGATGCAGCTTTGACATTTTCCTTTACATGCTCTACATACTTAAACAAAAACGCATTTGCAAATAAGTAGTAAGCGTGACTGCATATATAGTACTTAGACTTGCCAGTAGTTTTAAGATAAATGGTTAAAAAAAAAGTTTCAATACTCCAGTACATTAGTACAAAATGGCACAAGCACTGAGAGCTTCATACAAACCAGCTAGTACTTAATTTAATAAGCCAAATTGTGTATCCTTTTACAAGTCTGGAGCTCTCTGACTACAGGACTGAGCTGCATTTAATTTAATTCAAGCCCTGAAAGTATGCATTTCGTAATAAATAATTCTATTGAGGCATAATTTTCTGTATTATGAACTCAGCAATTAAATTTGCATTTTTTAAAGTTTGGTAGAGGAGACTAGCAAATCCAATTAGCTTGTAATTTTTTCAATAATGTTGGCTAGCATTTCTCTTGGAAGTTTTGAGAGAGCTCACTGGGGTTTWGTGCTAACTGAAACCGTGCTCTCATTGTCAAGCAATGTGACTCTGATAGTGGATTTCACAAGACTCAAACATTCATGCCTAAGCTATACACTTCTTAAATTTTTAATTTGAATTACCACTGTAGGGCTACTACTTAAGAGACTGTAGAGCTATTCACATCAGATATCCAAACACATTTCATTAAGCAGCAAACTTCAGTGCAACAGTTCTTGTAAGACTGTTTATTGAACAGTTCAAACTGAGTTTAGGTGCACTTTTTACATATATATATAAAAAAAAACATTCTCTTTTCACGTAAACTGCAATCAAAAAATAACTTTACAAAACAATAAGAGACTTACTGAGATTGTAAGTTTCCTAACATGTAAAACTAGGAGGCATTTGTGCATGCTATTTTATTTCCTTCTAACAGGAAACTTGCTTAGTTCCTTTGCTTTGTTCCTTCACCTGAGGGCAGTCTACGAAACAGAGTTGTTGTGTTCAGGACATAACAAGACCAAAACTGGTACYGACGAAGGTAATGTCCTTTTCCCAAAAAAAGTTGAGGCAGCTTTTGTTGAATGGTATCTGTACCGGGATGTCTTAGAAACTCTGGCGGCTCTATGGCAGCAGGGAGGGAATCCCGTTGCATCTTCTGAGACTCGGAAAAACTTTCCCAACGAGTCCTGGCAGCAAGTTCCACCGGGAACAGGAGAGGAGAAGCAGCAGCACGTTTCCTACACGGAGCCCACCGCGCTGCTCGGCGTCTTGACACGAAACAGCGACAAACGTGGCATGAGGAGGCCTGTGCTGCCCTCATGCCACACACACGTCTCGGGCTGCTCTGGGGAAGGGCAGGCACGCACGAGGGCAAAGCTTCAGTCTCGGTTCGTGCAGAGCTGCCACGCGGCGCCTCGCTCGCGACGTCAGACGTCGGAGTTGGAGCTGAGGTTCGTGAGGCGCGGGTCGGCGTTGATCTCGTAGCGGTAGTGATAGCCCTCCATGTGATCCCTGCAGGCATCTCTGATGTTGTGCATCCACTTTTTGATCCCCTTGCGGTTCAAGTACAAAACCAAGAGGAAAATGGCCCCGATGAGAGCCAGGACTATCCCTAAGAAGACGTACGAAGTCTGTAGCTGGGAGGGCAGGTCTACGGGCACGGAGCAGTTGAGGTCCGAGGCGTTGATCTTGAGCAAGGCTTTGCCCGCCATCTTCTCGGGGTAGGCGCACACGAGGGCCTCCTTGCCCTCCACCTGCTCGCTCTCCTTGAGCCAGCTCACGAGGTCCTCGATGGCGCAGTCGCAGACCCACGCGTTGCGGCGCAGGTCGACGCGGCGCAGGGCGGGCAGGCCGCGCAGCTGGGCCAGCGTGCCGTTGCGCAGCGCGCTCAGTGAGTTGTCGCTGAGGTCGAGGCTCTGCAGGCGYGCCAGCCCGCCCAGCGACACGTTGCGCAGCCCCACGAGCGAGTTGTTGCTGAGGTCCAGGTGCCGCAGGGCGGGCAGCGCGGCGAACATGCCGGCGGGCAGCAGCAGCAGCCCGTTGCCCGCCAGCTCCAGGCGGCTGAGGTTGCGCAGCGCGCCCGCCTGCAGCAGCGCGGCCAGCCCCAGCAGCGCGCTCTGGTTGCGCAGCGCGCCGCGCAGCGCCAGCTCCTCGAGCGCGCCGCCCGCCTCGCCGAAGGCGCGCGGGCTGAGCGACGCCAGC
>NW_020455316.1:4652763-4819585 GCF_003342845.1 Nothoprocta perdicaria
GCAGCGCGGGCTCCGGGCAGGGCGCCGAGCGCGGAGCCGAGCCGCGGCGAACGGGAGCGTTAGGTGGACGTGGGGAATAGTAACGGTAACGGAGCGGCGCATCCACGTGCTGCAGCGGAGAGGGGCAGCCCGCGGCCGGGGAAGCCCAAAGCGGTGTCAACGCGCGCAGTGTTCGCCGGCTGCTGTGGCTGCGGGGAGCAGGCGGTGCCCCGGGGTGCCTCGTCAGGCAGCGCCTGGGCGGGCTGCATTCCCGGCTCCTGCGGGCTTCCCTTCCCCGGGATCGCTTGGGAAAGTCGGAACATCTCATAGACKTCCTCTTCCCACTGTGTCATTTATCTTCTACTGTTGTGATCAGCAGAGTTTCTTACCGGGTCTCTTCAGGTTTCTTCCATTTTTTTGAGGTCTCATTTTGGACTTGCCCAAATGCACAGGAATTCTGTGTTTGAGCTTTCAGTTTCTTAAGTAGTTCCTGATCACTTTATTTTAAAGTAGGTAACTGAAAAAAAAAAGAGGTAAATTACAGAAAAAAAATAGTTGGTGAGTGTGCACATAATTCTGTTTTAATAAAATGTGTAGACAAAATGKCTATTTTAATGGAATAATAAAGAGAAATTCGTGTGGTCTCTAGTGGTGTTACTGGCTCCGGACACACCGTAACTGTCTAATCTTTGGGCAGGGAACACCTCTTTTTTTGTGCTCCATTTGTGAAGTGCTCCATGACAGGTGCTTGCCTGTGCTTCAGTACTACAAATAATGAATACAAATATTTTCCCATTAAGCAGTACTAAATAGCAGCTGCTTAGGCCACTTATGCTTGCAAGAAGAAAAGCACTTGTTAGTTCATCTGCTCTGGTCTCTTTCTGTTTAAATAAAACAGGTTTTCAGTGATGGGTTCGCCAGAAAGGAGGCAGTACTTTCTGGTGAACACAGTAAATTTCCTGGAAGTGTTAGTAATCTGTACTTGGAAAAAGAAGTAAGTCTGGTTTTGGTTATTATAATTGTTTAGTTTGTGAATTTGCATTGCAGGCTCTCTAAAATCTCATCTCAGTTTTTGCATCAGCCCAAAACTTTTGAATGGGTTAAAATATTTAGACAGACATGATCTTGGCTGGAGGCTTCTAAGTGGAGAAAAAAGTACCTTGAAGACATTGTTCCAGTGGTTGATACTCTTACATTTTGACTCCACGTGATAGCTAAAGCAATCCTTGGCTTGTTTTTTTTTAACTTCAGGAAAAGTTGTTTTTTCTCTGAAGTGTTTCAAAGTTGTCTCAATAGTGCCTGATGGTACTCAGCGCTTCCTTGGAAGTGTCCTCCTCCTTGGAAAGGTATTTATGATGTGCTGAAGCATATAYGCCAAGTGAGCAGTATCACAGAGACCGTAATTCTCCTCCTTTACCCAAAATATATTCCCACAAAAATGGGAGTACAAGCTGCAGATTCCATCTGCTGCCTTGCGTGGAGTGATCCTGGGGGCCTGCACGGCGGCGCCTTCTGTTGCAGCCAGAACTTGGCTCCATTTGGAGAAACATCATCAGCATTCAGAGCGCCCCGCAAGAAAGGGCATAAGCAACCAACTGCTACCCTGAGCTATGACGTGAATATCCCATTCAGTATTCACATGCTCACACACATAAACATTTATGTTTCTTTATTCTTTTTGAGTGTGCTTAAGTTTTTAGCTGGGTATTGATTTTTTAATGATTTTTTTTTTTTTTTAAATTTGCAGCACTTCATTCCAGACGTAACAACAGCCTGCCCAGATGATCTGCTGACCTGTTCCGGMTTTCATTGTCTATATGATAAATGCAGGGTAAGTCCTGTGATTGATCTAGGCACCCATGTGGAAATCATTCAGCCATTAATCACTATGCGGGATAACACCGTGTTTGCATTTTATGATATGCTTTCCATTTTTATGCTGAAATACCAAAAATCCATCTAATCCAAAGAATGCCAAATTTAATACACTYTCAATGTAGATTAAACTTTCCTCACACTAACAAATCTTAGCTGAAATCAATTCATTCTCTCTTCGGAACAACTTACTTACTGTAATAATGTGTTAATATGAATTCTGGGGACTCCTGTATGTCTTTAGCTGGAGATGGAAGGGATGGAGGCAACATCTCCCCGCAGGAAGCAACATGGGTAAATTAGTAAAACTATAAAGATAGGTTCTTTACCTGTTTACCTTCCCTGTTTATCTAAACAGTCCATTTGTTAGGAGCTTGCTATTAAAATCTGTTACACAAATTAGGAGAAAATTATGATGATCTCCAGTCAGTGAGGCTGACTGGTTAAGGCTGGAGGAGCCGGAGCAAAGTGTATTCTAGGAAAAAGACTTGGTAAACCGAAGACTCACTGCATGTATTCCAGATGCTGCCAAGGCTTGTGCATTCAGTTATGGAGTGTAATCTGGCTTTACATGCTCTGACAAGCAGAGGATCCACAACAGAAGCCAGATTGAATAACCACTTACAAGTTCAGCAGAATGTAACTGAGATTTTAACATGCTTAAACAGATCAGGCTAAATTTCAACCCTGTTTTATCCTTCCTCAGAGTACTTTGTATGTCTTTTACCTTTCAAGTTTTATAGATARCTGCATGGATGTAAAWTTTTTTTTCATTATTTTATCATTAACAATTTAAGATTTCCATGACCTAGACTAAGTTCCATATAAATTCTGCTTAGATAAGAGTAAATTATTACAGCCAGTAAAATTCTTCCTTGTGGAAAATGAGCTTTGTGAGTTTAGTGCTTTTCACTGTCATCTTAATCTTTTCATTTTTTTTTCCTTTTTTTTTTCCTCTTTTTTTTTCCCTCCCTTCTAGCTGCAGGGCTGTTTTTGCAAGCAGGCTTCAGCTGACAAGTTTGTATATTCGTGTCTGGTTGGGATATCCTTTCAAGGAGCAGCGAGCTGGAAGTCTTTATTGTAACGCTGGGGAAGTCAGCAGACCAGATTGTCTGTTGGATTAGTGCTCCTCTGTGCCATAATGATCTGCCTTGCTGTATACAGTCACTCTCAGTGGACGGTGATCTCAAAATCCTATTTCTTGGGCCAGCTTGGAATTTTATCTTGGTATATGAAGAAGGCACGTGGTTGGATTGAAGTGCCATGATCCAGCTCATATCAACTAATGATTTCTTGGGGACTTTCAGAAAATAGCAGAGGTTAAGGCAGTCACCTCGCTGCAGTGTGGGGGTTGACAGGGGAAGCCAGACCAGGCTCTCCTCCTAGCTCCGAGAAACAGAAACACAGATCTCCAAAGAATCTGGGCCAATGTGTTCCTCACACAGTCCCACTCGCTCAGCACTGMCCCGGCTCTGCTGCTCCGAGGTTCACAGCCTCTCCGCAGGCCAGGGGGGTTCCCCAGTTGGCCCTGCTTCCCCATCACGGGAAAATCATTGGCTTCAGGACAAGTGTTCCGGATCTAAAGACACAGAGGACTAGAAGTTTTTTTTTCCCTTCCCCCCCCATCATAAAAACATGTTCGTTTGTTGAAAATATGTTGAAAATAAACTTTTGTAGGGAAGAGCTGATTTGGGTGATTTCTCCATTTTAAAACGTGGCATACAAAAGACTCAGCAGATTTGAGAACATATGGAGTTTGATTTTCTGCTGTCTTAAACACTGTGTAATTGTTTACATTCTGGCAAAGCAGATGTAAAAGACAACCTCTGCCTTGTTAGGATTYACTTCCACTTAGTTACAGGTATGATTGCATGCACAAGATTAAAAAAGTAGCCTGGTTCTCTACTCCTTTCCCTATATGATCATTGATTGATTGTTATCTACTTGCAGCCACAGTGCTACATGCAGTTTTAGACGCTCTTCATCTACCGAACTCTTCCTTCTTTGCTTYGCCTTCCCAACCCTCTTCTGTTTTCTCACAAGTCTTTGCATCTTTCTGGGTTACTACATCCCCTGTGTTTTGGAAGGAATGTATATTTAGAAACTGGAAGGGSACAGGAGGAACAAGGAAGGCAGAGTGATTTTGTTTGCTGTTTTTGTGGGGGCAGGACACTAATGGCAAAGCAAGGATGATCCCTTCAGTTTAGTGGCAGCACCTGAAATACTGCATTCCATTCTGGCATCCTATAACGAGAAATAAAACGATAAAGAAAGAAGAAAGAAAGAGAAGAGCAGTAAAAGTGATTAAGAGAGCAGATGTACTATTGACTTATGAGAAAAGGCTAAATTAACTTTAAARAGGCATGGCCTGGCCAAGAGAAGGACTGCAGAGGATATCATAGCTGTTGGAAAGCAGGCTGTAAAACTGCGTGGAGAGGGAATTTGAAAATATATGCTTGATATAATAAGCTCGTMTACACTGTAAAACTGTCTCTTTAGGCATTTGATTATTGGAGTTTTACCCAATTAAAAAAACCTACTTTAGAATTCATAGTAAATCTCTGTGCTATATTCCGTTGACTAAACTAGTGAAGGTGCAACTCCCTCATGCCTCTGTTTCTGTCATGTTAGAAAAGAGTCTCAAAGACCACAATGGCAGGTAGGTGCATGTAAGTCTATGTGTATGAAAGGCAAATCTTTGATTTTCTTGGGCTGTTTCTTGTGGCTTTCGAAATTTGGGAATGTGGCTTTCCCTTAGTGCGTGGTTGCCAGCACTTCATTTCTCACTGTTGCTTCAACCAAGAAGCTTCTTACCCAGGTCTAACCATTGTATCCCTCAGAAGATCTCTGTCTTAAGACCACTGTTACAGGTAAGAGCTGGAGAGGCAAAACAGTAGGAGCCAATGCAGAAATTGATTGTTTTGAAAGAAATGCACATTTTTTCTTTCTCCTTTGCTGTGACATTCTGGACAACTAGGTCCTCAGCAGTTACATGTAGAGGAAGAATCTCTTCTGGCACTCTCTAATAGAATTAATATCAGAATAACTCAGCTTTCTCCATTCCATGTTGCATATTTAAAAAATACAAATGTCCTAAGGGTTTAGTACAATAATGAAGCATGATATGCATGGTCACCAGCTAGACATTGAGAGTTACTGATACCAGGCTTGCTGATTTATTTTAGTATCCTTTGTTACAGAACATTAATGCATTTTACCTTATGTGTTCTAATTATGAGCTTGATGTCCTGAGTTGTTTGAGGTCTGCCTGTTTGGTTTGCTATCCCAGGAAATAAACTAGAAAAAAGTGCCAAAGTCTTGTTAAAGACTCAGAGAAAAAGTCTCTGTAATCTGGTATCCTGGGTCTTATGGTGGCTGACACAGGATGCCGAAGAGTGAGGTACACATGAAAATGAACCTCCCAGATCTTTTTCCAGCCACCACTGATTGGTGATTATGGGACTTCCCAAGCCAGAGCTGGAGAAATGTCAGAACTGTAATCAGAATTAGCTGAAATTTAATCTTTTAAAATCTGTTTTTCTTTTCCTATAACATATCTAACATATGAAGAGAAAAAGTATTTGAATATATTTTGTCCAGTTGTAGGCATTAAATTCTATAGTCAGCTGAATATATTCATAAATACTGTTTTTCTACTCTTAAAATAGTCTAATGTTAAACACTCAGTAAGTACGGTTTTCTGATGTATTTATGATGAATAATGATTTTCAGCACCATACTGGATGCTTGTGTTGTTGAAGAAACTATTAGGAGCACTTACACAGCATAGATCCTGTGCAGTCTCACAYATCAAGCTGTTAGGTTATTTCTATTGTTCTGTTAGGCTGTTTCTAAGCTGCTAGTTCTATTAGGGCCTCCTGATATTATTTTGACAGGGTTAAGATGCCCTAAAGGTGGGGAAAGGGCGGCTTTCAGAGACTCTCTCCACTTTCTCAGTGCGTTGTTCCATTGGAAATGGGGTCCTGGCATGGAACACATTAAGAGGACCTGCAGGGTGACGCAGGGATACTTGCARTTTCTTTCACGGGGACTGAGTAATGCAAAAAATAACTGAGACTGCTTGGACTGGCATTTGGGACAAGGCAGGTCTCTGGAAGCCCACAGCTTGCAGCGCAGGTCCAGGGTGTAACATTGCCTGTCTCCCTTTCCTTCTCTTCATACCCTGAGGGTAAAGAACTGAAGACTGGGGAGTAGTTGGTGTTGCAACAACTGCAAGCTGCACTGAGCCTTCAAAGGAGGCGGTGCAGGCAGTGTCACAARCACCCCTGCTCGTTGGGGTTAGGTTTTTCTGCTTGAAGAGTAGCTCAGACTGCGATTTATGACATGAAATTAGACCCAGGGCTGCCCAAAGTTATTTCTTTTACGACTAGGTTAAGATATTCTGAACTTCAGCACGCTGGGACCAAGTAAATAAACATGACATTTTAAAATTAATGTGGTGGCATGGAAAATGGCCAGAACGCAGTTGTTAACATGGTTAAATCATCTTTAGGTCATACTAAAAAAAGCCACTAAAGCTTTCAGTGCTGGGAATATTGTTACTTCTAATATAAATTCACTGATGATGGTTATTAGCATAACCGGGAACTGATCACACTGAGGTCATAGGTTCGTTTAAGCATAGGTCAGAGTCCTTTCTTGAATGGCAAGCAGTTTTGAATTTAAAAATAATAATTTTACTGTGAAAAAGTCAACTCTGTCTTTGTAAAGTGCAGGTGCACAGCTTGGTATTTTCATCTATTGGGGAACCCACTAGGAATAGGAATTGTATAACACTTGAGCATTTTTGAGGCTGCTGGTAAGAAAAATGATTGCAATTATTATTCTTGTTGTTGTTATTGTTACAGTTCCACAGAAAAGTAGCTCACTCACTTTGTTGCACTTCCAATATTTCATTTATTCCTTTCATTCAAGATGTTCTTTCTGTTGTAGATGAACTGCAAACCCATATATCTTTAAGCAGATGATGCAAGCCAGTGAATAGGACCAGATGAGGTTCAAAAGAAAGGCTGGAATGCATTCGTTATTCATTCTATCTTCAACTGAAATGCAAAAAAAAAAAAAAGTGTATTTTTTTATATATATATATCTATATATAAATATAAAAAATAATGTATGGCTTCTACATAAGGTAGGAGCTTTTATATAGCCTATGTTTCTCCTGACTGTTTCTCCAGGCAATTGGTACTTCGGCATCTAATATCAGTGTGAAAAATGCCTTCACCTTGCCCATCTCATGTTGCCAAGTCACAGTTCAAAGTTGCAGAAAAACAAAGATAAATTCAAGAGCTGGAAAAAAAAAAGAGAAAAAAACACTGATGTGGAGCAAGGATTCACTTAATGCTGTTAGGAGCCCTGGTGTGGRGGGTAGAACCGTTTCAAAGCCTGTGCTCTTCTGCTGTTCCTTCAGGGTAGCGCTTGATTATTTGTGTCTGGGTATAAGGAAATATGAGGTTAGTGTACATCAAACCCAACGGAGCCCTGCACTGGAAAGCTAAATACGTAACGTTGCTCTGCCAGAGGCCAAGGTCTTCTCAGCTGTGACTGGCTGGGGAAGGATCGCTCTTTTGAGCTAATTCAGGTAACTCTGTTCTTACTCTGCCATGTAAATATACAGGTGAGTTTATTGAGGCATGTAGGTTCTGTTTTCTGAACAAATTTCCCAAAATAGTAGCAAATTTTCCTGTACAAGAGCAGAACTTAAATTTACTTTTCGGTGTGTTTGCAAATCATACTTGTATTCTAGCAAACCGACCACAAAGCGTGCCTGTTAACTRATCTCCCATCTGTGCAGAGGGTATCAGCACTTAGGACAATAATGCAGCCATTAGCATTAACTGGCATTTTTAGAAGCCCTTTTTATTCCCYGCTCACTTCTTGAGAGAAGACATGATTGAATGTTGGTGGAGAAAACGGTTCTGGAAAATAAATGAGAAGCTGATCTTTAAGTGAATTTTAAACATGCATATAAGATGCATCCTTTGATGTTACTTAAGATATATTCGCTCATTGATATTTCCTGAGCACATCCAGCATTCTCATGGAACGTGTCCTCTTTCTCAGAACTCTCCCTCGTGCATCTGTGTAATTTTGTGTGATTTTAGAATCATTCAAAAATTCCTTTCTCCTATCCAAAGTTAACAAAGGGCTTCAGAAGCAGAAAGGCAATAATCACTTTTTTGTCTTCGAGAGTCACTAAAGAACTTTTAAGTGTCGTTAACATCARTCATGATACACTGTGCCAAAAATCTCTCTTCATTACAGAAAAGAGAGAGAAGCAAAAAATCTTGACCATGAGATCATGGGCCTTTCCAGACAAGTCTCATCCATCTTAGTGAATTTGTGATAGTGGTCAAAAACCACTTGCAGCACTTTGTCAACYCCATTGATTAACTCTGAGGCTTCTTAGACTGCCTAAGAAACACACAGCTCTTTACCGAAAATTACAGTTTTCTGTCTCGCACCTCTTTGTAGCGCCCATCTTTGGAAGCTGTAGCAGTAATTGGAGCTTGCTGTGAGAATCTGCTCCAGGAAAGTGGCAGGTAGCTCTGCAGCTTCTCCSCTTTCTTCATCCCTTGCCTGACATGAGTCGTTTCACGGGACTGGCACTGTTGGCTCTCTCATACCTGTCGTGTGACTGCCTGTACATGGGAGTTGCCCTCCTGGAAATGCAGCGTCCAGCTTGACACTCTGCTGTGTCTCCTCACGTTCCTCACGTGGAGGAACATGTGTGGCCACAGCTAGGCTCGTGTAGGTATCTCCTGTCCCAGAAAAACCTCTGAGATTACAGTCTGACTTTGCTTAAGCTGTAGTTGTTGCCCTTAGGTAGAGGGGCATTTAATTCACCTTTTAGTCTGCACAAGGGACTTGGCATTTTCATGGATACTTCTTGAATCATGCTCGCCTGCAGTGACCGTCTTCCAGAAGAGCAGGATGACAGCCAGGGCTATTGGCTACAGTTCCCCAAGGAAGAGATCTCCGTGGTTGGTAAGCAGCATTTTCTGCTTGCCCGCTGCCTGTGACAGTTCTCTAAAACCAGATGGCTCACTGAAGATTACATTTTGCCTTGACTCTCGGCATTTCAATAAGGGTTCTCTAAATCTCCTTGAGAAACAAATAAACCTTGGCAGTCTGGTGGTGGAACTTACGCATTTATTTGCCCTGGACAATGTGAGTTTATTTAAAAAAATTAAAAATTGGCAGCATATGCAAAGAGTCTATTAAGCAAAGAAGGAAAATATGTTGAAAAGCTCTCAGAAAAGATCAGACCTGGCTCTTTAACCAAGATGCGCATGAGATAGAAGTGTTGAAAAGTCAGGAATGCCCTGAGTAATGTGACACTGCAGATGATTTTAATGGGAGCAAAAGCTCCATGCAAGTGTTTTCATCTGATTACACGATTAGTTGTGTTGCAGGCTCAGAATTAAATAGTTTTCCAATTCAAATAGGATGAAGTAATTCCCAGGTTTTATGGTTGCCATTTATACCCATAAAGGTACAGAACAGGAAAGCTAGAGCAATCACGTTATTATCTTAAATCTTTCCAGGTTTCTCACGAGCATGTTAACTCTTCCCTTGCTTCTTCCTCACCTAAGGCTTTTTGTTTGTTTCCTTTGAGTTAATTGATAACATGCTAATGAATAGTCCATCAGCATGTAAATCCTCATCCTCTTTCTCTGTGAACATGAATTCAAACAGGAAGCAGAGAAAAACATGACCTTAAGAAATACTAACGTYGTTGCGGCTCCATCTGTTTAATTTGTTCATTGTATGTACCTGTATTTTGGAATCAGAGCACTGGTGAGGACTTCCAATTGCTCTCTGGCATTCTGGCATTGTTAACTCCAACACTTATAGCTGGTGAGTGTATTTTTTTTTTTATTTATTTTTTTATTTTTTCAGACTCTACTCTTTATGGGTTGATTAGTGCTATTTAAGGAATGAAGGTCCTGGGTATAATATCAAAATATGTCACTTGAGAAAAGAAAGAAAAAAAGAAAAGCAGCATTTCTCATTGTTGCCTAAATTTTGCTCTTTTCTGTTCTATATTTATTACTCTGTAAAGAAAAAAAATGGTTAATAAGTTAATAAGGTTAATAATTGGGCTATTAAACCTCATTTCTTTCCTTTGTAAATATAATCCTAAAGAAGGCTTATTCATTGCTCAGAAAATGCTTTTTAATAGTGAAACATGAATAAGCAGAATGTACCCCATAATTACTTTTTAATGGCAACTGCATCTTTGAGGGGAAAAAATTCCAAAACTTCTTTTTATTTAATCTGTAGAAAGTAATGCTTTCTGTGTGAAAAGGTCAGATGTTGGTTTTCAGCAAAAAAACAACCTGAACATGTCCAGGTAAGATTTAATTTTATATCTATCTATCTATCTATCTATATTTTATTTATATATATATATAATATAATATAATATAATATTATATATTATATTATATATATTATATATATTATATATATTATATATATTATATATATTATATATATATATTATAAATATATTATATTATATTATAAATATAATATATAAATATATTATTTATATTTAAATTTATATAAAATATTTATATAAATATTTATATATATTTATATAAATATATATAAATATATATATTTATATATATATATATTTATATATATATTTATATATATATATATAAAAAAAGACCTAAAAAGTGTAGGTCTTTAACTAGATTAGGAGACAGAATAATTTTCTATTCAATTAATTAAAAAAAAAAAATAAAGCTTGGGGTAGATCTGAACAAATATTTTTTTTTCTCTTTTTTTAAAACTGTATTTACTAAAGACTATTTTCTTTTTTGTTAAGCCAAATGCTGAGTGAATTTTGAGAGGAGTCTTGTGCAGTTTGTTAAGCCTGCTGCAGACATTCTGTATCTCTGTGGTTGGCGTGTTTACCTGCAGTGGGAAAGCACTTCAGGTTTGGGAGAACTAYGCAGTCTTATGTGTACTCATATGGGCTTGTTTTTTTTTTTCTACTAGTACCAAAGTACTTGCTCACAGATCTATGCCCGCCCTGTGTCAGTGAGAAAGGCACAATGTAGACCTCAATCTTACGTGGAGCTGAGCAGATCCGTAAAGGAAAACCACAAAGCGTGTGGATATCCTGGCCCTCAACCTTGGCCGTGAGGTAGGTTCTTTTTTGTGGTAAACGCGTCTTCCCTGACAGGGACATTTGTCTGCCYGAAACTCGTTTTGCAGTCACATGGGTACGCTCTTTTTCACCACCTGTAATTTATGATTGTCTGTTCTATGCACTGTCAAACAGCTTTTGACATCAATGAAGTGACCATTATGTAGCTTTTAAGTCAACTATAACTTTTCAAAATACGCCTATTATAAAACAGCACAAGCTTCCCATAGCATAGCACAGTCTTTAACTGCATATTATATATTTTTTAAATATAATTAAATTGTCCTTTTTTTGCTTTTCCCCCCTCTCTTTCTTTTCCTTTTTTTTTTTTTCTATTTTCTATTTTCTCTGTGCTGGTTATTCCTGATTAAACTGCTATAGCTGTTTTCATTTCTGTTGCACACCAGATTGCTTTGACTGGATTAACATGCTGAGATCCACCACTTTCATAGGAAAGGAGTGCATTACTATTTTATTTTTATTTTTTGATATAGGTCTGTCAAACAAAACCAGCTGGATAAAATGTAATGGTTAGCTTGAGAATCCCAGAGATGTATTATCTGGAGCAGGAGTCATCAACCTGCTTCCGTTGAAATGGGTGGAAATTATTTCATGTGCAATGTTAAATGCAAATTATGGAGGATATTGTTTTGCTTACAAGATGGTCTTTGTATAAACACAATAATATGAAAATAAGCAACAGGCTTATTTCTGCAGCTTAAATGACTTGTTTACCCATTTCTTATTGAAATGTTAATACCTTTGAATATCGTCCTGTTCTGATGAGGCAGTTTTTATCATGTTCTTTCTTTCTCTTTTTTTTTTTTTTTTTTAACTAAAGTAACATTTCTCCAATTTCAGATATGGCTCCCATTACTGCTGTGATGGACTTATTTATCAAAGGAGAATAACTCTGCTAGGTCAGAATGAATTTAAAATTACAGAATTTACTTGGCTAAATTTCACTGCTGATACTACAAGCAGCTCCATATGTTACATTTCTGTTCCTAGCTGAGTTCCCATAAGCTGCACGTCGAACTGAGAGAAAGAGCATCAAGCCTGTACTAGTATTTGTGTTAGCTGAAATATTTCTATTTGCACATTGTCCAGTATAAAAGTAATATATTTCAAGATATAGGGATACAGTAGTGCTTATTTCTATTCCTCACAACAAAATTTAGCTTAAGGAAAAGAAGTATAGAGTAAGAAACGATAACAGGTTCTGTTTTCAAAAATCTCTGTCCTATTTTGTTCCACTAGAAGGCCTTGATTTCCATACCAGCAGGGTTAGGCTAAGGCTGAGGGTTTCTTTTTAACCCATTCCTGACCTCTGCTAGTTTTCTCCCTTCTGCTTTTGGACTTTCCAGGGAGTCTGATTGAAGCTAATGACAACTTTGTGTGCTTTTATCTTACCAGAAGTGTTGAAATGGAGAATAATTGTGAAGTGAATGGAGAAGTGAAATARCAAATTTGCTTTTTTTTCCCCATCAGACAGTGCTGCTTATGTCAAACCGTTTTATTACAAAATTACTGTTAGTTTGCAGTAGTTCTGTGCTCTGAATATGTCTGAAACTTTCATGGCTGATACTCCMCTTAATGACAAAGTAGCTCTTCAGCTGTTAAAAATCTTCTCTGACAACATGTAGAGCATTCTGGAGATGTCCAGTGCTTTCCTTTAACTGAGTATAAAGAACAGCCTCTAGACAATGTAACTGATACATTAAGTTTTAATGTTTCACATAAATCAATAGATTTATGTACCCAGTTGAATCAGTATCTACATGTCTCTCAGGACAGTTTGAAACTCTACATTTGGAAAAAAAAAAATGACAGTAATAAGGTTATGCAAAGGTTTTGTCCTTTCATTTTCATCTGCATCCTTCAAAGACAGTATTGGGCTTTATGTGTTTATCTTAGTTTTAAGAATTAAAATTTTGGCATAATTTGGAGACGGGAGATAGATCTAATGTGAAACAAAAAAATGTTCCAGGTCACCGTGATTGTGAAGTGGTCATAGCTGTCAAACATTGACAGCTGACAGTACTTTGAGTCAGCTCAATTTGCTTAGCTGCATGTAGCATTTGTGTTTATGATTATTAGCTGTATATATATATGTAAGCTGTATATATATGTGTATATATATATGTGGGTCTGAGCTATGCACCAACACTATAAATACCCATGGCTGCATGGTTTGGTGTATATATATTGGTAAAAGACCACTTAGGCATGTTGCAGAGTCGCAGACCTTAACCTTTGCCGGCAGCTGTCGTGGTGCAGGGAGGCTCCGACGTTCCCCCTCATGGCTCTCCTCGCTCCGCACACAGGCAGCCTGGGCGGCTGCTCACGGCCCAGCTTCCTTATGCAGAAGCATTAATCCTCGCAAAATTCCTCTCTTGCAGCATGAAAGATGCACTGGGAGTGTTCTCTCTTCTCCTGAGAGAGGAAAGTAGCTCCCTAACAGTTCTTTTCAGGTGCACGAGGCAGATGCCTGGCATTTCAGCTATATTGAAATCGGCATTGCTATGCTCGCTGCCTGCAAATAAATCCTSATTAAGTGCCATGTAAGCTATAGAGTCAATCATTGCTGTGGGTTAGAGTGACTTAACACTCTGTTGGAGGCGGCAGAGTGACATCTATTCCTATTTTTCCAGGGAAAACATTTCTATGGGGTTTCTTTTATTAGATACTCATATTTTGGGTTCTGCAAAATATCATCCTGAATGAAGTAGTTGCCTTCACTACAGAACTCTGTTTTCTGCTTCCATGACTGATGGAAGAGTAATAGTTCTGTTTATCTTCTGCTCTCCTCGCTGCCTGGTAATTTCTTTTCACCTTTTCTCTGTAGATTGTTTTTCCTTCTGCAGGACAGATTGGAACTGATGACTTGATTTTCTCCTACTTCGTATCTTACGCAGCCAGTTACAGGTTGTGTGCAAAGTGCCACCTTAGCACAACAACAGTATTTTACAGAGATATAAATTAGAAGGTACAAGCAGTACAAGGGATATAAAGAGTAAGACAGGAGATAATCAAGTCCCAGGGAAAGAGAGAAGCTATGTTTAAGTCTTATACCATCTGGACATGACTTTTTGTGAGCGCTGTTGTGTTTAAAATATCTGTAGGTGCTGAGGCATCTGAAGGTTCAGTGGCATATGCCAGTTCTACRAAAGAAGCAGCTGAGACCCAGATCAGAGTTTTACAAACTGTTAAAGGGAAATACTCCTTAAGGCAGTGGAGCAAACAGATTAAGCTCCTACTTTTTYAGGAGAAGCTTTTCCCCAAAGCTTGGGGAAGCTTGGGGAAAACTTCCTCAAGAAGTTTTCAATTCCTTTCTTCCTTTCAGCCTGTCATTTGCATAGAGCTGCCCACGGTTGTGTGAGGACAGGGAAAACTGTTTGTGCAAGAATACTGGCTGCACTGGTAGCACAGGGGTTTTCATTAGGAGGGACTGAGACAGAGGTGACTGTAAACTGCTCAGGCTCTAAAAGGCTGAAAACAAAGCTTTAAGTCATAGAAAAGCAGGTTGCAGAAAAAGGACCCGAGGAAGGCTCCTAGCAGAGATGTCCTACAGAGTAACCAGTGAATCATCATGCTGACTAGTTGATATCATTAAACCACATCTCTCTGGGCCTRTTTATTACGAAAATCCCATATTGTGTCTCATTGCTTTTACAGCTGCACACCACCAGCCACTTGAAAATTCCTTAGTGTGACTTTGATCTCAAAATACCTCCGCCGAATATCATTTGCCCAGCCTTGTTCCTGTGTGCTTTTCTGAAGGATAGCATAATCCTACTTAGTATAAAATGTACCTGTGCTGGTGAGAACGTAATAAAGGATTTGTTGTGCTGCTGTACAGCTGAGCCATGGCATAAGGCAGAGCTGAAATCAGACAATGCAGAGAAATCTTTTCTGAGGGAACAAAAGTGCAGACAAAAATAATTTCTCTTAAGTCAGCTCATTAAGACTGCTACTGGAGTATGGGGAACTGGCTCCGGACGTACTTTTTTTTCCATTCCCCCCCTCTTTTTTTATTATGAAGTTGAATCAAATTGGCTTAATTAACTTGGGCATCATGAATTTCTAGCTGACAAAGCTGGCCTAAGAAAATCCTGCCATCCATCTCGTGCTCTGCCCTGGACATTCATTCTTGTCTCCATGCTGCAGTTTTCTTAGCTGTGCTGACAGTTTGTGGGGCTGTGCTGAAAATGAGATTTGGTCTGATCTGGGTTGAAAAGCAGAGCGTTTTTGACATCCTCATCATTTCAGGGTATTGTAGTAGTGTATTAGTATTGTAGGTCTAGGGGTGTAGGTCCACAAATCTTCCCTGACCTGCGCGAATGCTTGCTTGCATGACAAAAACTTAATCCAATCCTATATGTAATCTGTCTTCATATGTGTATTCAGTGGAGATTTTTAAAAGCAGCAAGCTCATAAGACTGTATTTCAGAAGTAACCCCATGTTGTTCTGGAAGCAATTTACTGCTGATCAGACTCTCAGATACCTACAGTTAGGGAGGATGTATGCACAGTAATAGAGATTCTTAAAAATGAAGAATGGATGCCTTTGCGTAGTAGCACCTTTTTGAATCTGACATACCACAGCTTTTATTTCATATTTTGAAGATTTGAACATTCACTGAACTGTAACATACAGATTTTGAGCACAAGCCCTTTTATTTCCCTTCCAAATGATTCCAAATTGAAATACTATTATGTTTACTTAAAAATGGAATCATAATTATACCAACCAGTATTTCTGCCTCTCAGCCAGCCCTTCAGGTCATCCTCCTGGCTTTGCTAGCCTTATTGAATCTGGAAATGATCTCAGTGCCTCTAACATGTCTCTACTTTATTGAGACCTGAGTAATATTCAGCATAAGGATAGCTCTTTGGATAACCATTAAATGAAACAAGCACGTGAATATGACACATGGTGTTTCAGAAGAAATTCTAACTTGACTGAGGGCTAATTTCAGCCCTCAGGGCTAGAAGTAGGACTGCTAATTTGCTGTAGTCCCCATCCAATAGCTGGGTGTCTTCCTCCTCCACATTGCCATCAGCACAGGCAGAGAATTGCTGTTTTCTTTTCTATTGGAAAAAGAAGGGTCCAATTGATGGGTTTCTTTCTTTTTTCTCCTGTGCTTTGGTTATCAGATCTCTCTTCCGTGAGGAGGAAAGGAGTGGTCTCACTTACACAGGGGAAGCCTGTATTCCCAGGCGAGGGGATCTTGGCAAAACTAGGAAAGAACTGATAGCCCAGAACAGTCCAAAATAAACAGACATCTCATACGTAACTTTATTTTCCTAATTTTGAATTTAYGGTTTTTGAAAAGGCTTGAGATTAGGTATAACTAATTCACTCTACTTCTAAGTGGCATCATAATTATTTAGAAAGGCTGAATGAGAAATTCATTTCCACTCAGTGGTCTGAGAATTATTTCCCCTGGTTCTCCCTCAGGGCACTGTACTCTTTCACAGTCCCATTTGAAGAATAACACTTGCTAAAATTTTACCAACACGAAATAGTCTGCCGTTCGGGATATAGGTTTCCTGAATCTCCTTGAAGGAGATGGAAGGAAAAGGAGCGTGTCTCGGCAGTGTCATCTAGTGGCAAAACACAAGCGAGASCATCGAGAGCTTTGGCGAGGAGCTCATGGAAGTGGCCCTCCCGCACCGCCTATGTGCTCTGCTTGATGACAGACCCACAAATTCGGTATTTGTGCAACTGGGAGCTCAGGCTGCACCAACCAGCGCCGGTGGAGGAGACGGGAGTCCACCTCAGTACTGACAGCTGGAAGTAAAAAAATAAAAAATAAAAAAATAAAAAAAAAAATATTACATCAAACTTGGGATTGCTTTATAAAAAGTTATAAACTATTTGAGTCTATGGAACCCATCAAAAGTTATGCATGCTCTCGTGAAACCAGGATAAATCATACAAGGAATCATTTCCAACATGGCTGTTCTGCAACCATTTCATCTTATTTAATTTCAACAAAGTTTTAATAGCATGTGGAAATGCATTTTTTTTTAATAGTGCAAACATGCTCATCCTAAATAACCTTAAAAATAAAAAGTTTATTTTTCCTCTCAGGTAACTTCAACCTATCTAGCTATCACCTATGCCCACTTTAAAGAAGTCCTGCATATGCACATTTTATTTCAGACAGCATAATGTATCAGGAAATGTTTAGCTTTTTTAAATAAAATATTTCAGGATATTTCTCATGAATAGCTTTCAGTTTTAATTGTAGCAACTTCAGCACATCTGTCCTTGTTTCTGCTGAGGGTCCTAATAGGAAAACCCAAGTAGTAACATATCTGTGAACTACCATTCTACTGTGTGTAACTACATGCTATATTTTTATATGACCTGTCATGGATCAATGGATCCATGGATCAAAGTTATCTAGGATCAAACATGGATCAAAGTTATTAGGGTAAGCGTGTTTGCATCATGAAAAAAATTGCATTTCCACATGCTATTAAAACTTTGTTGAAATTAAATGAGATGAAATGGTTACAGAACAACCATGTTGGAAACTTTCATGCTGGAAATGTTTTTTTCCCCCCTACAATTTGGCAGAATTTTGTTTTAGAACGTGAAGACAGAAGCTCTATGCTACTCTACTTTTATACTTACACTTGTATTTTCACTTGTAATTTCCTCATACTCCTCACTCTCTAAAAAGTGAATCTCAAATTGCGAGGACCGAAATACTTGGCCTTTCTGGTACAAACATTCACCCAAGGGTCTCAGGRCGCTTTATACAGCCACAGCCACAATTCAGAGAGCAGGGAATGGTGAGAGAYGGGCTCGTGCAAGTGGCCATTTAGAGCAAGTCAGTTAAACTCCTGTTTCAAGCAGCCATGTGAGAGCTGCCCATTCTCACTGATTCTACATGTAGACGGATCTGTGACCTTACATACCCAAAGGGAGGAAGCGTTCCTGGGATATAGTCRTTTTCCCAAGCTGATAGTCAGTGCGTTGCTGGCTCTGCTGAAGCTACATCAGCAGAATAACCCTCAGCTCCTGGCCTGCACGCAACATCTTCTCCCATCATGATCATGGCATACCCAACCCTTAATGAGGTAAGCTAGATGAAAAGCTCAGAAAATGATGAAAACAGTGGCCCTGTAAAGTTTTCTTTACAGAAAGCATCTGCTAAGCGTGTGAGCTGCTCACCAAATAAAACTGCCTGAGTGTCAGCAGAGCTTTTGGGCTGTAGATGGCACTGCAAGGTAAGTGGAAAGGTGAGTCTACAAGCTGTGCAGGTCTTATCCTCTTAAACTTTGTAATCTCCCAAGGACTCTTTAGCCACTGGGAAGACTGAGTAAACCAAAGCCAGAGGAGTCCTGTCCAGAGGCGATGTCAAGGCCAAGGCCAAGCTCCCTATGCCAACCTACCATTTAGTGCTGTTCTGTCCAGTTTTATTTTTCTTTTCATCATCAGAATGTGACAAGAGAGGCAGCATCAGACGGTTCCTACCTCCCAGCCCCATTGTCCGGCCTCTCTCGCGCCTGTGGGATTGCCACAGGAAAAGAGCCATGTTTGTGTCAGCCAGGAGGGGGAGATCTCTGCTGGAGAGCTGGGGAACCTCTGGAGGCCACCTCTGGTGGGACTCCCCCTTTGGACATCTTGCTTGGAGAGCAGGGCAATGCCCTGAGGTCCTCTGCAGTCCTGCACCTTCCGCTCAGGCCGGGCTGTGAGGAGGGTACACGGGAAAGGCAGCACAGGCCACAGCTGGGTTTCCTGGCAGCACAGGCCACAGCTGGGTTTCCTTGCTGTGCCCGTATGTGTAAGTTCCTCCCAGTGAAACACTGTGTTTTTAACCAGAGTGTTCCACAAAGTACTTAAGGTCATGACTGGTAATGTCCATTTCATGTGTATTAGAGTTTCTGATTGCATTGAAAAAAAAAATAGGYACCAAAAGCAACTGTCTCTTGAACAGTTCCCACAAATAATTCCTTTTACTTTATAGGGCATGGAAGTAACATTTCTTTTTATGTGCATTGTGCCATTTTCCACAGGGCACCAAAAAGTTTTGCAAAACCTTTTTTTTTTTCCCCTTGCAAATATGGCACTTCTGTACAGCTGCAGGACGGTGCTTTCCTACCACRCACAGCTCATATCACTCACGGCAAACTCTCCTATCTGCCTATCTTGTCTTAACGTAAACCAGGAAAATCTACTTTGGATCAGAAGAGAGCATCATAAGTGCCCTTGAGGCCCAACTAGGCAAGATGGAAATCTTATGAATTCAAGAAGAGAGCTCAGCATGTGACATGTCATGGATATAAGGAAGCTCTGGCTTTTGTGGGAGGAAGAACCTGCTTTGCTGGAGCCACGGCTGTTGAGTGATGGGCGCCAGGTCAGCTCCTGGGCGCTCTCCGCATCTTCAGTGCCCGCTCTTCCCGCACAGGGGAATGCAGTAGACTTCCAGGATTCCCTGCACTTCCTTTCTGTAGCTCCTTTCCATGCTGTTTTATGATCACATTTCTTCCCCACTTTTTTTCTCAGTATGAATACATGAAATTTATTAGCCCTTTCTCTTTGGGTAAGAGGATAGACTTACACACACAAGACACACACAAATTCACTATAAATTTGGTGATGCTTTACTGGCACAAGAAGGCTACATTTGAGTATGTGGCTATTGGAGAAATAAATAGTAGGAAAGAGTCTTTTTTTTTTCATGGAAAAGCACAAGCCTTCTCTGTGAGAGCTGTTATACTAATCCTCCTCTGTTAGTTCTGTAATAAGAATTTCATGGTATTTTATATACCTTTGCTCTCTTCAAGTCCATTAAACAGAAAGATCATCTGGACTCWTGAGGAATTTATTCAATATCAGCAGAAGGTAAGCCTAGAGTTGATTAATTTTTTCTTCAGCAGAGAATATTACTCCTGCCAGTAAGAATTATTACTCAAGGCTCCAGAGGACACTGGTAATAATTAGGCCAGCTAAGGCACATAAATAAAAATGTGAAGGGAGAAATCCCTCACTAGACACTTTAGTTGAAAAGAATCACAGCATCACAGAGTGGTTGAGGTTGGAAAGGACCTGTAGAGATCATCTAGTCCAACCCCCCTGCTCGAGCAGGAACATCCAGAGCACGGGGCACAGGGTGGCATCCAGGMAGGTTTGAATATTTCCAAAGAAGGAAATATTGGTGATGTTATGTGATTGTCACCACAGCAATATAAAGTGCAGGGCCCATTTATTCTTTGCTGTGACTTACACCATCTCTTTTAATTGCAGCATTTTCTGATGCCTGGTGCAGAAGACAAGCCGCACAACTTTACCTCAGTATTTGTACAAAATATTCTGGATGGATAGATAGGATTCATCAATTAGAAGTCATCTGACTGGGTAATGTCCTCCCTACAACCTATTTTCATCTCTCCAATCTTAAATGAGCATGTTGAGCATAGTCCAGTTCCCAGCCCTCAGCAGTCAATGGAAGAGACACCTACTAATACAAAGCATATATTCTGGAAGCTAGTAAAGCCCCTTGGAATTGAACTTTCTTCTAAAACCCTTTTTTTTTTTTTTTTCCTTTAAAGTCTAAGACTGCTATAACAGGTAAAAATTGTGGTGAGAGATACATTTTCCCCTGTAAGCTAATTAGATACTTATTATTGGTAAATCGGACCTTTCCACTACTAACTGAAAGAAAGAGACAGCTCCTAATTGGTAGGTACTTAACTACATGATTCAAGCATTCACAAATCTGTCGGCAGTACCCAATTCTTCTCACTGAAGAAAGCCTTCTCACTGACTTATTAATAACTTTTCATCTTCATTGTTTTTAATTTCTTCTGAAAGRCTTAACGTAGTGTATTTTTTCCACTAGAACACTGTCATTTTCCTTAGGTTAAAAATATCCAGTAACTTAAAGAGAGGCTCAGCTTATCCCATTTGAGCTATTTTTGTGTTATGAGTTACCTTATCATCTCAAAATATCTTGGCAAATCAAACTCTATCATCCTGATTCTACTAATGACATTCACCAGTTAGCTGTTTTTGCAAGACTTTGCAGGGACTTTGATTTTTGACCTGTGAGATGGAGACATCAAAAAAAAATCTCAAGAATAAACAATAGATAAAGTAGTTAATATTTTTCCATCAATATATTTAAACTCCTGCAAAGAAGATTAAAAYTCTTACATATAAACTCATTGGTAAAAGGTTGTTGGTTATTCTGCTGAGTTTTTGGTTCACGCAGAAGGACTCCATCTCCATCCAGGAACTCCATCCATTCATCAAATAATGTTATTTTTCAAATTTTCCATTTTCAAATTACCATACCATTCTTTGTGACAGTCTTTTGTCACAAAGGCTGTGTCAAAGAGTAGGCACTAGTGTACAGTTCAGCTTAGCAATTTTCCCATGTATAATCTTCTACTGTTTTTTAGGGTCTTGATGTATTTTAAAACCTCTTGATCTTGCTACTCCACTATTCATCTTTCCAAAGGATGCATGTTTCAGCTATTTGCTGAAATTCATTACTATACAACAAATGCTTTTTTTTTTTTGTCTGACTTCAGCTGTATTTGGATCTCCTCATAACCCCATGTGGTCAGCATTTATGTGTCAGCAGGCCTGCTGGCAACATACTTGTAAAAAGGTCATTTCTGAGATGTGCCTATAGTTGAAGCAGAAAGCAGCTGCTGATCACTAGAAAAATAAAACACAAATAAATTCCACATTGCATGCAGTTACAGGGCTCAACAACTGTTAGCAAGCGGAACCTTTGCATCGTTCATGTTAACAGGGTCAGATGACACAGGTAAAATTGCCTGTGAGTCACCTATGTACAACTTCTACTCTTGATTTTTTCCCCCAGATTGGTCTGCTGCTGCAGAACACAGATAACTTCTTGAAGCCCTGAATGTTTTGTGGTTAAAAATTAACGAGGTTATTTTTAACTTTGCACCACTTTTAACTTGCACCACTCAAGGGAAGAATGTGGCTTTCACAGAAACGCAGAGAAAATGTGGACATTAATATTGCCTGTGTGCACTACTTTGGAAAAAACAGTATGTGATTGATATATATATATAAATATATTTTTACTCTGCTATTTTACATATACATATACTGTCGGTCTTTCTTCCTAGCCTGGCGCTCTGAGAASTTAAACCCTAATTATGCCCCAGCTTAACCTGTAATCAGTACCTCCCATTACATCATTCCAGTGATTAATGCAAAAGCTGAATCATGTGGAGCCCTCACAGAGTTTATTTGAGGAGCCTACCGAGGGAACCACGGACAGTTACTTTGCAAGGACAATTTTTCAAGTCTTCAAGCACGTATCATGCCACGGAGACTGCCTCCTGGGCTAGTGTCAAGGGCCTCGCTAAATCCAGGCCGAATCATATAAATTAGGTCACTGGCCCTGTCTTTGGTGTCATCGTGGAGGCCGGGCGAGGTGCTGACTTGTCTAGAAACCCCCTCTCCTTGCGCGCAGCTCGGCTCCTGCCAAAGCCATGGATTTTCCTGAGGTAACCACACTTCAGAGATACCTTTTGCCTTTTTTTTTTTTTTTTTTTTAATTATTCGCCTGCTTCATTTGATTAGGTCTTAAGATATGCCAGACACTACTTCTAGCTACATATTAAAAAGAATCTAAGGAAGCAGTTGGCCACAACCCTGTCCTTTCTTTCTTCAGTGAAGCCTGAGAGGAAGGGAGCATGGAAATACCTCAGCTGTCTCCCCCCGGGCACTATTTCTCCTTGGACAAAAATGGGACCTCACTGCCCATGGTGGTTGTGCGGTTTCTTGTGGTTGTGGGTTTTTGTCTTATTTTTTTCCTGTGGTTTGTGGTGTTTTTTTCCCCGCCCCGCCCGTTGCCGTTTGAAGCCTCGCGCACCGCCGGGGCAGCCATGACGTCACCGCTCCGCTCCCCCCCCCCGCCCGCCTGACTGGCCCTGTCAGTTAATCCGGGCTTCGCGCAGGGGGGCGGGGCAAGACGGCGGCCACAGCCAATAGGTCCGCGAGGTGCGGCAGCGCTCTGGCCAATCCGCTGCTCGCTTCTTCAGGGGTGCGGCGGTTGCTCTGTTTGCGCCCGGCTGTGTGCTGTCGCTCCGTTGCTGCCGTTTCTGCCGTTGCTGCCGTGTGAGGGTCCGCGCTCGTAGTCGCCGCCGCCGCCGCCGCMGCMGCAGCAGCCTGTCCCTGTCCCGGTGTCACTGAGGATGAACCGCCGCGCGGCCCAGCGCGCCTCCCGCCCTGCCCGTCTCAGCCCGTTCATCTAGCGACTGGTGAGGGCGGGCCGCGTCCTGCTGATGTGTCCGGGCGGGGAGGCTGGCGCAGGGAGCGGGGACGCGGCCGGGGCCGGCGGCCACGTAGTCCGGCCGGCGGCCACGTAGTCCGGGCGGGGACCCGCTGCGAGGCGGAAGCAGAGCGGCCCGGCCGCTCGCTTTGCTCGGACACCCGTGTCGCGGCCCAGGCTACGTGGAAAGGCGTAACGAGAGTCAAAACGGGCACCTTCCTGCCCCCCGGCCGCCCAGTTTACTTCGCTGCAGATTCCCAGGAGGTCGCTCATGTTGCCAGAGTTCTTGGCGGTGTTCGTGTGCAGCCGTTAGTTAGAARCCCGCAGCGGTGCTGGACTTGGGCAGCAGCGTAGGCAGCAGAGAGCTCAAATCCTGCAGTTGTTTTTAAGGGATGTTTCCATGCTCTTGTCTTAGGGACCAAYTGCTAGGTATTTATTTATTGGTTGATGCGGTTACTCTTCGCTAAATATTCTGAGGTCCACACCTCCTCTAGAGGCTTGATATATAGTTTTAAAAGCAGTAAAGTGCTAGAAAACAGATTATTTTTGTTTGTTTGTTTTGATTTGTGTTTTATTGATGCACAGATAAATTACAGACCTAGAGCAAGGYCCCGGTGGATTGTGTAAATGCGTGCTGTAGCACTTGCTATACTTTTGTTCATCCCTCTTTTTCTGTTTTAACTGGTAGTGTTAAATTATTAAYCAGCACTAATTCTGTTTGTTTCTAGCTGTGCAAAACACCATGTTTTGKTTTACAGTTTATTTACTGCTAGCATGGGTGCCTTGTTATATCTGACTGCTGTGAGAGAATTTAGTAGTTGAATTTATGTACTGGTAGTATTTGATTCTTAAAGAAAGAAGAAATAAAGGCAGAGGAGCTGAATCGCTGAACATCTCATCCAGATATGGGTTATATTGTCATTGTTATGACAGCAGAAGCCAGAAAGCATCTAGAGAACCTCTAAAGGTCATCTACGAGGGGGTACCCGGTGGTGATAAAARGGCTTGTGGCCCTGTAATCAAGGCAGTTGACATCCCTCAAGGTCCAGAGGTTGCAGCAGATGTGGTGGAACTCGGTATTTTTTAAAATTAAGTTGGATATTGTGAGACTCTTTACCTTTAGTCAAGCCACATCTATTTAAAACATGCCATGCTATTTGTCTAATCCTTTCTGAGAAACATTCTGACAATTCTGCAGTACTTGTGGGTAGCCTTGTTAGCATTCAACTACAATTTTAAATAAAGCCTGGCATATAACCTTAATCTTCTATGCAGAACAGATGACTACTTATACCACTGTCAGCAATAAYAGCATTATTCTTTAGTCCTTTTGTAACAGCCTTTGAAAATGTAGACTCTAGAAAACACTGCTGAGGGGAGAAAATAGATCCAGTTTAAGCCTGTATTGAGAGATTTTCTTTTGGTTACTCTTTCCAAGATTTTCTGCTTGTCTGCTTTTCTTAAAACTTGATGTTAAACTGCTGGTTGCTTGGTGTTTCCCCTATTCGGTATATTTGATCAGTATTTATATATGAAATATATTGTGCATTACAGTATATTTTTCAGGGGAATTGGCAATGTAGATTTATGCCCAGACTTCTGACAAACATGCAAATAAATTCATAATAGGTTAGACTATCTGTGAATATGTAGTCTTCCAAGTAGAAATTAGTAATGTGACTGTTCTTTAAAACTTTAGAATTAGCTGTGCTTGTAGCTGGAGGGTCCTTACACTGTTATTTATCTGGTGGTTCATCTATGTTTAATGGTTTCTTGGAATGTATTCTTGAGGATATATTGCTTCAAATTAATACTGTGTATATTAATTCCCAATTTCATTTCATTAGTCATTGTTGTCAGATTCTCAACTTTAGTATTAGTGCAAGTTGCCTTTAGGTAAGAATATAGTCAACAGGAAACCCTGGAAAATGGATAACAAATTATCTTGTCTTTGATTCTGTAAGCTTTAGACTTGTTTTCTGATAAGTAACCTGCACTGTGAATTTTTTCACAATGCAGTAACCTGAATTGTGAATTTTTTGTATACAAATATTTTTTGTGACTTCAGTGCTGTTACAGTTGCAGGTCTTGTGTGATGTTACGGAACAAATGTGAATGGACCTGCTTGATGAATATTGTTAAACATCACCGCACTAGTTAAAACAAGAAAGTGTTAACACTCCTCCTGTCTTACTCTGCCTACCCCTCCGTCCCCCGTACCCCTATAATGATKGCCTCATCTGCCTAAGTAGTAAAATGTTGCTGGTCGTAACTGTCTAAGTTCAAGTGTCTAGCCAAGAATGGATTTTTCCTTTCTAAAAGCCATAATGTGAGCACTATTTGAAAGAAGAAGAGGGAGGAAAAAAAAAAAGAGAGGTTGTCGACATTTTACTTTTTTTTTTTTTTTTAAGTGACAGCTATGCTAAATATCTAAGGAAATTCTACGGCATGTCTCAAGGCCACAGTAGTTATTAAAAATCTACAGACTTTGAAATTATGCAAAATAGAGGCTGATACTTAATTGTGTTGAAGGAGAAACAAATGCTAGATAACTTCACTGAAGTTAATTCCAGATGTTACTGGTATTTAGAAAAAGCAATACCACTAAAACTAATATTTCAGTGAATGACAAGAGGACAGGTTAAGACAGTTTTATGGCTGAAAAATATCCCCAAGAAATATTTTCTTAGTGAAGCTGCCTAAAATTGAATTTCAAAGCATTGCCAGTTATCTAACAATAGAATTACTTAATGCAGTTGCAAAACCAACTGTTTTTCTTTAAATAACACTGGGTTCCAAATATCTGAATCTCCACTACTACTTCTGATTCTGTTGCCTTATGGAGATCCTTGTCTCTTGAGTTCAATCTCTTTGGAAATCTGTGTTCTGAGCCTCACAAGAAGTGGTGCTGAATGTCACCTATCTTCGTTGGGCCTGACTTCTGAAAGACAGTAACTTAAAAACAGATTAATTGTAGGATGTCTTAAGGATGCTGCTACATCAGCATCTATTTGTTTTAGCTTAATTTTTATGTTACCAAAATAGAATTGGTGATACATGACTACTGGGATACTTTGAATCGAGCTTATGAGCGAGCATCTTGGATAAGAGAAAACAAGTAAGCAGAACCCTTGGAGTAAAATGATCACTAAGACACCAAAAGTCCTGTGTAAACAGCTTTAGAAACACAGATTTCTAGAACTACACATCAGCCAACTTTTTTTTTCTTTTTCTTCCCCTTGTTTCAATAGAAAATCCCAAGGTTACATCTTTTCTTTTATCTTCTCTCCTGTTGCAGAAAGTGAAGACTATCATGATCATCCTTAGTTTTTGAGAAATGACTTATTCTAATGTTTAGAATTTTAGTTATTTTCACACTAGGTGGGACAGCTTTGATTTTTAGATTTCTTTAAAAAAGGCAGAGATGCCAAATATTATGAGCCCCTTGAGGGGAAGAGCTGAGTAAGAGGGCTCTACCTCTCGCACAGCAGCGAGAGGCAGCAAGAGTCCACACACACTTTGCTGCTATGTAGGAGTTGCCTCCAGGTTGGTTGTGACCTTTTATCTTTTCTTGGGCTGTGAAGTAAATAGCTCATGCCTCTAGGAGGCTGTGATAAGGAAAATATTGAAATCTCCTTGTAGAAATAAAGACTGTGTATTTTTCTAATATCTCCATTTGCATGCTTTTTTTTCCATCTTCCCTGAATGTTTTCTTTAATGAAATTATCTGTGTGTGTGTATATAGATAGATACAGATATTTGGGAAGAGTTTGAATTCCAATAGATAAAAATGCTAAATAGGATTATTTCAATCTATCTATTTCTGTCAATAATTATAACATTAGAAGGAGATTGGTTTTGCAACACATATTAGTCAKTAGTAGTAAAAAACCCACAGAAGTATCTGTAAATAAAAGCAGACACACATAGTTGATGGTGACATATTCTAGATGTTCAAAGCTTAAAAAGTGCTGTTTCATGATTTTGTGCTTGTTTCATGATTTTGTTTATTCACCGGGGACCCAGTTTGCTCCAGAGCTGAGCATTTCGACAGTAGTCACAAAGACTTAACACAGTCACAAAGATTTAGTCACAAAGATTTAAAGATTTTTGTGACAAAAGTCACAAAGATTTAACACAGATTTATAGTTTTTATAGTCCTGAGGTCTTTCTCTTAAAAACCTGTTTTGTTTCTGAAAATAGTTAGCTCTGATTATTGGTCCTTTTGCAGATGGTAGATTTTAATAATATAACTGCTACTAGTGTGCCCATAGTCATGGAAGGACATAAGCTTGATCTAATGCCTTTTGTCACAACTTAAGGTATATATGAATTTGTCTACTATTGTAATTTTATAGGAGAGCTGAGCTACAATGACTTACAAAGAAATAATTTAAGAGCGTCAGATTCCAAATAATKGCAATAAATAAAATCACAGAAGAGTTAGTATGAAGTAGGCAGGATTTTATTTCTTTCTAATTGCGGACTTTTTACTGTTGGGGCATGTTTGGTGCAAGAGCAGGAGTTCAAGTGCTTTAAGTATTTTTTTTAATTATTTTGTGGTTTTGTTCTATTTTGTTCACTCTATCTTGTGATTTTGTTCTGTTTATTTTCACTGTTTTCTGTAGTACCAAATAGGCATGTCTTAACAAAAGATGATATTTAAGATGGTCTTATGGAATAATTTTCCCACRTGGGCTAAAATATGAAACCTGGTAGTACAGACATTGGTAACACTGATTATGATCTGTTAAGGGCTTTCTAGAGTGTAGAGTTGAAGGGAAGAACATAGCTTCCATATCATGATGGAGATCTAACACAAAATTTATGCCTTTTCCACATAGTAATTTTGTTGCCTACTGGAGTATATAATAGTACTTTTGATGTTTTTCCTATATATTCTCAAATATTATAAAGAATTATTACTATTTAGAAAAATAATGCATTGGAGATTTTGGGCTGCTAATATCAATTACTTGAGTTACTTCATTTCTTTAGGCTACTTTTTTAATTTATTTTTTGTGTTGTTTTGTTGGTTTGATTTTAATTTTCCAGCAGTGTTTCTTTCCTTTTTTAGGAGAGCGGGTAACCTCACGCTTTTTTTTAACCTCTTCTCCCTTCAAGTGACTTTTTTTGATCCAGTTCACCAGGTAGCCTCAAAGATTGATGTCAAAGTAAGGGAGGGAGATGACTTTACAGAGCGGTATGGAAAATAGTCATGACTGTTTAAACAAGCTGAATGCCTGAGTATGACATCAGATGGGCAGAGACAAAGTCAGTTAACTCTTACTGCATTGCTCCTCTGTACGTGCAGGTTTAGGCTGATATATGTTAATTTGGCAGAGTTGCTGTACAAAAGACTGTTTGTTGATCAATCTGTTCTGTTTTGTTCTCTTTCAGGTCTCCCTTGCAATTATGGAGTTTTAGAAGAATAAGATAGTGTGGAGGGGGAATCTCCCTCTCCACACTTGAGGTAGTTTGCTTTTGGAATTTTCTATGGACAAGAGTATTTCTTATATGTAATGGTGAAATAAGACTTCTGAAAATATATATTTATAAATATTTATTTTGATCAAGTGCCAAACATAACAGTACAAAGATTTCTAATGGCAGCTCAATAAAACTGTATATAAATTTTTTGGAATTACAAATTTCTGAAGGCACTGTATCATGTACTGAATTGGAGTGCCTTGATACAGTCAATGATYGTTCCCCTGAAGAAGAGCAGCTTCAGAAGGGAAGATGAGTTCTCTCATGCCAGACTGCACTCTGAAATGCCGTTCTCTGCAGCATGCCTTGGATGTTATTTCTGTAGTTACCAGAGGAAGTGAAAGCCAGATTAAAGCTTTTCTCTCATCTTACTGCTACAATGCTGCAACTATAAAGGATGCCTTTGGTAGAAATGTTCTGCATCTTGCTTCATCTTGTGGCAAAAAAGGTGTGGTTGACTGGCTGGCTGAAACCAAAGGAGTTGATCTTGTGGCTAAAGACAAAGAATCTGGATGGACAGCTTTGCACCGGAGTATATTTTATGGATACATTGACTGTGTTCTGTCATTACTAAAGGTGAGTGTCCAGCTCTCATCTTCCTGATGAACAATTTGCAGTATTTTAGTTTTCCTCAGTATCTGCAATTTTAGAATTTTATTGATTAGTTCAAAATTTTATTTAACTTGTCTCAAAAGTTCCTGAGGATTACAGTAATACTATGTTTAGATCAAAATTCACTAATATACTAAAAGCTTGTTGTTGTATTCATCAAAAGTCTCTTTGCACACAGAAAACAACACTAAGTAACTAAGCCCTGATAAATTGTGGGATTCTTCAAAAGACTGATTTGTGTAGACAGCAGTAGAGCAGGATCCTAAAGTACAGTATGAACTTGACATCAATTTGACGATATGGTAAAAATAGGCTCTTCAATAATTACACCGAATAGCTGCACCAACTAGTGTTGTTAGAAAACTTTAGATATATATATATATATATATATAGCTATATATATATATATAGTTAATGATGAATCTTATGTTTGAGCGATAAGCTCTTCAAGATGTGCAACTTTTCTTATTTCCAAATGCATTCTTGTATTAACCTGCGTTTTTGGTCAACCCCTCTCATGCCTTTCTGACAATTGCTATTTATTCCTTACCTTTTAACACTTTGTATTGCTCTTCTCTCTGTTCATCCCACCCTGTAACAGGAAGAGCTACATGTGATTGAAGCATCTGAAGTCTTTATAAATGCATGAGAAAATGAAATATTTGCAGTTCGGGGTTACTTAAAGGCAAACCTGAGGAGAATAACTGAGGCTTTTGAAATCCAACCCTTTTGTTTTAAAGCCTGCTGGGACTAGGCATATATAGGCATTGAATTCTGCTCTCAACCAGTGTGTTAAGCAAAAAAGCTTAACGCCCCCCAAAAAAGTATCCAATAGTTCTTAATTCCTGAAAGTTTAAGTGTTAAATTTATTGTTCACATTCTGCACTCTCTCACAAGAAAGGAGCTTTTTTTCTTAAAATTGCCCCAAAGTAGGTATTTGTTTCTTGTAGATTGTGTGGGTCTCCTCTCTAGAACTTGAMGCTTCTGTTTTGGTTACAATTCAGATTATTAATAAAGTTGTTATAGTACTGTTTTGTTTTTCTTATGTAGTGAATTAGCCCCAAACCTTAGTTAGTAGCTTTCCTTTAAAATTTGAACAATGTATGGTCTTATTCTCTTGGTTGATGTATTTCCAAGGGAGTTACAGATTAAATTCCTAGAGAAATGACTGAATGTCCTTCTCTCATTTCTGAGTGGAGTGTGCTCTTAATTCTAGTATTTCATGCCTTGATCTCTCTCTGACATGAACTTCTCACATGAAACTGTGGATTTCTTTTGTATTAGCTGCGAACTGTGGTACATAAGTACAGTCCTGTTGCCTATCTAATTCTACTTAGGGACATCTGCAGTTCTTTCCTTCAGGGATCTTACTGATATCTGGCTTTCTTAAAACCTGTGCTGTTAGCAGCGCTTTCTTTTGTGCTGAGGACACTGTATACAGAGGAGAGGTCTGTTCCTGTAGGAGCTCTGTAGCAATGCTAGTGAGTCGCACTTGAAGCTTCAGAAGCAGAGTGCTGGTGTCTTGTGTGGCAGCTAGTGTTCTTGTGCCTTTTCTCAGTAACTGTGAACCACCGTTCCCTGCTTGTCTTCAAAGGAACAGTAGGTCTCTCTGATCTTCTCACTTTTTTAGCTTGTAAAAAAATAATTCTGTAAGCTTGCTAGTATGAGAAAATTGATTTTTGAAAGCTGGTAAATGCCTTTTGAATAAGTACTTGCCCCTTCTAGGTGTCAGTGCCTTGACTTCAAATRTTTTCTGTGTCTTTTCCTGGTTACACCTTATTACACAAGTGTTCCTACAATAATATCACAGTTCATAGATCAACATAACATATAGCTGAACAGAACTGCCCTGCTTTTTCAGATATACTTATAATCAACTGGAAATAATCAGAACATTTTTTTCTTAATTAATACTAACATTCAACTAAAGATTTGTTTATCTGACTTGCTGCAAGCTCTGGATTTCGGTGTAACTTTTATGRTTCCCTCTTTTCCCCTTCTCTCCTTTTTCAGCATGGTGTTAGTCTGTATCTTCAGGATAAAGAAGGCTTATCAGCTTTGGATCTTGTGATGAAAGACAGGCCAGCATATGTGGTGTTCAAGAAAACTGGTAGGAAATCAAATACGTTGTATTTTAGGAGGTCTGTTTCAGCAGMATATAAATATGTGTACCTGTTTAGACAAATGTTATGTTTCTAAATAGGATTTTATTGTGMGAAAACAGAAGTTGTGGGGTCACTAATATAAGACTACAGAAACAGCATCTTAGCAACAGATGCAGAATGTCTTTGCATAAAGAAAAGGAAGACGTGACAACAGATTATGATAGAGGGAAATCGAATATCTATCATATGAAGAAAGACTAAGTGAGCTGAGCCGCCCTTTAGCCTGGAGAAGACTGAGGGGGGATCTTATCAATATGTACAAATATCTGAGGCGAGAATGTAGAGAGGATGGGGCCAAACTCATCTTGGTGTTGGCCAATGGTAGGACAAGGGGCAATGGGTGTAAGTTGCAACACAGGAAATTCCATCTGCCTATGAGGAAGAACTTCTTCCCTGTGAGGGTGACAGAGCCSTGGAACAGGCTGCCCAGGGAGGCTGTGAGGTCTCCTTCTCTGGAGGCCTTTCGAAACCTGTCTAGATGCCACTCTGTGCCCCATGCTCTGGGTGTCCCTGCTGGAGCAGGGAGGTTGGACTAGAGGACCCTTCCAACCTCAACCCTTATGTGAAATAAAAATGCCAAGTGATGGTCTGTTTATTTGATTTCAAATTATTGGAGGAATTTCAGTCTCTTTGGTAGAGCAGCTTATACTGCTTCTTTGGTTTTTGTAAAAGATTTTCAAGTTGCAGATGCTGTCTCTAAAATGCCTATCTGTAAAGTTCCTTTTTAGGTAAAACAGCTTTTGTCCTCAAATTTTAAAGATGAAATTAAAAGTTAACTTTCAAATTCTGTATGCATGAGACTGTTAAAATTGGCAATCTGCAGGTGTATATGTATGTGTGTATTTTTTTTTCGACTGCAGATCCCACAGAAGTCTACACTTGGGGAAACAATATTAATTTTACTTTGGGTCATGGTGGTCAACAGAGTAAACATCATCCTGAATTGGTGGACCTTTTCCCTCGCAATGGCGTGTATATCAAACAGGTATTCTGAAAGAAGTACATGGGCTCTCTTTTCAATGAACCTAGGAGGTTTCATGTCAAACTTTAGAAAATTCCTTYGGAAAATGTAACTTTGAGTCCGATTACTCCTAATTCTGCCTTGTAAGGAGTTCCTGTTTTTATGGTAAATCTAATTAGAGGGCTGAGAAGCGTTAGACTGTTAGGTTACCTTTACTCCCTCCCATGAAAACACKGTTTTCTGATGTGGGAGGTTGATAGCTGGTTAAGTATTTCCCACATAAATCAGACCTGAATATCACTAAATAATTCAGAAGCATGATACCTCTGTAAGTGATTTGAATTTCTAACCTTCTCTCGAACTCATAGTGAATCGACTGGAACAGTTGATGTGTTGTATACAAAAGCCTTTTTTTTTTTACAGATGTTAGTGCTTGCTGTAGCAATGGCTTTTCTCTAATAATTTATTGTGGCTTTAAAAATACTTTCAATTAATCTCAACCTTAATACAATTTGAATGCAAATGATTTGTGCCACAGTCTTGTTTGCCTCAGCTCTTCTGAGTGTTCTTGCTCTTAACACTGAATCTTTTGGACTCTTATTTTGGACTCTTATCAGGGCCATATCAGATTGTATTTTAATAAATACAAACTGCAAATATTTTCAAGTATGTTAATAAAACATAATGAATTTAAAGTTGAATGTTGGTGTTCTTTGCAGGTTGATTTTGTATCACCTGTGCTTTAATGCTAGTATCCTGCTCACATAGTCACGAACAGCTAAGGAAATCATTACTTTGGAGACTGCTGGTAGTTTTGTTTAAATCTTAGCTTTTAAAAAAGATACRGGCTAAGATCTAACTTCTGTTACGTTCTATAACCATACCCCAAAGTCAGGGGAATTCTTGTCTAAATGGTTTATTTTCTAGACCATGGTCTACAATCTGGACTAGTCTAGTAATTACATCAGGGCAAGACATGCAGTAGATGTATCTGACTTTCAGGTTACTTCTCTTTTCCCTTAAGAAGGTAGGGGAGGTTGTGATGATACTTTGTAGTGGGAAAGTCTCTTGGTAGCTAATTTGTATTAGCTTTAGGGCAGGCTTTTTGTTACAGTTAAGAGGATTAACAGCGTAGGCCACTATGTAAATTGGCAATCATACCCTTTTGCTTTGTTTTACTTTTGTGTAGTTGRCATCCTTTTCCATTTGCTCATATTAATGAGCTTTTATGATTATCATTCAGAAGRGTTGCTCACCCTTTGGTCAGTTATCTTCTTTCAGGAATGCTGTTTAAGTTGTTTAAATCTTAGAATGACAATTCTGTATTGCAGCATTTTTTACTGTTTCATGTTTACAATTCTGTATTGTAATATGTATCAAYTTTCTTAAAGCTGAACTTCATAAAATATTAGTGGCCTATAATTAAAGATTATTCAAGAAAACTAATTATTTTTATGCTTCCTTCCCTACTTGTTTTACCTCAGGTCGTACTCTGCAAATTCCATTCCGTGTTCCTTTCTCAGAAAGGACAGATTTATACATGTGGACATGGACAAGGAGGACGTTTGGGTCATGGTGATGAACAAACATGCTTGGTATCGTATCACTACTATTTTTTATTTCAAACATGAGGTTTAAAAGCTGAATTAGAGTTTTGTGTTTGAGTACTTTCAATGATTTTCAGATCAATTTGGTGATTTAAGCAACAAAAACATCTCCAGTACTACTGCTGTGGAAGAGAAAGGCAGCATGTACATTTAAATATACCTTCAGTTAGCTGGTTGCAAAGTCAAACTTAGGTGTTAAGGCTCTTTTGATCTGAAGGCTAGCTGATATCAGGTGAAAAAAAGTAACTCCTGCTTAGCTACTGTCCTAGATAAGTTTGATGCAGCCAAATGAGTGTTGGGGCTGATGCAAAGGAAACAGTAGTATTGTGGGCCAGAAGTGAAATGGAAGTGATGGTAGTTTCTGTTGGTGTAACGTTAGTTACATATATGGCCTTTGATTATTGTCATTTTTCCCCCCCCTTCATGTTTAGGTTCCAAGACTTGTGGAAGGTTTGACTGGTCATCAGTGTACCCAGATAGCAGCAGCTAAAGATCATACTGTTGTCTTAACAGAAGATGGATGTGTCTACACATTTGGTCTAAATACTTTCCACCAATTGGGTATTCTTCCTCCTCCTGCTAATTGCAGTGTTCCCAGACAGGTAAAAAAATAAAATAAAATTAAAATAAAAAAGTTAAGTGTTGCTGTTTTCTGTAACAAAGGGAAATGTGGTGCTAGCCCTAAAAACTTTTAAACTTTTTTTTCAGAACAGTAGAGTAGAACATGAATTCAGATAAAATCTTGATTCTGTGTTACTGTACATGCCARTCTCAATGCTTGCCTGTGCCCCATTTAGATTTTTTGTAAACTGAACTGTACTAAACTTTATACTGCTAAATATGACAAGATGCAGTTGCCAAAAACTTCCTTCCTTTTTTCTGAGATGTTCCTGAAACCAAGAGTAAGAAATAAAGTTATTATTTGAGATTCATGTTTGTAACCTATTTGGGATCTCTGGACAAGGGATCTAAGATTTGGGTGGTTTCATCTTTGCTGGAAGTGCTTATGGTCCTGTAGTTGTAATGCTTTGGGAAAAATAGCAACAGGGAAGAGAAACAAACAAAGAGAATCAGCAATGCATCAGGGCATGGTCATCAGAATCTTGACTACATTTATTTGGTCAAACTGTAAAACTGTATAGAGGATTTTTTTTTTTTTTTGACGATAAGAATGATTTTGCCTTTTATTGAAAGAAAGATTCATCTGAAATAGAATAACACTATGCATTAAACCAGTAGAGTATTAGAAAGGTAGGAAACAATTGGCCAAGAGAACTATGGAGATCAAGTATTTTGGTCTCTGCATAATGATAGTTGTGTATCCACAGTGTTTGCTCTGATTTGGATCATCAAGACTGCTTTGGAAAAATCAAGTTAAATTTGAAAAGCAGTAATGTTAGCATTCTGCAATGTCTGTGGAGGAGTGAGATTTATAAGCTAAAACTTTGTAAATAAAACTTTTGCAGGACCTGAATCCTATATGGCTGTCACTTATTCTTGTGCTGTGCCATTCTGTTCAGCATCTTGCATATGAAGACRGCCTAAAGATTGACTTCTAGGCTTGACGTGATAGGCAACAACACTCTTGCAAGAGTGTCCCACTTGACAGACTTCTGAAATCCTGACTCTTTATCCTCATTGACACCAATACTGCATCCTTAGTGACTTTAGGAGTTAACTGTTGTCAGAAGTTTGTACATGTGAAATTCACCTGTTGCTGCTTGATATTAAGATGTGCTTTGGATTTGTACTTAGGTTCAGGCAAAAAACCTGAAAGGTAGAATGGTGATTGGAGTGGCTGCAGGCAGATTCCATACAGTGCTATGGACTAAGGAAGCAGTGTATACCATGGGTCTGAATGGCGGCCAACTAGGTAAGGTAGAAGTGTTCTAAAAATAAACCCCAGCCATTAAAAGCTGTTACTCATAATGAAGCTGTTACTGCTTCTTTCAGTGGAAGCCTTGTTTAAACTTTCTCTTATTTTTTCCCCAGTCTGAGGACATCATCCTGCCACCCTTTTTCTCTAAGAATATTTTTCGTTGCTGCCAGTCACTTTCATGTTTGGGGATGATAGGACATAGTCAGACCTAGCTGTTACTTGAATTTCTTTTATAACTCTTGCTTTCCGTGTATCTTGCATGGCCCTGTTCCTGAAGACTTTCAGGAGATGGTATTACTGTGCTGTGAGTTTCCCCAGGGCGTGCTTGTCCTCCAACAATCAGCCTCCTATCCTTAATAAATCATAAAATAGTATTCAGTTCTGCTGCTTATGACCTTCCTTTCCCATATGCTGTAAACCTGCTGCTGTTAACTTTGCCATGCTAACTTTTTCAAGTGAAATACTTCCCAATATAAAGAGTGTGTGTGTAATTTTTTTTTTTCCCAACACTGCCATAACCAGAGTTGTCACTTAATTCAGGATTACTTGGAAGTCTAGGAAGAACCTAATAAAATATATTGCCAACAAGTGAACTATTGAATGAATGAGTTATCTTAATTGCCCTGGACTCTTCAATAAAACAGAGTAGTGTAACATTGATTTGGATCTGCAGTTCTGTATCTSTGCAGGCAACAGCTAGCTATTTCTGGTTAGACAGCTGTTGTTAGCTATTAGATCTGATCATCAGATTCTGACACTTTTTTCTTCCTGGGTAAGATTGCTAGGGTATGTGCTAAAACCTGTTAGAGAAGAATCTTACTAATCCATATTTTGGGAGAATTTTCTTAATATATGCACTCACCATGTAACTTTCTTYGTGGTTGCATGTGTTAAGATTATTCTGGCACCCACACAGTTCAGCACAGTACCATATAGAAATAGCAACTTGAATCACGAGCGGTACAGTTGAGTCAGCCTGGCACTGTGATAGACCAGGCTAACAAGCCTTGCCTTTCTCAGAGGTTTGGGTATAGCACTGTTACTGTCATAACAGCTAGTTTTGCTGCTCACTTCTGCATTTTTGTACCTAGCTTCACTTTGGTGCAGATGAAGTGCACACAGAAAGCGTGCTTATGTTGTGTGAACTTTTGAAGATTCTTTGTGTCAGGATTCCTCCTGCAGCAGAGCATTAATGGTCTGATTTACTTTGTTTTCCCAGGCTTCAAAATTACAACTCCTGCCCTGTCTGTTTCTTTCACTCCCTGCCTTCGTGCTTACCTGCACTACTCTAAGTACTCTAACTTGTAGGTCAGACCTGTTTGGTATCTTCCAGTGACTGGAATAATTTGTAGTTTATGCATTGTGGGACATGAAGGGTAGTGTCTTGAGCTTTAATGTGATCAAATATGTATCTTGCAAAATACCTTTCTTTGGAATCACTCTAAATGGAAGGACAGTACGACTACATAGCTTGACAATATTAAATAGCTTGCTCAGTAAAATGTGACTGACTTTTGCCTGTGTGCATGTTAAAGCTTTGAAGTTTCTGTTATTTCAGTTTGTGGTAAACCAGGCTAATTATTTTTGAAGACCGATTATCTAACTCCCTCTAGAAGTGACTTTCAAAGTACTATTGCAAAGCCTTTAATGAAACTGTGGAATGTCAAATAATGTTCTTGGGGTGGGTTGTATTTTCTAGGTTATCTGCTCGATCCTAATGGAGAAAGATGTGTAACTGCACCTCGCCAAGTTTCTGCTCTACACCATAAAGATGTTTCAGTGTCCTTGGTCTCGGCAAGCGATGGTGCTACAGTCTGTGTTACTGAGAGAGGAGATATTTATTTACTCGCAGACTATCAGTGCAAAAAGTTGGCTTCAAAGTACGTGTTACTCTTCTAATCTGTGAGGAAGTAAGATGGGGAAAAATTTCACTGGAGTCTTATTCTTGCAAAGTGTTATAAAGATTTTTGTGTTGAAAGTGGAGATGATGAAATGATTCCTCCACATTTCTGTGCTTGTGGTAATTTTTCATATGGGCTGTACTGTTGTGCCTGCTGCCTTTTCAAAGTGGGGAGGGATGTTTAGGCTAAGGTGTTGCTGAGGTGCACTAAAGATGTTTACAAAAAAGATAATAAGAGGAAATGCAGAAAACGGTATTTTTATTCATTTATTAACGTGACTTCATATAAATACATCTTTGTAGAAGCACTGAAGCTTTGTGTTTCTCTGTTATGATTCTGAATTGGTACGTTGCTCTCTATTTCTGGGAGACAGACAACTGTCTGGGAGCAACTGACTGGATACATTGCTGTCTATTTCTGGGAGACTGTCAGACAACTAGGAGGTTGTCTGAACAGTATATGAAAAACATAATGGAAATCTTGATGAAGAAATTGGGTGTTCTGCCTCATAAGCTTATGGAATGATTTGATCTCATTCTCTCTTAGTTGCTTTGCACTAAGAGGTTAGGAGAGGTTGTTAAATGTTTCCTCAGCTCCCAACTGACTTTTCAGCTTTGGTTCAATTTTTAGCAGAATTTGTTAACGAATGCTGGCTTAATGGTTGTTTTAGATTTGTTTTTCTGCGTGATTAGTTGAAAGTTGGGGAATGTCAACCACCATTTTTGGCATTGTTACACTAATACATGGAAAACAAAGCAATTTGCATGGTATGGATTTGGAAAACTCCCAAGTCCAAAAATATTGGCTAAGATATGATCAGGACTTAGTAGTGTAAGATGGTGCTTTAATGCAGGCATTTAAAATGTATCCTGAAACGTGCACAAGCATAACATCTGTAGTCTTGAAGATCGATTGATGATTYGGTGTTTTCACTGCAGGATTTTGTGAGAAACTTGGATATGATGTGATTCATTTAGTGCAAAGCTAAAAAAAATCATGTTAATTATATTAATTATATCAATTTGGGGGTGGTAGTAATTGTTCAGTKTCAACTACCTCAGCTATAGTTTTGATGCCTCTTGAAATGAAAGAAGCAATATATACTGAAGAAATACTAATTATTCTGTGTTCTTTCAGACAGCTGAACCTTAAAAAAGTTCTTGTTAATGGAGGATATTTGGAGTACAAGGTAGATACCCAGAATCTTAAGGAAAAYGGAGGTCAGAAGATCTGCATTTTAGCACTGGATGAAGCTGGAAGAGTAAGTTATGTCCCTAAAACCACAATTACGTAGCAAGTTGCATATGGGTATGGRTGATGGGAGTCACTTGGGCTCTCCTGGCAAGCCTTTGTTTTAAATAAGAAATCTATATGAAACAGACCTTGGGGAAAACACATGCYGATATAACAGAGTAACTGCGTTCTCTTGTTTTGCTTTAAACACAAATTAACAGAATAAAATGAATAAAATCTTACACAGCAATGCCCAGCCAATTTGTATAGAGTTGTTAAGATAGGTTCTTCTGCTGTCCCCTTAGAAGGGATCACCACCATGTACAGTATTTTTTGTTGGTTTTTGTTTCTCTAATCAGCACCCCCCCCAGTGGCTTTTTTGGCGGGGTTGCAAACTCCCTTACCACTGCACACGTGTGTCTATGTAGCTTACAGGATGCGTACTTCAGGATTTTATGGTGCCATCCCTGGTCCTTACGCAGCCTGTTTCAAAGCAGCAGCCTGAGAGCTGAGCCTTCAGAGCCACCTAAGCCTTCAGTGCCATCTAGTGGTGCTCATMCGAAGGCCTGGCTACTGCCATGCCGTCTGCTTTAGTCGTGCACCAAAGAAGAGGGCAGTGTGGGTGTTCCCCTTCCTTGCATTTGATTTATTAGCACCGTGCCTTTGGGGTACTGATTTAGCTGCAAGACACTGCTCAGTTTTCCCACACTGGTAGAGCTGCGTCCACCAGTAGCATTTGAATGCTGGTAAACGCTGGGCTCTTTAGTGCTGTAGGCATTATAAAATACTGAGAAAGGTGGGATCTTCATGCTGTTATTTCCTGGATCCATACCTCCTCCTTTGAAGGCCTTCTCTTTAAGGCTCAAGAGAAGGGAAAGGAAATTATTTACTTGGATTCCTTTCCTTCTTCCTCATGTAGATGTTGTCAGACCTGTGACAGCTCCTTAAGTGGGAGGGAAAGAAAACCCAACTTTAGCACCACTGATGCAGCATCCAGGCTTTCCTTTGCTTAGGGTTGTGGCTTCACACCCACCTCTTCTTGATGTATTTCCTGTCCCTGACTGGGGTCTGGCTGTGCATGCAGTTCTCTAGGCTGCTTTTTCTCAGGTTGAATGTATTTAAATTTATTTTTGGTCATAATCTCCACTAAAAGCACAGCACTTGGGTATGGAGAAACCCAAGACTTTTGTCAAATGATGTAACTGCTTGGTATGCTAGCTTTGAGTGTAGATGATTGTGGTGCAGATGACTTAATATTCATAAAAGCTTCTTAAGTGCAGTCAGGAGCAGATGAATCTCGATGTTATAACCATTTCCTGGAGCCCCTTGTGAGATCTTTGTTATAGATGTTCGTAACACTTCAGAATAAACTTCTGAAGATGTGCAGTTTCTCCTCAGAGGCTCCTTAGATGGCATGTTCCTTTGTAGTGTATGACTGCTTTTGCATAAGAATTTTCTCTTTCTCTGCTATTACAGGTGTTTTGTTGGAAGTCATCCAACAATCCCATGAAGCAGTGTCGCTGGGTGTATGGCCGCCAGGTCTTCATGTCTGATGTTGCTTTAAATAAGAACGAAATCATGTTTGTCACGCAGGATGGTGAAGCCTTTACAGGGAGGTTTCTAGAAGACAGGAAGAAAAGCTCTGAAAAGAAAGGTTAGTTATGACTCTAGTTGTTAAGTACTTCAATGTAAAAGCATAGTTGAATCTTAAGTATTTTGCTGCCTGATGTTTAAATAAACTTTTTGGCTTTATATTATATTTCTACTTAACTCACTATCTGGTTTACATCTTTAGTTTTATAACTCTATTTTGCATTCTATCACAGCAAACTCTCTTCTCTTTCTCAAAATAGTTGCATACCAATTGATGCTCCTTTTTTTTTTTTTTTTTTTTAAATTTTTCATGTCATATAGTACTTATTACAGAAGCATCAAATGCATCTCCTTTCACCTGTCTTTGTCCGGGTGCTGAGATGTGACTGCAGGCACCCAGAGTGTTTTTTTAGTTATTATTACTATTATTATTATTTATTGCTATTATTATCTTCAGGGGAACTATTGTATATTGGTAAACTCCTTTATTCCAGAAGAGACTGCAGTACTCGTTAGGTGGAATTATTTCGTTCTATACGAAGAGGCAGCAAGACACTTCCACAAGAATCTTTAGATTAAAACTATCCTATGTGTCACTAAGCTCTTAAAACATCTTCTGCATTTCAGCTAAGAGCTGAAATCTTCAGATTGATCCAGCTTTATTCAGTGACTTTGCTGATGGGCTTGAAGAAATCATAAATGTCATCTTATTGCCTTTAACCTTTGTGTGTTTTTATATATATTTTTTAGCAGAACTTGGATCAAGCCTTCAGAATTCCTCATGTGAAGTGTCTTGTCAATATGATACAAACAGTGTGTATGAACGAATTCGCCTTCAGAAGCTGGCGTTTGTCCACCGAGCTGTAAGCATTGCCACAGATCCTAATGGGTGCAATTTTGCTGTTTTGCAGTCGGATCCTAAAACAAGGTTGGCTTAAAATATCAACAGCTATAATCTTCATGTGTGTGTTGTTTGTTTTGTTCCCTTCCCCACCCCCGGCCCCGTTCTAAGATGAAAGTGAATGGCAGTCTTTGGGGAAAAAAATGAATAAAGATAAAAGTAATAAATAGAATACTGAATCACATTCCTTGCACACTCTTATTAGTTTCCAGTGTATATGATACATGACTGCCAATTAGCCTTTTTCTTATTGCTTTGAATTATAGCATGAAGTATAGTAAACACTTCTGTGTCTCCTTGTTTAAAAATGACTTGAAGATAAGGTAGTTTTGATGATTTATCTTTACTGTCTTCCTTATAAAGAAAAAAAAATGCTATATATAATATTATGATCTTCCTTATGTGTTTTGAATTGCCTCCATAGCATATTGTTAGTAAATATGTAAGGACTCGGACATGAAGCTTTTGATTAGTCCAGCAAAGCAAGAAAAACTTAAAACACCTCCCCCTTTTCTTCAGAGATGCTGAATCATGTAAAGCTGTATGTAGTTTGTATTTAAAAAAAAAAAAAAAAATAATATTTTTAATTTTGTTCTAGTCTCTATGAAATTCCAAGTGTGTCGTCATCAAATTTTGGAGAAGATTTTGGCAAACTTCTAGATGAAGCAGATGAAATGGACAGCATCCATGATGTGGCTTTTCAGATTGGCACAAGAATTTACCCTGTGCACAAATACATCTTGGCTGCGCGCTCTGACTTCTTCAAGAAGCTGTTTATTTCCAGTGATAATCCACTCGATGTTCCAGATGTCTACCGTAAAGATGAAGATGCTGTTGGATGTGATCTCTATGTAATAGAGAAGGTTCATCCAGAGCTGTTTGCATATCTTCTGCAGTTCATATACACTGATACTTGTGATCTTCTGACTCATGGTCACAAACCAAAAATCATGCATAAAGAAAAATCGGAAGAATATCAAGATGTGTTAATTTCTAACCTGAGCAAAATGAATTTTGATGAAGATAATGGGAAGTCTGCATTTGAGATCTACAGAAATAATCAAGTGCAAGTTATAAATGAAAAACAGAAGAGCAAAACTAAAAAAGGCAAAGTTGCTGGTGAAGAAGTTAACCTCATAAAAATGTTGCAAAGTGCTGCAAAAAAGTTTGGACTTGGCAATTTAAGTGGAAGGTATGTGAGGGGAAGTACATTCATATTCTGGAACATGTCTATGGTATGATTTACTTGACTTGATTCAACTTCAGTTGGCATGAAATTAGGAGGTTAGTTAGGGTCAATTAGTCTGCCTTTTGGTTTTAAGGATGAAAGTTGCACTAGTGTCGTGCATTGTCCGCCTTTCAGCACAAGATCAGCTTGTTCTGACGTCTTTTTCCCTGAAAACATGTATGACATTTTGAATAATGTCAGAAGCAGAATTCCCTGGTGTGATTCAGTAGGTAAGGCAATTCTTTCCGACTGGCTTCTGTGTCCTGACAAGGGGCTGTTTGCCCTTTATTCTGTTTTGGTATCTCTTGAAGGTTATTTAGAACATCTAGCCTAGCATCTTTGGACTGTGAACTCTTATGGGTTTGACATCCAGTGCAAGTGACCTGACTTTCCAGACTGACTACCTTAAAACATTGATATCAGTTTTGCTAGAGACAGTGGATTTTACCAAGTGTTGGATAGATGGAGTCTTATGCTGCGGCCCATACTCTTCTATTATTTTTGTAGATGGTGAGCACATTTAGCATATAACAGTAAAAAGTGAAGTCAAGTACTTGTTCAACTGATGCTCTTTTAATGTTATATGAGGAAAGTACTGGAAATGAAATCAAATGTGTCTCAACTATATGTATATATTTTTCCTGTATTTGTCTCCTTTCAGAAAAGGAAATTAGCTTTCAGGGCAGTTTTCTTGTGTACGCTACATAAAGATGTGAAGCTGCTACTAAAACTGGATGCTCATGTAAAATTTTCCTTTGAAAATAAACTATTTTCTAATCTACTAGCAACACCCTTGGATGTTGTGCTAGAACACGTCTTCTTTACACCATTCCCTTTGCCCCTGGTCAGATACCTAAGTAATAAATCACAGAACGGTTGAGGTTGGAAGGGACCTCTAAAGATCATCTAGTCGAACCCCTCTGCTCCAGCAGGGACACCCAGAGCACAGGGCAGCATCCAGGCAGGTTTGGAAGATCTCCAGAGAAGGAGACTCCACAGCCTCCCTGGGCAGCCTGTGCCGCGGCTCTGTCACCCTCACAGGGAAGAAGTTCTTCCTCACATGGAGCTGGAACTTTCTCTCTTTCAATTTGTGCCTACTACCCTTTGTTCTATTGCTGCCCACAACCGAGAAAAGTTTGGCCCCATCCTCTTTACATTCTCCCCTCAGGTATCTGTATATGTTACAGATCTTAATCTTCCCTTATAAATGTAATTCTTGTTTTTTTGACCTTGAGATGATGGGCTTAAGGCTTAACTACAGCAGTATAACTTGAAGAGAAGTAAGATTATTTTTACACTTTAGCTATATCGGACCCATTTTGTGCCTTGCAATGAGGACTTTCAAGAAATGACCAAATCAATCTAGTTTTCTGTGATGTGCAGTTTTGATTCTTTTTTTTCATAATTTATAATATGAGCCTATTGAAAGGCTGTTACTGTTTCTTTTAATAGTTGGAACTATATATTAATTGTATTTATTACTGCTCTTTTGCAGGTTGGATGGAGTCAAATTAGAAAATGGAAAGATAAACGTTGTCAACAGGAAAAATGGGAACAAACCAAAGTTGAATCAGAAGAAATGGTAAACTTGCACAATTGGATTGTGTGTGTTGTTTCTTCTTTCCCTTCCTGCCCCCCACCTCCCCATTTCTCTCTTCTGTCGTCTCTTAGACTGAGCTTTAACTTCTAGTTTATATGCCTCTAACTCTTGTTCGGAAGCTAAAGCTGTTTATAGGCTGATATATGAATTGGTAATCTGGAGCAGGTTATATATATTCTTTTGCTTCTTTCTGTTATATGTTAACATATTCTGTGGTTGAATTGTGTTGAGGAATAGTAAGGATGGAAAATCTTGAGTAGTACAACTAAAGTACAGTCTGACTTTTGCAAGAATATTTTTCACTGTTAGTAAAACTGAAGTGGATTAGAGATAAACAAATGTATCATTTTTCAACTGAGGAAAGTCTCTGAAATATCTTTCAGCAGAAAAAAATTCACTACACTTTAATCCTGTTGCTCACTTCAATTCCATTGTTCTGATAACATTATTTATAGGATGGTACTAGAAGCTGAATAATACATACAATAAAAGGTATGTTAAACTACCTTTTTGTAGAATTTGGCTTACCTTACTCATAAAATATACTACCGAATCTTATGGTAGCTATTGATCAATAATAAACTTAATGCAGACCACTTGAAATTAGCTAAATAATTTGATTATGGCTGGCTTTAGTCAGAGTATTTTGAAACAGTGACAGTATTTAAAATGAAATTACTCTGCCTTTTGAGCAGCTTTGCTTCAAGTGAAGAAGATCCATCTTCTGAAACTGTTGTGCCTGTTCTATTAGGCTCATTTCAGCTGACATTATTAAAATTGAGTGTATTCTATTCGAAAAGCCTCAACTTGCTTAAAGTATGCAAGCGTTTATTGTAGTTTATATTTTATATGTATATACTTCCGAATAGTCATAGTTCTGATCCCATTAAATGTCTTCTAGTTCATACCTCTGCGATGTGACCCTGAAATCCTTAGATGGAAAGGAATTCCCGTGTCATAAATGTGTACTTTGTGCAAGACTTGGTATGTGTATATACATATACATTTTTTTCTTTCTGTGAATGAAATTTTACTGCATCTCAAGCTGAAACTACTTTCTTTTCAGATTATTTTCACAGCATGCTTAGCAGCTCATGGATTGAGGTAAGCTTGCTAATAAAGATGTGTAATGTTAAGTTTTAATGCATCAAATGAGTGAAAATGTCATTCCAGAGCAGCATGTTCTAAATAAGTGGGAAAGTAAGAGACTAGATGTTTGGGTTCCATTTTCAAGGCAAAGAAATCATCTTTGGTTTATCTGAACTATTGAGATTCTGTGTTATATGATAATGTGTATTAAAAATTTTTTTTTTACTTTGTTTTAAATGTGTATATTGAGTTCAAGAGTGTATAAAAGGTATCAATCTACTCTTGAAGGAGGCCGATACCTGTAGATGAATTTTCATGTCCCTTCCGTAAGTGATTGTACAATGTAAATGATGTTCATGCAGTCTGGAATAATTTGGGAAAGTACTGAGTGGAAGATAGTGCAGAATAAAGAATTGGTGTATAGAATCCCTACTTGAGATCTGCTGCTAAAGAAATGGAGAATGTCAAGGATAGTCTGACCTTTTTTGATTGCTCTCTAGCTTCTTCTTCCAAAGGTGCACATTTCTTGCTCTGTTTGCTAGTGGTTTGTCAACGGCCTGATTGTCACTGGGCATCCTAATGTCCTTAAATCACTCTTGTTTTAAGAATCAGGATGTGTTGCTAATTCTGAATGGAAGAGAGGAAATGTGCAAATGGACCTGCAGTGACTGAAGCAACCTGCAGGGATTTCCAACTTTCTTTAGCATTTGGCAAGATGTAAATGTAAGAGCTCAGCAAAATATTGGCAGCTCTTTTGTCAAATGATAAAGCTTTACCTCTCCGGATGCGTTTTTCTCACTTGCCCCTGAGGAAACATTTTTGGAAACATTTTGAGGTGACTGATGGAGGAAAAAAAAAAAGTCAATTGTCTATTTTATCAGTGAATTCTGTATTAGCTTTGTGAAGATCATGAGTTAAATCTGTTATTTCGTAAGTAAAACTAAATCATTCTAAATTTGTAAGTAATGCATTTTATAGATCACCTGTTTTCAACCTTGTATCAAAAAAAGGAGAAAAATCTAAATTCCTTCAGAATTTTAAAACTTGATATAGGAAATACATTGGTATCAGTCACATCTCCTAAAGCAAAAGAAATATTTTAATATCAAGCTTTGCTGCAAGTCACCTGAAAAGATGGAAGCTAAGTTTAGTGAAGTTGCATAAATTAATGTCAGATACACAGTTTAATGGCTAATGTTGACTCTTACCCTGAAAAGAATGGAGTTCAGTACTTATACAGGGGCTTTATGTAGCTCTATGTTATCCTTAACAAAAAAAAAAATCTTTTTGTTTTTTAGGCCTCCTGTTGTTCAGCTCTGGAGATGCCAATCCATTCTGATATACTACAGATAATTGTAGATTACATGTACACAGATGAAGCTGTTGCAATAAAAGGTACCAGTAACATATTTTGAACAACTGTAGGTTCTGCAAGTTTCATATTTTTTTAAAATACAAACTGTATGTTTGCTTTGTTTGATGTGGAAGATCCCCATTCACGTGACTCTTGCTTTAAATTTTGGGGTAACAGCTGTTTATCCTAAGCCTTRTCTTACTCTTTTGTTAGCTTGACAAACTTCAGTATTCCTTTTCCCCCACTCCTGTCACCTCAAAAGGCAYCCTTTTGCCCTTGTCAGTACTGTTGCTTGCTCTTAGGAAATCCTGTCAAAATTGCAGAGCTGGTACATTTATCTTCTACTAAATCTCACTGAAAGCTTCATCTGTTGTAGCTGTCCCAGTGTCTTCCTCCACTTGGCTCCATTATGATTTGCCCAGTGTTTATGGGATGCTGTTGTCTTCTAGATTCTCAAAATGTGGAGTTTGTATGCAATGTTCTTGTGGTGGCAGACCAGCTTCTTATATCCAGACTCAAAGAAATCTGTGAAGTGGCCATTGCAGAAAAACGTGAGTTCTCCCATTATGTGATAATGGTTTAAAGATATACACACTTATGTTGTAAATGTTAGTGCTCGTGTGTTTGTTTTTTTTCTTTCCTGCTRTGTATTTCACTAGAGAATTAGTTGCTCATATTCATTTCCTCTGGTTTCCTTTTGCTGTTCATTGTGCAACTGTAATGAACTGCCTATTTAGTGTGGATGATATTCTAGGTTAGTGCAATTTTCCTTTCCTGATGGTTTTTTTCTCTTCCATCTCACTGTCTTGGAAGCAGACGGAAGCGGGGCTTGAGGCAAARCTAACTTTTACTTTTGCCAGTATCTGTCTTTTTTTCAATAAATTTTAAATCCTTGCTTTTAAAATATCATAGGATTTTTCACCTCTTCTCCCCAACCGCCCTCAGTTGTGATATATTGAAACTGTCTATTTGTAGGTAGGACATTTCTATCTCTGAAGCAGCTATTGCATTCAGGCTGCTGCCAAGTTTTACGTGGCGCTTGCTGTAGGTTATAACTTTCTGAGTGYTAGCATTTTCTGTAGGGTAAGAAAAGAGTATGTTTTTTCCTGGTATACTTTAATAACCTGGTGATACTCAGTACGAGCCTTTAAACTKCTAAGTGAGACTACAGCATGCTGTCTAGTTTAATTAATTGTGCCTGCTGTTTGCAGTGACACTGAAGAATGCCGCGGAGCTGCTGGAGTTCTCAGCAATGTATAATGCTGAGCAGCTCAAGCTGTCCTGCTTGCAGTTCATAGGACTCAACATGGCTGCTTTGCTTGAGGCCAGGTAAGGAGGGATGCAGATGCATGTTGTGCACAAGCTGTTAAATTCATGTCTTGCAAAAAACAAAATGGTTGGGGAACTTACAGGGGCAAGTAAGTGTTGAAATACAACTAAATGCTGCTAACTTGAAAGGAAGCTCGCTTATACGAAAAAGGGAGCAATTAACTGGTTTCATTCTGAACATTTTATCAGTGATATAGTACAAGACTGTGTTGCAGCCTGAATTAAGGGGAGAAATTTTTCTTGAGTTTTGTGGCATTTGAGATTAGTCCTAAGTTTGTTCAAAATAAGTAGGCCTATTTTAGCTAGTGCATTTTCTAAAGAGGATGAGCCTGACTTTTGATCATCTCTTTTTTGACCTTGCTATAGGCAGTTAAAACAAAAAAGACTCTAGTGCTTGCTTAACCGATGTTCGGCTAGGCTTCTAGGAAAGTGGAGATTTTTGATAAAGAAAAGGAAAAGCCCAGATAAGGCCTCAAGTTGCTGCTGGAGTATCTATCATCTTCTCGGGGCGATCTTCCCTCATCTTTTCTGGCAAAGACTTAAAACAAGGAAAAAAAAAAAATCAGCTCTTGATGTTCCACTCTGTTTATCCTAGGCTTTTTGTCATATTTTTGGTTTACTTATAGAGGTTCTTAAAGATGTTTCTGGTTTAGTAAGATGTTAAAGATGACAACACTTCTAGAYTGTCATATCACTGCTCTGCTTTTATCACACATACTGGAATTTGTGCTTAGTTGATCATAGTATCATTATTGTTGGAAAAGACCTTGAGGATCATCCAGTCCAACCGTGAACCCCTCACCGCCCTGCCTGCTAAACCCTGTCCCCAAGTGCCTCATCGACACATGTCTTGAACACTGCCAGGGACGGTGACTCCACCTTTTTCCTGGGCAGCCTGTTCCAAGGCTCCACTACTCTTTCTGTGTAGAAATTCTGTGTAATATCTAACCTGAACCTTCTCTGGTTGCAATTTCTGTGTATAGTTTATTCTGGAGAAGAGATTGACCCCTTATCATTACACTTTGTTCTACTTTTGACCTGTCTCAAGCCTATTAGATTAAAACTTAGTCCTTTCACCTTTATGCAAAGAGAGCCTTTCACAAAAGCTAGACCTCTTTAGTAAAGCTTGGTCATTACAGTATTTATTTGTCATAAATATAAAAAAATGAATCTGTGGCCACCATGGATAAATTTTATTTGGAATGTATCTAGGAATCSTTTGATTAATGTTTGTCGAGAGAAATTTGGTTTTGTTTATTTATAAGTATGGTAAACTAAATTTGCATTACTTTCTTAGAACTCTGGATGTCCTAAGTGATGAAGTTGTAAAGGACCTTTCAGTTTATTACAGGAAAATGGTAAGTTGTACAGTGAGTGTAAGATGACTAAGTTTAAAATAAGAAGAGATACATACATGCAGTGCCTGTTGTTAGACTGAATGCAGGGCAAATTAAGGCCCTGCAATTAATTTTGCAAGGTAAATTAAGGTTTGCTGTTCCTGTTATTGTCATGGACTTGGTATCTCCTTTCGTATGTTAGCCACTGGCACAATAGTATTGTGTCCTTTAAATATTTTACTTACAGATTTTAAAGGTACTAATATTCTCTATTTTTTTTTTGGTTAAAAAAGGTTTATTGAAAGTGGCATTTGTTATTAGCTAGCAGAAAGCAGACACAAGCAAATGAGACTTTGTCTAGTGAAAATGCAGTGTGGACAAATAGGAAAAAATAGATAGGAAAACGGTTTGAAAGTTGAAGCCTTGGGTGTAAGAGGAGAACCAAGGTGCATCATAATCCAGTGTGCAGGAGTAAAAGACTTTGCATAACTCCAAAGCCTTGTTCTGTCAGGAGTCACTGGCATTTGAAAACTATGTGCATTGAGTCTGTCATTTAAAGTTTTGATTTTCTTAAAGATGTTACTTATGTTTATAAACACTTTGTTATTCATTACTGGGTTTTTAGGAGATAAATTACTGTGATTTTTTGGTCATTGTGCAAGAGATTATATATCTGCTAACATACAACTTAAGAGAAATACAGTAACAGTTTTTATGATTACAGATTCCAGCTATGGTCAGGAGAGTAATTACTCCATATCCAGATGGACCCGACATAAGTTCTTTGGACCCTGAAGATGGAGAGAACTTTGTCTTTTTAAAGGATGAAATGAACACAGAACAAAATTCTCAGTAAGATTTATTGTTTAATTCCCTCGTTCCCTTTTAATTCCTTTTGTTATATCTTTAACTAGGAGACCTGTGTATGGTGTTCAGGCACTTTGGGTATTGCCTGACTACTGGTTTCAAAGTTGAAGCATGAAAAAACAAAAGGGATGGAGGTTTTGGACTACTTTCTGCCCTCTTTAATATTACAGAATGTTGCAGACGTGCAATGGGATGCTTTCAATCAATAAGAAAATGTATGAGCAAAGGTGGCAAAAGGAGTATTCACAGTAATGTCTGAGCCTAATGCGTRTGAGAGAGCACCTGCATACGTGGAGATCAGCTGCACAGTTCTTTGAGCTTTTCTGAATTGAGAAAGACCAAGTGAAGTGAAAATAGAGAGTTTAATGTACTGCAGATCTGTTTGGAGAATGTCGATAATTTACACYTCTGAGTCTAACAGATTTTTCCTGTAAAATAGTTCTGAAAAAGGAATTCTCAATGTACCGCTTTGAAGCAGKTAGTGGCTCACTGGAGAATAACAAAACAAGCTACCTGTATTTTAGGAATATTAGGAAACATGATCAAACCAACTGTAATTTACAGATAATTTGGTTAATTTGACCTTGGTCAGTTTATAGATGTATGATATTCTGCTTTTCAAGACCTTTTTGTATAGACATGGATGTGACAAAATATTTAAAGTCTTGCCAGGCTAATATGATACGTCTCTTCTCTAACTGCTTTCTAACAATAAATATGCTTTTTCGTTTTTTTAACTAGAAAACTTGGCTGTGACGTTATCACAAATATGGAAAATTAAATTGATAGAATGAGTTGGCAGCATATTCTTGACAGAGGTAGCAAAAYAGAATGTCAGTGTAATGTCCTCTGGAACATTGTATGCTGTTCTGACTACTTGCATCAAGAAAGTTCATACTAACTAAACTGATCCAGAGAAGGGCTAGTGGGTAAGGGAACTGAGATGCTATTTTGAATAAAGCTGCAAGCCTAATCTACCCTGTGGATAGGGGAGTATAAGGATTTAAAAAAAAAAAAAAAAATGTTACAATATTGATGTAAGAGTTGGCTTGCAGTGTACCTAGAATAAACTTATTGAACAGATTTCTTTTTTTCAGTAGAGAATGGTATAATTCTCCATTATAAAGCTCTTCGCAAGCTCTAGTGGTTTTGCCAAGATCAAAGACACCTTTTATTTGATTTCACTTTCCTAATAAGTATAGGAAAAAGTAACATTTTGGTAGTATGACTTTTACTTGCTCTGAAGTCTTTATAGCTTCAGTATTTGTCTTGGGGAAAGAGCAGCAATTTTGCTTTCTGTCAGTTGCTCCGAAAAGTAGCTGGTTTAACCTGACCTAGGTAGCAGTGCCAGCTCAGGCAGTCGCTTTATCATGTGCTGTCTCAGCATTCGTGCCGTGGAGCACATCCAGGTGGAGAAGAATTGTTGTCTTCCTCCTAGATTACTTTTCTAAGAGTTTACTACAGAGTTGTGCCAATGTAGTGGTAATATCAGACCAAGACCAAGSAGCTACTGGGAGTAGCTACTGGGAGTAGGTCTTGCTGTTTGAAGTTTAATTGCAGCAGCTGTCTGAAAAACTTGAGGTTGATGCTGATAATTCTGAGTCTTTATTTCCTGAGTGCTGTAATTTATCTTTTGTTAATAGGGAAGCCCTTTTCAAAAGAGCAAAAAACAAGGCCAAGAAGAAGCCACGGAAACGATCTGACAGCTCTGGAGGGTATAACCTGTCAGATATCATTCAGAGTCCAGCCTCTACAGGTCAGTGCAAAAGAGGTTCCATTCAGATATAAAAATACAGCATCAAGTTTAATAGGTAAAACCAATAAATTTCTGTAGTTTAATAAGCAAATCTTGCAATGTTCTTTTCTTTCTGATAATTGAATCCGTGAAATGATTGACTCAGTTGAATTCTATAAAGTTCTGTTTTGTTCAAAAAGAAGGTTGTCATCCTAAGATTGTGCCCAAAGCTCATATTCTTTAAAAAAACATGTTTTCTATCAAAAGTTGTCCTCTGTGTTTCTAATGTATTTTTATAATTTTTTTCCTAGAATATGAAAAATAAGTCACTTTTTATTTGAAATACAGTAAAACATCTATTTTCAACAGAWTAGTTTCTCTTTTAAGTTCTCTAAGGTAAAGAGGGGAAGATAGGAGTAGTGTTAGTCTGCCAAAATACTTTAAATTGTAAAGATTGCTTATAGTTGTACTAGACTGGTTACATCTTTTGACTATTCTATATTTAGAATATTTTTTCTTCGCATTTTTTAGGTCTGCTTTCATCATATGATTATCATTTGCTCTTATTTCTTAGGCTCAGTAAAGCTGGATAAAACAAATTCTGTGGAGTCGCTTCCAGAACTCTTAACGTCCGACTCTGAAGGCAGCTATGCAGGCTTGAGTAGCCCAAGAGACTTGCAGTCCCCTGACTTCACAAAAGGATTTCATGCAGAGAGGCCTGAGGTTGGCATCCTTTCTTCCTAGTAACTTACATTCTTCCTTCTTCACTGATTGATACTGTTTGTATTTATCTAATCCATAAAAAGAAAGATTTGCAGTTGGGAGTGTGTTTTGAGAAGAAGTTGCCCTTAAAAGGGAATAGAGGTCTTGTTTTAARTACATGTTGTTTATCTGATAGAATAAATAAAAATAAGTAATTCCTATTAAGTCATCTGATGGTGGTTTACTCCTGTAGTATTTTAATTTTTATATGTTATAAKGCTTAAAATCTGAGTGCAGAATATCAAATTTGTGAAGTCTTTACTCATTTCTTCACTTAAAATATAAAGCAGATCTGAACTTCAGAAGAAAAAAACAATCTCTAGAAAAAAAACTAATGTTTTGGGGCTATTGTAGTTGAACAGTTCTACGTACATACTTGTTATAGCTTTGAAAATGCACATCTTGGAGTCAGTTTTCATTTACCAAGAAGCAGATTTGCACTTGGGTAGTACAGAACAACAACAACAAAAAAGTATAAATAAATAATGCAGACTAAGCATTAGTGGATTAACTAAGTTACTGTCTATTTCTAATGTATTCTTCAAAATGTTTCACATGTCACTCAAATTGCTTGCAACATCCTTCAAGTAAAAAAAAAAAAAAAAAGAAAAAGAAAAAATGTAAGAATACTTGTGCAACAGGTATTGTGGTTTTTATTTTTTTAGATGAAGGACAAACCAGGTAATCAGGGTATTAAAGCCTCAAARCCGATCAAAGATGGGAAGTCGTGCRAGGGATCACCAGCAGTGGCACAGTCTGTTCCACAGTCCATTCCCAGCACCAAAACCAGCTCAGCAAGCTCTCCCAATTGGGTTGCTACTAGTTTCAGGTGGAGTAATAGTTATAGTAATCATTATTTTACTTGCAAAGTGTTCTTTATTTGGTACTGTATGCCTATAATTGTCTGTTCAGAGTAAAATGCTAACTGCTATTCAAGCTGGTTGTGTATCAGGTACTATGAACTTTGCCAAACTAAAAATGTCAGCAGACTACAGCAGTCTAAGAAAACTGATGGATTTTCTTAATTTTGTTTGGAAAATAAAATGATAGATACATAAATGTATGGTTAACCCTATATAAAATATTTTCAGCATTCTGAAAATTAGKCAAAAACATTGTTTTAGAGAATAGTGTAGCTGAAGCCATTAGAAGTACCATTGTATTTTGGCATTTTAAGCTATATCTTTTGGCTTAAATGGTCTCTTTAAAAAAGCAACACCTCAGCTTTAACTGATACAGTAATAAATGAATTGTTGATTCTTACTTTTGGCAGTATCTGCATGCATAAGATTAAGCATACTGTACTAGCCTTGCCTGGTGTTCTGTCTCTGACAGTTACCTATACAGAATCCAGAAAGGAGACGTTAAGGATAGAGCAATAATCTACTTGAGTTTTCCCAGCCCTTGCTGGTTTGTGGCTAATGGGCTTTGTGAATACAGGTTAGCAGTTGTAAAACGTAAATCTTATCTCTGAACTATCTCATTTGGCCAAAGGGGATTTTTCAGGCTCTGGTACTACTGACATGTCAAGGAAAAGCTGCAGCAGTGTCATGTAAACTATTTTAAGGGTTAATATTCCAGAGTTAATGCTCCAGTGTTGAGCAGAAGTGAATACTGAGTTCGGGGTCAGCTCCCCTGTGTTAATATAACAGTCAGCCTATGACAGCTGGTTTTGTGAAGGCAGAGGCAGGCAGATAAATGAACAGCCAGTGCTGTTTATGAAGCAGGTTTCAATGTCTGTTTGTGCTGAAGTCTGACTCTAACACTGCCTAATTCGCAAGTGTCTTCAAAAGTTTACAAATACCTAGATGTAATTCGCTTACATTTCTGTGAAAGCTTAAAACTAGGTCTTTTACAGATAAGAAACAGTTTCCCAAACTGTGAAAACATTTAGTTGCAAAACTACTAATTTTGCAAAGGATCTTCTTGGCATATAAAATAATGTTAATCRTATTTTTCAAAGAAAGATCTAATTAAGCCTCTGAAACAGCTCTGATTGATGCCTCTAATTCTTTGCATGGGCAGTTAACTACTAAATAAGTATCCTGAACTGACTCTTTAAAGTAATCACATATTTTTTCATTCCAAAATGCCTCGAAAGTATTTTTGCAGTGTGATCTTAAATATGTATATATTTATAGAATGCTTCTGACAAAACTTTTATTTGAGGTTTGCCATAATTGAGGAAATGGACATAAATTATACATCTGGTTACCAATCATATGTATGATTTGGAGGGTTTCAGTGAAGGTTGTAACTGTGGAATGTAAGTAAAAATGAGTGCCTTGTAAGGTAACTTTTTATTTTTCATTTAGCCCCGCCAGCCCTCCTGCGATGGATTTAAGAACCATCATGGAAATTGAAGAAAATATGCAGAAATGCGGAACCATGCCAAAGACAAATTCAGGGTTGGTAAAAACCAACATCTATAAAAGTAAAATGTGATAGACCAGGCTATTATGAATTTACTTAGTGGTTCAGACAATTCAGAGTCTAAAAGAAGCAAGAGAAAAGTTGACTTTTTGTTTTAGAAGTGTTTTGTTTACTTTGTTAAGATGTTTCTCTGTGAGCATTYAGAACTTACCCCTTTTTCTCTGCTTTGCCAACTGCCTATCTTCATCATTAAGAATATGTTAGAAATGACTGCTTAAACGGATATGTCTACTTGGTTGAATTTGCTTATTTCCAACCAAAAAGATTTAACTCTTAGGAAACTGCTTGTGGACCAGCACTGTAACTGACGCTCAAGTGCTGCTCTTGCTCACATCCTCTGACCTCCCCAGCACCCAGATGTTGACATGCTTGTCAATCTGTTCTCAGTTAGGGCACCCCTAGTTCGGAGAAGTACCTCAAATACAGCACAAGAGGTGTGTGTCTTCGGGGGCAGAGTGTTAAACCTAGCATTTCTTAAATGGAGAGGCATGGAAGAGAACTGTGGAGGTGACACACATGACATTGTATAATGTGACACTGCTAGAAAGGAGAGCCAGGATATAACCCTGGAGCCCTCCAGTAAGCTAAATTTTTGAATAATTTAAAGGACGTTTGTTCTTCTTACACCTTCTGTCTTTGTAATACCAATTCACAGCAGAATGGCTTCTCATGGAATCAGACTTTCCCAGAAGCAAAGGAAAATGATTGCCCTGGCAGCAAAAGATAATGGATCAGTAACTAGCAGCGGGGAGACTGCTCCAGTCATGACCACACCACCCACACCTACAAAAGTTGCAAAACTAGGGAATGCATGGTATGTTGTGATTCACTTCTGTGTTTTGGGCGGATTTTCACGTTGAGAAAATGAGTCAGAAATTTTTCTTATATAACCTTGGTTACACTCATTGCAGAAGACTGTGTTGAGTTACTTGTATCTCTGTTTGGTACTTTAAATGTGTGAAGGGGTGATGGAAATATAGTGGTTATAGTTTAACACTTCAAAACTTTGCTACAAYGAGTTAGAGGATCATCCTTTTTGGCCCTTGACTGTATGTGTGGTATTTGTGGACAGTATCAAAGTGAAGTTTAGGAAGATGGTAGAACATGATCTATTACTGACAAAGTTTCAGAACTTTTGAAAAAAAACTTTATGAATGCTGTTTTCCTCTGTGAAAACAGCTGGAGGAGGAAAACCAAAATGACTTTTGGAGCAGAGCAGTTATGGACCAAAAAGTAGATAACAAAGTTTGGATACAAACAGGATACTAGCTAGAGGGAGTAATGGATGCTACTACCAAGAATTATTGTGGTAAGTATGTGGGAGATGTGTTTAAATTGGCTTTTAATGCCAATTATATGCAATTTAAATATCAAAGTTGATATCGCTGTATCTGATAGAATAATAGATTTATCATGTGCTCAAAGAACTAGCTTTACAGCAGTGAATGTTACATCAGTGAATGCTGTCCTGATCTGTGCTGCTTTTCACAAATACAGTRTGTGCTTTAGCTTGACTTGAGGTGAACACAGGGCAGTTCTTTGTCTTTTCCCATTCAAGAACTCTCTTTGGTAACAGCTTGTTTGTCTATTGGTATACAAATTGGTATTTTGGTATTTTACTTTTAATTGGTATTGGTATTTTACTTTAAGACACAAGTCTTAAGGCACAAGTACAAGTTTTTGACAATGGCTACATACTGTACATTCAGCTTTATGGTTAAAAAAGGATTTTACTATTTTATAGGGCMTTTCAGAGATCACCTAAGTCTGCTCCAGAGTGATAAATATTGCAGTGGATGAATGTGTGGTGAATTCAAACTAGTGTGGTAGGATACAGCCTTTAAGCACTGATAAAAAAAAAAAAAAAAAATAGTGATAGCAAGGGCTTCCCCAAGAGTTGATGAGAGCAGGGTTAAGAAATCTGCTCTCTAGACTTTTGGTTTGATTATAGCTAAAAGAATTGGTGATATGTTTCCAGTGTCCAGTTTCTAAGCTTAATCTATGCTGCTATTACAGCAGATACTTATAAAAATAACTGCCTAAGAAGACCTCGTTTTAAAAATACATCCAATGTATTTCAGGTGAATCTAAGGAAAGAGTAATTTTTTTGTTCTCTACAGGTAGGGCTTAACATGCATTTTCTCAATTTGCTTTCATCCATGTACACTTAATACCAAAATTCAGGAACTTACTGCCTCTTGCTTCCCCTTTTTCCCTTGCCTTCTTTTCCCTCCACCCTCCAGCCCTGACAAATGTTATCCTTAAGTCACCTTGCGCAAAGTGGACTATTTTTCTTTTTTTAAACAGACTGGTAGACTCTCGGTTCTTAACTACAAAGGAGCTCATTCTGTCAGCTGAACTGTAACTGGTATGTCTAGAATGGGAGAAACCTGTTTCTTCCCATTGTAGGATTTGTCTGACTGAATTCTCATGAGCGGATGAATTTCAGAATGCTCAGCATGGATCACCGGGAATGCTCCCCAGAGCACGGTGCTTCCTTTGTGTGGGGTTCACCAGCTAATGCAGGTCAAGGAGCAAATTGATTATTTAGCTTAGTGGCCTTATAGCACCTCCAGTAACTACAGATTTGGTTTAAAAATTTGCACAGAGACCCTGCCAGCTGAATCAAGATGGTGACCAACCTGAGGAATACTGAGTTGTATTATTCCTTATTAAATAAAAACATTCCAGCCACTGTTTTCAATCTTATTGCTAATGTCACAATTATGCCTAAACAACAGGTAACCGAACACCTGCAGTGACCCTCAACTCCCTTACCAACAGTCACATGGGCCCATTCACACACTAATTAACCTGTGAAACTGCTTTTTCACACATCACAGAGTGTGTTGCAAGCCCAGCAATCCTTACGGTGCTGCCCAGCCCAGGGCAGGGTGAAAGGGTGTCCCTTGGCTGRTGCCAAGGGCAGCTGTGGTGGGCAGTGCTGGGGCACGTGCTGGCTGCTTGGCTGCCTCCGCTTGCTCTGGAGGCTCCAGGGACTCTTCCCCAGAGCGGGCGGTGCTGGAGCCAGTGCTCGTCATTGCTGGGCCGGGCACTTGGTGCCTGGGTGGTTTCAACCAGTCGTTGAAAACATCAGTTCTCTCTGTTGGTATATTAACCTTCTTAAAGCTGCACTTTTTTATGTTTGTCTCCCTCAGACCTTGGGAATTGAGGGAAGACCAGGATAGGATTCCTCTCTAGGAGGATGTAGCTGTGAGTTTTCTAATCTCCGTATACAACTTTTAAATATAAGCCTGAATTAGGCTTTGCAGGATGTTGTGTAGCTATTTTTCAATTTAAAATAAATGGCTCTTTAGAGCAAGTATCTGCCCTAAGTTGACTTAAGCACATGAAATACAGCAGCTCTGCCAAAGGGCATTAAAAATACACAGCATAAATACCTTAGTTTGGTATCTGAATAGGCTGACAATTCATACTATTCACCTACCCTCCCTACTAGTTGAGTATARTTCAATTTTAAGCTATTGATTGCTTACAAAAGCAATTGGAAATTGGAGCCTTAATGCTCCAATTAAATAGATTTTTAGAAGTATCAGGGCACTACTGTGCTATATGAACAACCTTAAGGGAAAGGGCAGTCTATACTTTTGGGGGATAGAATCCAGTTTAATGTTCATGTGGTCACACGTGCTTCTAAATGTTCYTTTGCAGAGTTTCTCTGGCTGCTAATCTGGAAAATGGCCATGGCCCAAGAGTTAAGGCAAAGAATAACTGAGGAGTATGTGAATATTTCAAATTAACATCTAGTTGTTGGCTAAGAGCATTTGCTAAATGAACCTTAAGCTGTCTTAGGCAAGCCATATATTGTTTGCCTCGGCTAGTCGTCCAGACTGACTTTGTAAATAAAGTAGAATGATAAGTATTCCTCTGCTCTAATACTGTATCTGCAGAGTGCTAGTCTGGAGACTCAAAATGGACTGCTAGAGTGCTTCTGGCAATGGTTTGAGCTTTCCATGCATGCAGTATATTGAAAACTATAGAACTTGTGTTGCCGTGAAATAAGATACTCGTCTTGGATATGCAGCAGGAGCACTTGCCAGAAGGGTGTGGGACCTTCCGGCTCTTTTTTGGTTGACAAAAAGACAAAATATATCCTAGAACAGACTWTATCCTTTCTGCCAAAGGAAACCTACAGTTTTGGGAGGTTTGGGAGGGCTGAAGCTACACTACATCCTTTTTTTCCTCCTCTTTCCACCATTCGTAAAATTCACACTGGGAATACTGTAAAAGTGTACTGTAAGAGCAAGAAAAGAGACGGTTAYGAACCTGTTTGTTTTCCAAACCTGTTCTGATCTTTCATGTTATTCAGGAGAGCCTTTCAAGACCAAAGAAATAAGGCAGTTAGTTTCTCTCTTGAGAATTAACAGTGTATATACAAAAATGTATGTTTTAGTGCTCAGGCCTTTAGTTTCTTAGTGTTTAGGTGGAAATGCAAGCTAGTGCTACAAGAGATAAGATGCGCTTAAACTTTGAGTGGAAGAATCCTACTGGTGAAAAACACTTTAGGCTGTCGGCACCGTGTTGGGCAGGCTCGCAAGCTGCCAAGGACGGAGGTGTTTTGTGGTGTGTTGCACCAGGCTGTGATTACAGCAGGAGAATCCATGGCAGTGGGTGGGAGCCTCTGACAGTGGATCCCAAGGGAACCATCTGCCAACAGGGGACAGTAAAAGCTTGGTGAAGTTCTGGCCAAGCACTTGCCAGATGGCGGTGGGAATAGCAGATGTGCAGAACGACTCCCCAGCCTCTGAGACTGGCACACTCCTCTTCTGTTTTTCACTCCTTTCGAGCTGCTCATGCAGTATATGAGAAACTCATGGCCTGGTGGTCTGGCATAAGGCTTTGTGTGGAGTATTTGGATGGTTTTCTTGCAGCATTTTAAAGCTCTCCTGCAAAGCAAAATTTGAATTTCGTAATGTTTGCTTGTCCTAATTTGTTTAGTAAATAAGGGTAGTTTAGAAGTCTTCAGTTCAGATGCTCTCTTCCTTGTCATAGTTGTATAGACAGTAAGCATGGCACAGGCGAATTGCTTTACATCAGTAGGGTTTACATTGATACGTTATTTCTTTGTGTAACTATTGAGCAGATCTGTTTTTCTTAAATGTATTTTGTGTGTTTGATATTTTGTAAATAGCTCTTTGAAATGAGTGGGACTGCTGTGGTTAGTAACGTTAATTAGGTACAAATGTCTGAAGAACTAAATCAAATATCTTGATGGGAGAGTGGAGAAACTGGTAATTTTCTTTTTTTAATTTATTATCCTTTTTAGGAAAAATGTTTGGATCAAAATGTTTGAGGGTAGCTATTGTTCTAAATTGCTCTGTTTTTTGTACTTGGTGTTTTATTTTTGAATGATAATGTACAGCCTCTAGTTCAGTAGCAGTGCAAGTTATACAAGTAAAAGAAAAGGAAGCTTGTTGGACAGTTTTACAAATCTCCCTGTGGAGTAAGGGAATTACAGAGCCTTCAGCTGGTTGGAGTAATTCAGTATCCTCAGGAAAGAGACTCGGGTATCCTTGCCTTGCATGATGGCATGCTGGAATATATTCAGCCAAAGAATTAGAGCATTGCCCAATTTATCTGGCCACTTTTCAAGGATTAATACTTTCAGGGAAGATGCATCTTGTCTGAGACAGGACATCTGTGAAAATAAAATGCTTTTTTAAAAGGATAGACCTGGAGCAAGATGGATGGAGAACTTTTTTCTGTGTAATGAAATGCTGTGCTATTTATTCTTCTAGTCTTATATGTATTTATTTTATAGAGAAGAGTGGAAGCAGTATAACATATGGACAGGATGGGAATAATATTAAAACTTAAGGTGACCAGGAGTTGCTGTACTTGCTATTGGGAAGTAAAGTGTGCCTTCAAGAGTGTTTCATCCTGTGCATCCTAGGCTGCCATTTCTTCAGCTTCTGGAAGAGAGGTCCCATTTCACAGCCATGCCTGCCGATTCTAACGTGAGGTTAATATGCATCTTTAACCTCAGAGAGCTGAAGTTACCTGGTGCTTACTCATTTGACCCAAAGTGATGTCTTTTAGTAGATGGGGACTAGCAGKGGACAAAAACTACCATAGACTGTATTTTTTAAGTCAAAAGATCCTTACCAATATCTGAAATGTGGACTAGAATGAAATTTTAGAAAAAAAAAAATGCAAGTATAAAATGAATGGCCTTCTGTTTTGTTTGTTTTCTATAAGGGCATCTTCATTACCTTCTTMTTTGCCAAAGTCATTCCGTGATCTTGTAACGGAAGAAGAAAAATGTGCGAGTAATTCACTAGGTACTGGTGTCAAAAGAGCTGGATATAAAGGACCTGAGGATCCACCAAACCACAACCCTGCAAGGTGAGAGCTTTTCTTAATTGTGTATAGTATTTTTAGTGAATTTTAAAGACTCACAATAATGTGTGAAAAAAACAAAAACAAAACAAAAAAAAAATTCTCACTAATACGCGGTCCCAGGCTCCCTGATGGCAACCAGGGCGAGTCCCTGCCAAGGGTTGCCACACCAGCCCTTGGGGACAAAGTGGGCTGGCAAGGTCAAATGTGGGAGTCCAGGCAGGTTTGGGGTCCACAAGRCTGGGCCTAGGTATGGCTGCAGTGTGGCTTGAGCAAGACTTAAGATTGAGGGCTGAGCTTTAATGCAGCTTCTGATCAAAGAGAAGGGACTGCCCCCCGCTCCCCCCCCCCCCCCCCCCCCCCCCCCCATGGGTTTCTCACAGCCCTTTCTGACTGCCTGGCCCTTGGCAGCAGCCTGACCCCGGGCTACTCAGCTGGGCTGCCAGAGCTGGGCTCAAGTGCTGGCTGCCAAGCCCTGGGAGGCTGGGAAGGGTTTGCAGGCCCTGCTGGGAAGCACGGGGCCTGACACCAATTACCTCCCAGTCTTCTGTGAGAACMCCTGCTCCTGCCCCCTCTGAAAATAGTAAAGAAGAGACAGTTCTGCTGGGCCTCCCTTCTGGTTGCTCACTTTATGTAGAAACTGGACAGTGTTTCTGCAAAACCTGCTTTTCTTTCGGTGTAGTCTGTGCAATCTGGCCAGTCGGAAATCTCTCGAAGTTGATCCTTTGAGCTGCGTCCAGGCYGCCTAAGCTAGCTGACTGAAAATGAGGTGTTAAGGCAGCAGGAGCCTAGGTGACTACGTTGACTATAGTCAGTGGGGGGAAGAAGGACACTTCCAAGCTATTTCTCGTCCCAGAAGGTGCCTGTTTTTGTCTCTTGGTTGAAGGAGGCAGTCATCTAGGCTCTTTACATTTCAAAGTTAGGAGCTCAACTTTTGAGTTGAGTTAATTTTATTCTTTGTTCAGTTCCTATCACAGTAAGCGCTGATGTTGCTTGCAGCATTCATGGTCTGTTTTGGTGAAGACTAATTATTCACAGCYTTCACTCTGCTTTTTATGAGAAGGAAACTGAGTAGCTGCAGAGCGTAAGGGATCCTGATCTTCTGATGTCAGATTTACTGATGGGCCACTGAGGATAATTGCGTGGCTTGTGTTCCTGTTTTCCCTTCTTTGTCTGCCGCAATTAAACTGACACTTTTCATAAAGCATAATATTTCAGTAGTTTCTGGATGTGATTTGTGTGTGTCGTTGCAGAAATACTCTTCCATACATTATCACCTTCCAKCTGTTTGCAGCCCTGAAAGTTTCCGTTGATTACCAGGGTCGTGAATACACAGATGAGATCTGGACTCAGCTCAAGGCGAATTAGCTGAGAAGCTGGGCTGAGAGATGTGACTGCCCTGCTTGCAGGGTCAGCCCGGCTTGGGGAGCCAGGCTCTGCAGCTGTGCATGTGGAGCTCCTAGTCCAGGCTAGTCCTGCGCRCCTGGCATGGCTTCACTTCGTTGTGGCGGCCTGGGTTGTCTTCACTATGTTACTCCAGGGAGCACTGAGGAGTCTTAGTGGAAACATATCTGTGGCTTCAYATGGGAATGGCCTAGTTCTGGCATGGCCCATACTGAGCTAATTAATAGTTCATGACTCAAAACAGTACAACAAAATCCAAAGGTTCTGCAGGAGACCAGGCTTTGTGCTTTCTTTCAAAGGAATCATTAGGTCAGGGAGGTACTAGACCTGAACTGGCTTCAAATGAGCAATTCCTGCCGGATCACTGGGGAGCCGAGTGCTGAGGCACCGCGGTGGCTGTGCAGGAGTCAGGGCAAGTTCAGCCAACGGAGTTAATCAGACTGGTTCAGTACTGAGCCAGTTTGTTTCCATGCAGAGCCACTTGTGTCTCTACATCAGTCTTTAATTTTCAAGGCTTCCAAGCTCTATATTTTTGAGGCTTTTTCCATTTTTCTGAATATCCCAGCTTCCCTTTTCCTGCTGTTCCATTTCTCTTGAATTTTTTGACGCTAGCTGAGGAATGAATCTAGCGTGTTGCAATATCTGCAGTTGATTTAGTATCTGGGCTAAGTGTGTTACTAGCAAGAAACACAGATGTAAATATGCACRAAGAACTTCCAAATAACTGAATTGCTTACTGCATTTAGAAGCTACACTTAAATTGAAAGAGGTGACTTGTTAAGTTTATCCTGACTGGTCACTAGAGTGTGCTGTGACACTGGAACTGTTAATTATGCTTTTAGAAAACACTCTTACATGAGAAAAAACTTTCCTGTCCTGGCAGAGGTTGGTGAAGCACTTTGAAATGGTTTGTGTGGTTGTGCTGTGAACTCCTTGGACTTGGAGTGGGAAGGATGCAGTAGATGTCAAGTGGGGCAGGCAGGGAGGGGTTACAGTCAAATGGGCTTGTAGGCATTATTAGAGCAGGTGGAAGATGACACCAGAATAAGGTCATTTAGTAAGTTGGCTCTTTCTTTCTTTCCTATTTTTATTATCCTATTATCTTTTTTATTTTCTTGTCCCCTGTTGTCAAGATCCAGGAATAATTTAGATAAGAAGGGACCTTTGGTGGTGCTCTAGTTCAGCCTCCCGCTTGAAGCAGATGCAACTAGATTAGAGCCTTACCCAGTCAAGTTGTAGGTATTTCCAAGGAAGGAGATAGCCCAGCCTATCTGTGAACCTGTTCCAGGGCTTGTTCCTTGTTCTGTCTCTATGCACATCCAGGAAGATTCTTGCTTCTTGTTTTCCGTACCCTCCCCTTAGTGAGCTGAAGGCAGCAGYAAGGCTTTTTGCCACCTTTTCTTAGATTGGAGTAAACTTTAGGTTATTCTCCTTTAAATCCAAGAGCCTAAAACTGAAAACTCTGAAAGTGAATTTTGTCCATTGTGGTATGTGTTGGTAGAAGTAATTGTTTAAAGTGGAAACAAGTTGCCCAATATATTTTTTTGAGTCAAATCTGTTTTTTTGAGTTTTTCCCAAGCAACTTGCATCTGATTTGCTGTCATGATCAGTGCACCCAGGATTCTTCTCTTTCTCTTCCAGCTGAGAAGCTCGAGTTATGGTTGTTATTAGCTTCACTTCACACCACCTTATTTTATACTTTTGAACTCCCCTTACTTTAGCTTTATTCCACAGTCATACTGCTAATTATCCTGTGCTGAATTAGTATCACCTATAATGTGTTTTCTGATTTCAATATTGTTTTTGCGTGCACCATCATTAACTTGAAGATAATTTTAACAATAATTGCCACCCTTTTTCTAGTTCATTTCACACTAACTTTATTATGTGTTAAATTATTCTTTAAGCTAAAGATTACATAGTGCTTGACAAGCTATCTTATCTAAAGCTAAAACAAAGAAACAAACAAAACTATTAGTTTCTTAAACACCTATGGGTGGAGGGAAAGCGTTGTATATCAGTGAAGACAAACTATCAGAACTAGAGTTGTATGAGTATGCAACTCATGAGTACGTTAGTCTAGTAACTAGAGTGTGGTAGTGCAGACTTGACCATCTCCTCATGGAGCTGGAGCTGTTGCTTTGGGTGAGCATTTTTGCAATGCTGTGGAGTGATGGGTATCCAGAAGTCTCCATTTTGGAGAAGACCTGCTTCCAGTCTGGGCACTGTCCCACTGGGTGTCCTGACAGTGTTTGATATGATTAGCATTACAGCAAATAGAAGAAAAAGATCATTTTTAGTCATATGAACTGTGCTTTTTCAGTAAAAACAGGAACAATATACCCTTGTAGAAGGTAAATCTGCTGGGTCTGATCCAAGGTCCACTATTATTCCCTGGCACCTGTTGGTGCAGATATGTATACTTATTCATCTGTATCTTTTCTTAAGTAGCTACGGAACAAAAATGAAACAAATGCTGAGTTGTTGGCTGTTTGGTGGTCAAAAGCATGTTTTATTGCAAAAAGCTGGGCATAGTTCGTTTGGATGTCATTTTTTGATGATGGATGGGCCTTTTCATATTTTTTGAAATCTTGCCCTCATTGCTTAGCAGTGGGAATGATGGTTCTTGTTGTCCTTGGAGTTGTGTCTGGGGGGAGAAAAATCCAGGCACACAACTAGCAGTTACTGGAATTCTCTTATTAGATAGCCTGCTGTAATTCTTTTTTCCTCATATCCAGAGCTTTGTGGCCACTTAAAGGATTACCAGAAAGTTTAAGAAATGAAGACTTATTTATTTAAATACCAAAACCATTAGTGCAAATGTGATTTATTTATTTTTACAGTTCTATATAAGTAATTCAGAAAATTCTGTTAGCATTTCATCATATGACCTAACATTCCTTTAGGACTCTAGAAATAGAGTATTGCCAAAGTAAGGGATTGCATAAGAATAGTCTTCCTATTGGCTGGGTTTTTTTCCTAACAAATCTTAAGTAGACCAAATGTGTCTTCCTGGTCTAGACAGGCTAGCACTTTGCAACAGAATGAAATGTCTTGCTGTTGAGAACTTTTTGCTGGTATTTTTGAGGATTTTTTTTTCCTTGCATTATTCCTAATTTTACACTGTTCTTATGAATGTGGGAATCCCTTTGAGGATGCATACAGACAGTTTCAGATTAAAGAGCTGACTTGCGCTTTGTTAGTACTATTGTTAGAGCAGCAAATGAATAACCCTCAACTAAAACATTTGCTTGAAATCCTGGATATGTTTTTTTATCTTGAAGACATATTCTTTTCATGTTAATTGCAAAGAATTTTATAGTTGTGTCCTATCTTGCGTAGATCAGTTTGCTATTATAGGTGTAAAAAACTTTCTTAAAAACCAAAACTTTGTTCAAATGCTCAGATATTAGAAAAAAAAAAAGTTAATGCTGAGCATGAAAGTACTTCTTGTCAGAAATCAGCATCAGTGTGTATCCTCCACCCCTAATATCTCAGAGAAATTCAGCCTCAAAAACTGTGCCTACTGCCTGGRAGAAGCCCCTCCATAAATTTGTAAAGGGCTACTGCGAGTTTTTAATTCATAGCGTGTTCTAGCAGAACACTTAATAACGTTCACTTTCCTTCCTTCTTACTTTTGTTTTTTCAGATGTATAACCAGAAGTAGCTCAAGCCTGGAAAACCATGTCCTGGATTCTCCACAGCTGGAGAGTCATAAGTAAGTTTGACACTGGTTTACACACTGGATCTTAATTTGTGTCTTGTGCTGACCTCCTTCTTGGTGTTACCTCATAATGTAATTTACTTTTTTGCAGTCCTTGGTTAGCAACATCCCCRACCAGCTCTCCAGGAATAGCACCTGTCATGTTTGCAGCTATTGTAGAGGAAGAGCTCCAGCAAGAAGCTGCTCTGATTAGGAGCAGGGAAAAGCCTTTGGCTTTGATCCAGGTAAAGTGCGTGGCTGCTGCAGCTGAAATGCAGTGCAAGAAGTTTCCAGGGGCTGTTTCAGAGATCACTTCTTAGAATCAGTTTTGTGTTGATATACTTAATATCATTTGCATAATGGTGTGAAACAATAATAGTATATTGCTCTTTGGTAAGGTAAAGGTCTGTATTAAAATCAGATTGATTGTTAAGTTTATGATTAATATGTTGAATGGAATCATAAAATAGTTGATGTAGAAGGGACCTCTGGTGATCATCTGGCCTCAACTCTCTTGCTCAGAGCAGGATCAACAATAACAGTTTTTTCCAGCCCTGTATTTAGTTGGGCTTTGAATATCTTCAAASGTGGAGACTCCACTACCTTTCTGGACAACCTGCTCTAGTGTTTGACCAACCTCATACTAAAGTCTTTTTTTTTTTTTTTTTATGGAATTGACTTTATTTCAGTTTGTGCTCTTTGCCTCTTGTCCTGACCTATGAAAAGCCACCGGTCCCGTTTTCTTTATTTTCTCTCATCAAGCATTTATGCATGCTTAGGAGATCCCCCTCAAGACTTCTCTGCAGTCTAAAAATCCAAGCTCTTTCAGCGTCTTCTAGTCTGTCAGATAATCCAAGCTTTTAATAATCTTCATTGGGCTCGTTACTGCTTTGCATTCAGCTTGTGGTCCAGCCGGACTACAGGACTTCAGTCTTCTGTGCCAAGTCGCTCTCCATCTGGTCAGCACCCAGCCTGTCTGAGTGCCTGGAGTTATTCCTCCCCATGGGCWGCACTTGGCACTTTGAGCTCTGAGGTTCCTCTCAACGCATTTCTCCTGCCTCTTGAGGTTCCTGTGAATGGCAGTGCAACCCTCAGGTGCATCAGCCACTCCTTCTAGTTTTGTATCGCTGTCAAACACTGATGACTGGCCTTCTGTTGGTATTTGTGCTGCTGCTTGAGCTTAGTGAGTCAGCTAATTATCAGTCCACCTCACTAGTCTACTTTCCTAGCCCATACTTCATAGCTTCTCCATGGAGTTGTAGTGGGAGGCACTGTTGAAAGTCATATAAAGGCATATTGAGGTTCCGTTTAGATGTTAGGAAAAAAATCTAATGGAAAGAGTAGTCAAGCATTGGATCAGACTGCCCAAGGAAGTCACGTTCCTGGTAGTGTTCAAGAAACATGTAGATGAGGCGCTTGGGGACAAGTCTAAGGAGCTATGGTGTTGAAGGACTTACAGTTGGACTCKATCTCAAAGATCTTTTCCAACCATAATGAGTCTATGATAAAAGCAAGTTAACCTCCACCACTCTTCCCTCATCCACCAAGCCAGTCATCTTGTTGTGGAAAGTCAGTAGGCTGGTTAAGCACTCCTTTTTTCACTTCRCAAATCCTAGTCACCTTTCCTGTCTTTCATATATTTGGAAAAGCTTCTMATTTCCTGCATATTCCTTCTTGCACTTCTGGAGACAGGGTGCAAGGGAGACATTTGCCTTCTTTCAGTCCTCAGGAACTTTCCTGGATCACTGACTGTTCAAAGATCACTGATGGTGGCCTTGCAGTGGTGTTGGCCAGCTCCTTCAGCATGCGTGGCTGCATCCTGTCACGTCCTGTGGACTTGTGTGTGTTCAGCTTGTTTGTGTGTCATTGAACCTGATCCTTCTCCACCAAGSATGAGTCATGCTTGCTCCAGACTTTCCCAGTGGTTCCTGCCTGGGATTTCTGATGGCCAGAGGCAAAGAAGACATTAAGTACCTCAGCCTTTTCCATGTCCTTTGTCACTCAGTAGTAGGCCCACATTTTCTGTAGTGTAGTAGGTTGTTTTTGTTTTGTTTTTCTTTTCTCKACTTATGTACCTGGTGTGTCCATGAAATCAGCCAACTTTCCTGGAGACCCCTTTCCCCTGCATGGCTGTCTCCCATCATATTCTTCAAAGCAGATCACCAGACAAGCCACACTGTTTTCTTTAAATCTTTAAATCCAGAGTTGTGATTTTGTATTCCCAAGTCTGTCTCTGAACTTCACATTCCCAAGCAGTGTTTCCGTGTTTGTGAGCATCAGAGCAGCTCCTCTTATCAGTTCCTTGTTCACCTGTGTTAGGCAGTTATCATCAGCACACTCTAAAAAGGTCTGGAATTGCTTGTGCTCTATGGCATTGCCCTTCTACCAGATTCTGGGATGGRTCCAGTCCCCCGTGAGATCCAGGGCCTGAGAGCATGAGGTTGCTTCCAGTTGTCTGCAGGAGGCCTCGTTTACTTCTTTTTGATCAGGGTGCAGCAGATAAATTCAGGGCAACCAAAGCCATTTCATAATGGTGTTATTGGTGCAAGTGTGGATGTGGCACTGAAGTATGTTGTTTTTTTCTTTCCTTTTTCCAGATTGAGGAGTGTGCTATTCAAGATTTACTAATCCACTATGAAGCTTTTGACAACCCTGATGAATTTGTGACTGTTGAAAGGGCTTCACAGGGACCTATAGCAACACCCATGTGGAACAAGCACTAATTGTCACTGTTCACAGTCCATACTATATGTGCACTTCTGAAGGTTTATTTCTTGGTACGGGTAGAACTGGACTGGAAGAGCAGGAATTTGTAAATTTAACATCAGCATTAGAAACTGCACATGATCTTTAGACATTTGGTAGAGAATGAAAATAATTTGTCCATTGTGTCCATTATCTGAAGTATATATTGTGTGTATGTTTGGGGAAAATTTCTTTTACAAGCCCTATTATTATTAATGTTACATGAAGTTGTAGATTGGAAATGCATTTGCTTATCTTAAAATTAGAGTTTTGCTTAGTTAAATTCACAGGTAGTTGAAAAGCAAATGCTTATTTTGTGGTTTAATGTGAAATTGAATGTGCAGAGTTATGCATCTTAAAGAGTTATGTTTTTCAGAGCTTACTGCCAAATCAGGAATATCCCCAAAAGTTTGCTCTTCACGCAAAAATGTAGTCTGATAACGCAGTTTTCCTTAAGTTCTGTGTGTAAGTACTGGTTCGCTGACTGTTGTGACCAGACTGTCATGCTCTGCAGTGAACCTCCACGCTGTGCCCAGGTGCCCTGCTGTTGCCTGCTCTCAGTTCAGTTGTGCATGGGTTTTTTTCACCATTATGAGACTGGCCTTCTGTTGTGAGGTAAAGCACACAGTTGAATAGGATGTGGTGGCACGTAGCTCATCTATAGGCTTATTCTGATTAATAGGGTACGGTTTTAGAATCACTAAGGTGATTCAAGTCATTAAAGTACAAATGACTTAAAGTGCTGAGGAATTATAAAATCTGTATGTTCATTGTTAAAGCTACAGGGGTGAATGCTTCATTGTGGCATTTGCAAACACTTAACCCACAACGATCATCATCGGTGGCTTTTGGTATTGTGTGTTCCAGAGTTATCCGTGCCTGGTTTCCTTCAACAAATTCATATTAAAAAAAAAAAAAAAAAAAAATGGGGAGCCTTATCTCCATTGTTCTGTCTAGTTTCTCTGTTTGTGTAGGTGTGTTTGAACTTGAACTTTTTCAGTAGTGTTGGTACTTACAAACTGAAAAAACTGGAATTGAGAGAGAGCTACAGAAGATGAATATATGGAATTGATCACTGTGCGATAAGAGATCTGAACTTTGGAAAAAGCTGTGTGGTTATGTCTAATGGTTTCAGGTTTGAGCTACACCCACCTCCCTCTCCCCAGTTGTAAACAAATGCAATAAACTAAAAACTTGATTTGCACAAAATTGGTCTATTTTTATATGCTCTCTACATATTATTAACACTTCAGGTAAGAGTAATTAAAATATTTCTTTGTCGTATGAAACATGGACTGCAGATATTGTAAAGCTACACGTACAAATGAGGATTGTTTATGTAGATTTTAAATTCTGCTGGTGATTCATTCAATATATTGATGAGACTATTTGCATTAGGTGCTTTACTTGATCCAGTTCAGGCCCTTGAATTAAAGGAAAGATTGTGTACAGTGAGAAATAGCTTTAAAAGCAGTGGGCTTTTTCATCTTACCTCATTCTCAAATATAAAATTGTTTTAATATTGCTAAGGTGCATTTAAAATGTCATTCACCTGTCATAAGAGTTCTCATGTTTCTACACTGCAGAGGAGCTTGACTGCTTTTGAGCTGTGGATTTATTGCAGTAGTATTTGTTTCTGTTCATTTCTGTAGCTGCATTGGTTATACCTAAAATACATATTTAAAAAAAAAAAGTAATTATCAAAATGCCTTCATCTGGAATTTGAAAACAGTTCAGACTTGTTTTGAAGCATCTTAAACTTAAACATCTTAAATTTAAGGCTAAAATATGTCATAAAGCTGTCCAAAATTAGAGACTATATTTTTAACCTTAAAGCTTGAAAGGTAGCAGAGTTTAGAAATAAATCTCTAACTCACTTGATATACTCTGGAGGCAAACATAAATATCTAAATAAAACCCACAAAAAGGACAGCTGCATCAACAGATATTACTGTATGGCTATAAAAATAGTAGAATAGTTAAACCTAAGGCACAGTAGAACTGCACTGTCACTGAGGTGGGAAGGCATCTCTGGAGGTCTAGTCTAAACTCTACTCAAGGTTTGTGTGTGTGGTGGTATTCCTTTTTTTCTTATTTTTTTTTTCTTCTCCCCTCTTTCACATTAATTAATGAAAGTCAGTTGAACGAATTTTTGCCAAGGCTTCTAATAAATTTGACAAGCTGAGATTCTGCTACATGGAAGTCAACTGTAGAGAAGTTTTCAAGGTGCTGCTTAAAGCAGGTTTCTTGTAACTTGAGTAAGAAAAGCACTGCTAATTTTCCATTTCGATGGAAGTGTGTGTGTGTGTGTGTGTGTGTGTGTGTGTGTGTGTGTGTGTGTGTGTGTGTGTGTGTGTGTCTAGCTCAAGTGGAGGCTGACGTCTGGAACTAGGCTTCTGTGGGCGCCCTGGGTGCTCGGGCTCCTGCTGTAGCCCTCGTGGTCGCTGCAGTCACGACCCCCGTGTGAAGCCTCCCCGGGCTCTGCTGCCTGCCTTGCCGGCTGGCTCTGCACCCGAGACTGAACATTGACTTGAATATTGATGTCTTGCTCATGAATATTGATGAGGACAGATGAGACGTTCTTGGATAATTCACAGGAAAGCCCTCAAATCATCTTGGGGTGGCTCTTTTATGAGGAAGCTTTTGGGATGCAGAACAAAACTTGCAGTCAAAACGAGATGCCTCTGCACAACCAGGAGTCTAATATAACAGGAATTTAAAGTGGGAAAATAATCATCTTGCTCAACTGCGGTCGGGGATTTTAATGGTATGTTTGGTCCAGAAAGGTCATGTGGTCTAACTTAAGTAATAGTYCGGAATAGATGATTGTACTTTCCCTCCTTGGTCTGATCTAAATGAGCTCTTTGTTGATCTATAGTATGAATTTGCAATACATAATTTTTAATATGTTACAGATCCATTCTTCCAAATCTTGCAGATTTTGGGGGGTAACAGAATAGAATTGTTAAATCTCGTTACTTTTTTGTTATTTCATTTTCATAAGGGATATTACATATGGAACAAAAGAAAAGCCAACAAAAAAGTAAGCTTATGTAAGAGCAGTTTTAAGCAGATCCACAGCATCTGTTCTGAAGTAATAATGTATAGCTAGGGGCAAGCCAAGGGTCAACTACGTCCTTTCTCGGTCCAAAATTTCTTCTAATAAAAGAATCATCCTTTGCAAAAACACTTTCAAAAAAGCAAGCAGGAAAAAATGATCCAGAAGCTTATTTTATGGTTGTCAATATTTAACGATTTCTCGTCATGTTTTTCCCCTTCTATTCTTTGGAAGTTTATCCTAGGCAGATAAGAGGAACGTGACACTTGAGGCTCAATTTTCACCACACATTTTCTAAATAATTCCTGGTGGGGGTAGGCTGTTCATCTGGGCATGCACCTTTGGATTGAAGTAACTAAGATGGAAGGTGAGTCTGTCCTTCCTCCTCTRGTCACTTCACCACCTGCTAATTCTGCAGGAGCCTCATATCCATTCTTCAGCCAGGAAAGCCTGACTGCAAGAAAAATAACTGTATGYTCTATATGTTATGCCTCTCCATGGGAGAAAACCTGGTGAAATGCCAGGTGCCCTTTGCCTTCAGCACAGCAGCTACATCTGCTCTGCACGTCTGTCTGGATCGCAGTGTGCTCGGCAAAGAGACGGGGAGAGCTGCGGTGGGAATGCAGGCTATTTGCTCCCGCTCTGTAGTGATCCATCAGCTGCTGCTCTCGCCTTGTGGCTGCTCTTCTAGGGCTAATTTCTGGCTAATCGAATGCTAGAGGTGAGTTCTGAGAGGGACATTAGCTCTCGTGCTAAATGTCATTGATCACAGCACAGCACTTCGTTATGAGAGCTGTGGTCTTGCCATGTGGTGACGGGGCCTGGAACAATAGTTCGTACATCAGAAGAAATGGAAAAAACAGTAAAGAATAGGCTATTTTAAGCACAAAGGTATTTTGTCTTTTCATTAAGCACATATACAGATTTTTTTTTCTTACCCCACACTTTATTAGATATGTTCTTACTGCATGGCCAGGGGAAATGTATACAAAATCCTAGTCCTTTGCCTAGACTGTGTATTTTGAGATGTTTGAGAGACACTGTCCACACTCRTGCATACTGCAAAGTTGAAATTGAGCAGTAGAGCTATGACCACCAGRGCATTTTCTGATCATTTCATTGTAACAATATTGTATGAATGTCTGATAGCACTGGTGCTGAAGGAGGAGAGTGTGCCTGTGTGCACAGCCAGAGCTCTTCGTTTAATTTGTTTGCAGTTGTAGAGTTACATTGCTCCACTGGAGCAAGTGGAGTTACCATGTTCTGTCTCATCTGCGTGTAGTTTTTGTCAATCTTTTCATTTGACAGTGCACTAAAACAGCATTTTTTTTTTGTTTAATATACATATAGTGGTGGTACCTTGCATTTGAATTTTGCAAATAACAAACCTCACTATATTTGCGAGGAAGGAATGCTAATTTAAGGCAAGAGATGGATAGAGTAGCAGGTGCTACCTACTTGGACAAATGATGGGCTGACTGGTGAGCTGCAAAGATGGGCAATTGGAGTGTGTCATTGTAGCAGTTTGTTGACTGCAAAAAAATTCTTGTCCTAGAAGAGGTCTGACCTGTAATTCTCGGTGTTTGAAGTAATGAACCAGAATGAGCCCCTAAAATTTGTGAGGTTGGGGAGGACAGTATCAGGAAAAATGGCAAAGCTATACAAATAAGTTAATAAATCATGAGCTTAACTTGTCTGCAGGGAGAATTGGCATTGAGATACTTTTCCAAGCAAGTGATGGATCAAAACCCAGCTGTGCCCCGTGCTCTGGGTGTCCCTGCTGGAGCAGGGGGGTTGGCCTAGATGATCTCTAGAGGTGCCCTCCAACATCAACCAGTCTGTGACTCTGGGATTAGCTCTGTATGGGCTTGGGGTGTCTTGCTGGGCTTGGGCAGCAGCCCGTGCTGGAGCGTGCAGGCCCTGAGTCCCCCTCTGCCCAGTGGCTTCCTGTAGGAGGCTCTGGCAGCAATTCTGAAAACTCATTGTCGATTGCAAGCTGTGATTTTCTGTCTTAGGTTCATTCTTACCTTGCAACTTCCGACCAGTTATTTCCCAGAAACAATAATACCAGGATTTACTCAATCCCTTTCTCCTTGTTCCCCTGGTTCCATATGGAGCCAGCAGTAGCTGAAGCTGTAGTGCTGGTAAGTCTCTCATGCGAAGAGGGATAAAGATTTATATAATTCGGTGCAGTTCTTATAGAAAGAAAACATATAGAGAGAAAACCTACTAGATCAGTGACACTGAAAGTAGGTACTGGGTCTCCAGCATGCCCAGTGCAAACCTTTAAGTGTGTGTTGGTGGGTGGTTTTTTTTTTTTTCTTTTTTTTTTTTCTTTCTTATGCTGGTATGCTTGTGTGCCAGTGCTGTGGTCCTCAGGGAAGACATTTTTTGGTTGTTATATTTTGGGAAATAGGATAAACTGTCCATTATCTTATAAGGCTTTTTAAACTTTGACTTAGGTTGAGCATGAAAAGGGAATTATAAGTTGCCACATGCACATCCTGACAAGCTGAGTCACAGAATGTTTGTTAACATTCTACACGTTTTGTGCTAAAGAGGATGGAAAACTTTTTGATGGGCTGCTGAGGAAAATATACTTTGGAAAAAAAAACTTCCTGGTAAGAAGGATGTAGTGGAGATGAGTTCTGAAAACAAAGTGTTTGTATTTGCTATTTCTAGGCAAGTAAAACACAGGAACTTATTGTCCCCAGGTACTCAACTAGGGGAGACAAGTGCCTCTGAAAAGAGAAATTTAGTGCATTGGAAATTAATGCTGACAGTATTGGATATATTTAAACTTTGTGTAAGGTGTTCGGTTTTTGTCTGAGTGCTCCTGAAGAACCATATGGCACCCAGTTCCTATACAGTTCTCTAAAATCTACCTCATTTAGGCTACTGCTTCATCAGCCTTTTGCACCAGTGACTCATGATCAGAGGCCATCAAACCATGATATAGGGGCTGTAGCTTGTCCAGTTTTCCATTATGAACATACCACAATTTGTCTGTCTTCTAAGCATTTGGGAAATGAGAGTGTGAGCATGCAGAGGAAGAGGGAGAGAAGGAGAGATCCTCTGGCTAGGGTTAATGTATCAAGAATCTCCAGTCAAAGGAAAAAATGGGTTGGCTGAAGTGTGAGGGTAGAACCAAATTGCCACTTGCACTGTTACAAGTTCACTCATCTTCAGTGAGGAAGAGTGGAGCAAGTATAAACCACTGACAACACTACTTACTGTTTCATTTTTGTTAGTTCTGACACTTGGGAAGAGGCAAGAACTCTTCCATGTTTTCCATCAGCAAACATTAGTAATCACATGTAGGAACGAGAAGGATGAGGTGTTTGGCAAACCCATTGCAGTTGAAAGGCTTATTGCAGAATAAAAGTTAACTATATTTATTGGCAGCTAGCTAATCAATGCGTGTTCTGGAATAAGGAAGCTGTTGCACAGTTTTTAATATCTCCTTAATTAACTCATTAAAAGTGATATCACTAAGTTCAGGACTGGATGATGTTTTTGGTCTCTCAACTAGTATACTGATTCCCAAGGGGCTCAAGAACTGGCCTTTTGACTCTTGTCTAGATATTTCAAATGTTCTTAATAATATCTCTTTTAAACTTTACTGCCAAAAGTGTAATGATGACTAATTTGTGTTACTGGATGTTTATTCCTTTTAGTCTCTTAGCCAATTCACTAAGAGGGGAGTTCACACTTAAGTTCTGTGAAGTGCAAGATGGAGCTGGAAAAGGAATTCATATGACATTGGGCCACATATATAGAGTATTTCTCCTGGGGGGGTTACCAGATTCAAATTAGATAGTTTTGCAGTCCTGTTTTCCCAAAAGTTCCCTATATGTTCTGAAACTATCCACAAAGTATGGCTTCTGTTTTATGTTCTGTGGTGATGCTGCTGTGATGTTCAGCCACACTACAGTTGTGTCTACAAAAGTGTCAGGCTTGAGACTTTGCAGCATTCCTGTTATTTTATGCTGACTGGAGCTCTGCAAGTGCATCCACTTTACATAAGTCTTAGTTAAACAAGGAACTGAAAGGGGAAAGTTATATCCTATTTTTAATGCCTTTTCTTGGCTCCTTGGCATGGAGGTTACTGTAACCCCCAGGTAATGCTGTGTGCAGGCATAAGCAGTTAAGAATAAAAGGGTGGGTTGAACAAGCTGAATATCAAAAGCTGATTCTGTGCTTGGGTGTACCTTCACTCACTAACAGACATGATATAAAATGCTTCCAAATGATCATAGTCAATTACAGACAAAACTGACCTGGTCTCTTATGACTAAGAATATTTCAAGCAGACAAATTATCCCACAGACTCTTCTCATTTCCTCTTGTTCTGGATGTGAGACAAGTGAGAGAGCCAAGAGAGGGCAGTGTGCAAGTCCTGTTTCTTGTTGAACTTGCTCAATCCTCACCAAATAAAGCTTCCAAAGAGTTGTATTTTCCATTTTCCTTTTGTAAGATCATAGGTTGTCTAACTTCTCCCTCTGTCACTTTTGTTTTGAGAAAGTAAATGTAAATACAAATAACATCAATAGATTAGTTGACTGTACTGTATATTTGGAGACACCAAATTCTGCCTATGTTTAAAGAAGTACAACTGCTTCTTCATGCTAAACGCTTAGTCCTGCATTAAACAGAAACTAGAAATGACCTCTTCCTCATCTGCAGTGATTTGTCCTAAGGGAAAAGATCGATCCTGGCAAAGTCTCTTTTATAGTTCTAGGAGACTTTGACTTGTTGGTCATTGCAGCTTATTACCTTGTCAAGCATCTATCTTCTTACTCATCAGTTCTGCTGTTGTTTCTGTCTCCAGAAATGCTGAACCTAACCTACTTCACAGTCTGCACTTGCTTTCATACCACCCCTCAAAAGAATTTACTGGTAATCCTAGTGCAGGAGAATTTCTCAGCTCAAAAATGTACCTTTTCTTCTGTTCGACTTTACATATATATATTAAAAAAGTAGACTGATATGATGGTAAAGGGATATGCACATATTTCCACAAATCCATTACAAATCAGCTGGCTCTGCTTGCATTGCTCTTCTAATGAAATGTTGTGCTTCCCTTTCTGTAAAGACTTTGAGTGCATGAATAATCTAACACAATTTTGAATATTGTTTTATATTATGCAGAGATCAATCCGTGTAGGTTCCCAGTAAAATGGCATTCTTACTTTTGTTCCATGACAAGCTGCAGATATTAGGTTTTATCATTATTTATTTGTCACTCAGCTTGACTTTTTTTCATAAATATCATAATTAGCTACTTCAGTGTCCTTGACTGAATTTGGCAGTTCACACTTTTCAGGAATAGACTTCTCTCCCACAATGGCTCTGTTATTTTGTTTTTTTGCTGTTGTTTTCCTCTTCTGAAAGTTTTCACATAAAGATTTCCCTTTCAGCTTGATTTTCTCCTTTTTTTTTTTTTTTAAATTGTCTGCTTTTTGGTGAATTTGAAGTTTATTTCTGTATTGTTTCTTGCCTCCATTTTCTCAGTGTATTGTCCCTGTCTCTAATTTGTGATTTCTATTTGGATGTAAGCTTATTGATTAGGCTTGCTTGAGTCAGTCATGTTTGGTAGAATTCATATGAACCTTCTGTGCTTTCACTTTAGCTATTGCATTTTTCATTTGTGTTATTAATGCCATCTGGTAAGCTTTGAAAAGCACCAAGGCCTTAAGGTTTAAATTTTCAGTACTTCTAAAGGTGGAAATCCCTACTATGATATCGCTACTTTTTATGGCAATTGACTAAGTGGAAATGAGGACAAAGCCAAAAGAGTATAACCAGTTAGCTCTCCATCAGGCTATGAACAAGGAGGGTTCCCTTGGTCTGGAAACAACTGGGAGAAAAGCATTCAGTTCAGTCAAGAAATGTTCAGCCAACTCAGCCTTGTTTGAAGAGCTGTTGCTGTGTTTTCCTCCTTATTTCCCACTCCCTCCTTATTTCCCCTTCCTTATTTCCCTCCTTATACCCTAAAAGTTCCCCCCGGAGTTCGTAGGTGACTATTGGTAAAAGGTACAGGCCTAGTTTGTACAGATGCCTTTTGTAGCCCTGTCCACAGCAAAGATCCAGACAGTCTAGTAGCTTGGACGTGGCTAGCTCTGCAAGCTCTGTACAGAGTTTAGACCTTGTGTCTAATGGAAAGCATTTGATGCTTTCAATTAATGAAAACCTAGCCTAATTTGGTTATTGTGGATGAATAGGGTCTGAATACATCTTGCGTCTACTTCTGATTTAGCCTGACCATGAATATTCGCTCTGGAATCTAAACACTTCACAGATTCATGCAAACTGGTTTCTTGCTATGTTCCTCCTTTCCTGATGTATTTTTTTTCTGTCTCTTTCCTACCTGTTCTCTCTTCTCTTACATTTTCTTGTTCTCTCATCTTTGCATGAAGTGCTTTTTCTTTGTTTTGTTCTCAGAAATGTGTTTTAGAGGCAGAAAATGTTCTGTAGCACCCAGAGGTCCCTCACTGCCTTCTCCTTGCTGCTTTTCTGCTTGCCATATCTCGTATATATCTTCACAGGTATGTTTAACGTTTTCATGTTCATTTGATATAACTGAGATGTCTTTACTAAGTCTGAGCCATTAACTCGGAACAATGAGGACTGCAGCAATTTCTGTAGCATCTGCAGAGACTGATGGTAGCTGCTGTGGAAAACAGCATTATCCTCTGTGGAGCATCTAAGGATGTTATTTCATAAAACGTACACCCACCCCAGGAATACCAGGGCACAGGGGAGCAGCTGGAATCCGGGGTGTGCTGCAACTGTTCCGCTTCTCAGCCACTCTCTAAGTGACGAGGCTGGGAGGAGCTGCCTCTCAATTTACCACCCAGAGCATGTGAGGAGGCCTGAATGGGGGAGGAAGGCTCCCTCCTGGCTTTGATTGCCAGCTGGCACTGCAGCATTTCCTCATTACGTTTATGCCAGCTCAGTCCCAGCTGTAATCGCAAGGCAAGTAGCAATCTCTCTGCATCTGCTGAGGACTCTGCTCGTCAGAAACATGGAAGGCCCCAGGAAAGAATGGATTTGTTTGRTCTGTAGACCATACACCATGATTGACCTAGCATCCTCATCCCTAAATCTGGGCAAGAGCTGCTGAGTTTGTGGGCAAAGCCCAGTTTTAGTGTGGTGTGCCATGTGTTGATTTAAACCAGATCCAATTCAATCTAAAAAGCACAGATTAAGAATATAACCCGGGTATAAGGGCTGGGTTTGAGGTTCTAATCGTCTGCTTCAGGACCTGTTAGTTGCTTCTTGCAAATAAGATGACTAGGCCAGAAGCAAAGTAGTCATCCTTTTACTCTCTTTTGTGGACTCCTACCAAGGTGTAGTTCCTGAAAACATCCAAATGCAACAGTGGCACTTACAAAGACATACTCATTGCTGCAGTTTTAATTGCCAGTTTCACTACTGAGAAACAAAACAGATATAACACAATTAACAAACCTCTTCCACGACCTCTCGTCCCCTCTTCCTAGTCTTTACTCTCCTTGTTTTTGCCACGCACAATGCTTGTCCCTATGAGGTGGCAGCTTTGAGGCAGCAGCTGTCACAGGTGGAGGTTGTATGAAACAGCATTTTTCTACTCTTTTCTTCTTATTCTTTTCTTCTGCTGTTGCTCAATTCTTACCCTTAGGTTGCTTGCTTTCTCTGCCCCAGCATGGATTCCTCTGCAGGCCACAGTCTCTTTGGTGGTGTCCCTGCTTTGGGCATTGCTCGTGTGCTCTTTTTGTGCTCTTTTTGCATCTCCTCTGGTCTCTAATTTCGTGCATGGCCCCCTGTGTGTCGTCCTGTGTGTCCTGCCCCTAACTGCCCTTTCTTGGACATCTGGAYACAGGTACCATGTGGTTCTCCTGCTCAAACTGCTTCTACGACTGGAAAGCCCCAGCACAAAAATCAAGTCTCCAGGCCCCACGAACATGCTGGGCCTGGGTGCTGCTTTCATCTTCCACCAGTTACTGCTGCAGGCAAAATACCTCGAGGAGAATTTCACTTAATTTACCTTACTGGCTGCTTCAATTACTGCATCTGTTACTGAGAGGTGCCGAAGATGAGTGGCTAACAAATGCTGAGGGCCCCAACTCTGTCCTTTATGCCCAGAACAGTCAAACTGTGTGTGTTTATTATTACTGGGTGTTTATTAGTACTGTTGTTATTATTGTACTGTTGTCATTATTATTATTATTATTATTAACCAAAGCTTATTTGAGTGACTTATGTATTACACTCTTGTGAGAGATTTGTGTTCAAGCAAACCATGCAGTGAAGCACTCCCTGCTCTCCACGCTGTCCTGTGCAAATACAAAATAAAGCAGCATTGCCCGGTTTCGGTCAGATTAATTTTTGTGAAGCTCATGCCGACTGAGCCGTCAGGCTCTCTGCATGAAGTCACGGCAGGGTTTCTGCTGCTTTAAGAGAAAAGCCATGAGAAGAGCTGTGTAATTTATGGGAGAGAATTTAGCCTCCCCTGCGGAACGGTTTAATTAAAGGGGTAAATAAGCATTGAGAAAGTTTTCTATGATTTACTGTGACATGGAAGGTAAGGATGGCTCAGACGTGTATAATCAGCCATTATCTCAGTTAACTATGCATCCAAATGCAAGCATTTAAAGATAATCACCATTTTGTAATTAGAGATGTTAATATGTTCCTGTGTTTTTTGCCTAACGTGCAGCTCTTGGATTACTTTCAATTTTCTAAGTGTCTGTTATATAGTTTAAGAAAATACCTTATTTCCACACCAGATTTTCTACTGTGTGGGGAAGTGAGTGCCTTGCAACTAGGAGACTACATGTAATGGAATGATCAAATTACTTTCTTGCAGTTCAACAGCACTATTCATAACAAAAGTGGAAAAAATAATTTTTTCATACACATAAAAATTGGTAGAGCCTGCAGAAATATGTGCAAGTGGTAGACAAATATGGATAAGGCCTGCTAATCTCCTTTTCAGGTATATTATAGTGCTCAGCACTCCCTCGTGTCATGTGGAACCAGAGTTTCCTACATATTCCTTTTTCCAGAGCCAAAAATATCTCAGACCTCTTTCATAATCTGTGTCTGTCACCTCTGCCTCTGCCCTGCACATCAGGTCCCATATGAGAATCTCTCCCATTTGAGATCAAAGACAAGATTTCAACTGAGTTGCACTTAAAGTAGCTTTAAGCAACCCTGCTCTAGGGGCAGAAAATTCCTTATATATTAATTCTGAATATTAAGTTATCCCTGGATGAAACCAATGCAGTATGTAGCAGTCAGGACAGGAAAGGTTTCAGCAGGTCTAACTTCTGCCACCTTGAAAGGAAAAACCTTGACATTGCAGTAGCTATAATTTGTACTGTGTTGCATACCATTTGTTTAACAAAGGGCAGGTTTACAGGGATATGTGGCCAGAAACCTTTCTGGAAAATGGACAAAATGTGCTTGCCATCAACACTGAGGGCACCACTACTGCCTTAGGGATTTTAGAGAGCTCTTCCTAGAGTCCAAAATGGAGCTGAAAGGGAAGACCTTTGCCACGGTTGCACACTTATGACTCTGCATCCATCTCTGAGTAAAGAAAGACTTTTTTGTAATTGGACCTTGTTTCTCTTGCCTTTCTTGAGAATTCATTTTCTTGATGTGCTTCAGCAAAGTACTTGAGAACATGAACAGGGTTTTAGCCAAAGAAGCATGGATTGGTGCATGTCAAAGATTTTTACCCTTAGTCTGGAAACTAGTAGTTTCAGACTCATCTAGATGCTTTTCTTACCACTTGGCCATCTTGTTGTTTCCRAACTTTGTTGAAACAGCAGCTTGAAAGGTTTTCCTGTGAACACAAGTGTTGCTTCTTAAGACGTGCCCTGACTTTCTGAGCTTCCTGTGATTTCAGTCTGAAAAGAGGGATGTTATGTGAATATAAGGTATGTGAAGCATCTGAGACTGATCTTGGAGCATGCTCAATATCACACTGTTTGTTTGTTTGTTTTTGTTTTTTTTTCCTAAGCAGTTTGGATCCCTGTGTAGGATCCTGTAGGATCAGCCGTGAAGCTTTGTGTCGGGAACAGGACCTGGGGGAATCTGGGGATACTGGATAGCCAGTTTCCCCTCAGGAGAGCCATTTCTCACCAGCTACTTTGTCTTCCTTCAAGCAGGAATCTCCTGTCTTCTTCACAGTAAAGTCGAATTCTGATACCTCATGCAGATGGCACAGAGAACTGTATTTTTTGTTGTGTTAAAACAACCTTCTTTTCTGCCAGTAGCATTRAATAAAACCATGGAGGGAATTTCATGCTGTACAGTCAATAGTGACCTTATTGTTTTGATATCTAGTCACGATCCGCAGCAGCGCTCACGTTAAACTGCATTATTCCCTCATATCCGTGGTGACTGATTCGGTGTGACAAGTTGACAGTCAACGGTTGGCTCCCTACCAGACAGCTTCATCACGCGGCGACGTTAATGACAGCCTTGTGAGGTGACGTGTGGGAGAGCAGGCTTGTGCACAACCTGTGTGGCTGCAGGCGACCCCAAAGATCATCGTTTTTGTCAGGTTATTTAGGCAGTGGTGGGTTTCGGATGCAGAGGAGGTTGAGCAGGGCCGTGCTGTGAGGTATGTGCAATGGCTTTAGGGCTGTGAGTCGTGTTGTGAATCATTCGCTCAAGTGCAGAACCGTCTTGTGGCAAACTGACGTTAATGAAGATACACTGGGAGATGCGAAGACAGCCTTAAAACACCTTCCAATGGTAATTTTGCGAAATAGTCAACAAAGGACGTGATGACAATGAGGGTCTAAAATTCTCTTTTAGAGTAAACAGGTTTATTGGACTCTTTCTGACATCTGATTTTTTTTAATGAGTAAATTATATTTGTTTACTATTATATTTTAAAGGTGATCCCCTTTTGGTCTGGATACTCCTTTGTTTTTGGAACATGCTTGGTAAGTCCTTAGAGCAAAATAGAGTTCACTTTCAAAAGCCCATCTTGCTCTTTGAAGAGAGGCTACAGTTCAACTGTGTCAGCTAACTAACCTATTCYTTCTTATTCAAGCATTCTTCTCATCATAGTGTTTTAATTCATGATAGTTTGGGTATTTTATATAGCATCTTTTAAAACAATTACCTACTTCTGACTTTAGTTATTAAGAATAATAAATAACTAGGGCTATATAGGAATAAATGTAATAAATAGGGAATTCCTTAAGCTACTTTTCAAGTGACGAGACCTGCAGTCGACCACCTAGTATTCTTACCAATGTCCCAGGCAATAAAGGCTGTCTGCTCCGTAGGTGAGTGTGTCCGTCTGTCTAAGGATTTACAAGCACTGTCAAGCAGGGTTGCAGGGTGATATCACATCAAAGGTGAGAAGCCCAGTTTTGCAGACTYGATAGCTTTGAAACTGATCCTTTTTGGTCTTTAGAACTCCTTGGCAAATCAAGTTTTTAAGGCAAGAAAAACACATTAAAGAATGTACACGCCCTTTCTAGATTGTCTCTTGCCCCCCACCCACTCCAAGTCCACATTCAGCACAAAATGCTCTGCAAATTTGCACATGCAGCACCCAGGACCTCCCTAGTTATGCTTAGAGAACTTTATCCCTTGTGCCAAATAGCTCCAGCAAAGTGCAGGACGTTGTTAGTCCCATGATTTCCGAGTCAGTAGGCTGAGTGTAACTGAGAGCCTAACATAGGCCGCAGCTTTTGGAGAGCTGTTTTTTTCTCAGGGGTGCTCAAGAGATTATCGTTTCAGAGGTGCTTGTAGATGTTTGTTTAAGAAGAATTACTTGTCCCTGCTGTTGCGTCAGTAGGCAGCTAAATATATATTTTTAAAACGTAAGTCAAACAATTCAGAGGCTAGAAATTGAGGTCATGGTTGATGTCTTGTTTAAAAGGTTTCATTTGACCTCTGGAAGATCATGCACCTTGTTATTTTAATCATCAGTTTTTATTGTGGTGCAAATGTTCCGCTTGCTCTAACTTTTTCAGTACCACTGGTAGCAACGGGCCTTGGTGAAGTCTGTGGTATCAGGCATTTATGTTAATATGATGCACTTCCTACTGAGGTGTACTTATATATATATATATATATATATATATATGTATCTTTTTTTTTCCTAATGAATTATAATAATGATGTATTAAAAAGCCAGGAATCATATCTGGCCAATTTGCTTTGCCTTTTAATCAGGAATGATAATATTCATATGGAGGAGGGAAGGGGGGAATTAAAAAAATCCCAATCCTGTGAGTTGGCTAGTTGCTAGTGCTAGAGACTTCCTATAGTTTTTACTTGTTTCTTAAGTTTCTGAACTTGAAGGAGGAATAACATATAACATTTTGTGCCTTTCTCTGTGAAACCTCAGGAAATGAGCAAAATATGCTTAGTATTTTATTACTTGTTGGAATAAAATATCTAAAACTACAGTATAGGATATTGCTATTTGAAGAGAAATATGTTTCTATTTAAAAGCAGTGCAGCCATTCATTTGTAGGGAAGATGCTAATGGCCTAGAATTCTCATTACAGAAAATCTGCCTCTAGCTAAAATGCTGAACTTTTCCACTGAAAATGTAGCTTTCAATGACAAAAGAACAATTCTGCTAAGTATAAAACAAACAATACCTAACTGAAGCACCTTTTTCCCTCCTGAAATAACTGAGAAACCATTACAGTTTTGTTATTTAGAAAAGAAATGTATCCTTCAACCCACAACCTGTGGTGCGAAGCTATTTAAAAAAAAAAAGTTGCAGAGAGTGAAAACAAAAAACAGCTCCGCAGTATAGAAGTAGATATGCTCGTAACAAAAAAATATCTCTATAACTGTAGGAACAAGCTCCTTTAGAGCTTTAAAAAGTAATCTGGCAAGTGAGCAGGCTTCTTAAGGTGGCTTGTGACTATCTTGAAGCTCATATGAACTGCAACTGATTCTTGGGAAGGACTTATAAGAGTGGAATTGTTCTGATCTGAAGAAGTTTGAGAGAAACARCCATCCCTTGATTAGGGTTAGTCAATGAGAAAAAGCTTTTCAACACATACCCAGGCTTTAAGGAGGTTCAAATTGAGATCACTGAGAAATCTGACTGCTATCCATAAACCCAAACACAATGGAGTGAAATGTGTCTATATTTATATTTGCCAGTGTTGTATGGTTTAAAAAAGGTTCAAATAATGTTTTTCCTGGTCTAAGAAGCGGCTATATTGCCCACTACTAGAAGGTTCATGCAAGTCYAGGAAACAGGATCTGGCCCTCGTTTTGTTAGAAAAACATATTTTATTGCTTTCTGAGTAAATTCTATTGGAAAAAAAAGTTCTAAAAAAGAAGGATAAATAATAGTTTATGGAACTCCAGCACCTCTCATGGGAAATCTATTTCTCTTCATTAGCTTATGAAAACAGAAATCTCAAAATAAGTTGCAGTTATTTATGTGTGAACCGTTCAGTTATTCTCAGTCGAGATGCCAGCTGTTGCTCTTAACCMTCAGCTTATCTCTGTTGATGTATGTTGATATACTGTGATGCTTTGGCGACTGCAGCATTGAGATCAGTTTGAAGTGACCTCTACTGGGTGACAAATAGGAATCATCAGATTAAAGAGGGAGTAAAWTCAGAGAAGAGAGTCTAGATGAGCAATTTGCTTGAGGCTGCAAATGCTGTTTGGTGCTCCCTGAGATCCTCAGCTCCCACTGGGGAGAAATGGAAGGCGAGAGGACAACTCAGCCTGCCGTGGGATCAAATTTCTGCATGATTTATTGTGTGTGTTGTGTTGTGTCTAGAACTTGTATCCCTTGGTAGTAGAATCACTGCTTATAGTACATCATTCTGAATTTATTATTGTGTATATCTTCTAGTGRTACTAGAGTGTAAGACACAGCGTGCTGGTGCAAGGACCCGCATTCCGCTATGGAAGGAAACATAGAACAACATAGAGGTGATAGAGCCATGGGGTGGATATCTAGATGGGACCATGCTAGATATCTATATGGGACCTGAGGTAGGAAATACCTTGTCCACCAGGAAAGATGTTTTATACTCCAAAGCTGGAAATGGCRGAAAGTTACAAACTTCAGAAGACAGAGCTATACATTTTATATTGGTTAACTAGCATAAATCAGATGGTTATTACTGTTCTAGCTCAATAATCTTCTAGAGTCAGCGAGTGAATCTGGTAGTGGAAGAATACTCTGTATTAGGAAATATTAAAGAAATTATCACTTATCCAATGTCCCACTGCTTGGAAGTTATACCACTTCTAAGCTTCTGCTAGTATCATTTTGAGTGGATTTGTTGTTCAGGGTAGGTGGTGAAGATGACTGCGGTGGACAAATAGAAAACTCTGTACTTTTTGAATACTTTTTGAATCCTGTACAAGGATATATACATAGTTATGGATTAACAGGTATATGATTGGAACTGCTCATGTTTTGTATGGATATATATATTTTATGAACAAGGAACATCAGCTCTGTGAAGCTGAATTTTACTTGGCTGCTTAACCAGTGTCTGGAAAGTGGGTTAAGCCAAATATCTTTAGGAATGTTCCTAAACACAAATTATGGACTGCAAGGATTGTGGGAACTTGTCACGTCTGATCATTAGGCTGTGAATAAGCCAGGTATACTCCAATAGATAGTCACCATTCTCCAAGTAAACTACCCAGGAAATGCATCATAATTTTGCTTATGATAATCTAAGCTCCAAATTTGAAGACTGCCTCACCTAGCAGATAGGAATTTTGGATTCATTAAATCTTGGAAGTGGGTTCGTAATACAAGTCACTATACAGGAAATAAGAAAAAAGAAATGAAAATTATCATTAAGGAATGGTGTACAGAAGGTTATTGGATTTGATCTGTCCGGAGCTCTCTGTAGCTGTTCCTGTCATACTGTGTGATGCTTCATTAAAGCCGTCAGCTTCCCCGTTCTAAAATTGATGTAGTACCTAAGGTACTTGGTTATCAGTAGCTGAAAAATGGGCAGGGAGGCAGACAGCACTGTCACGTATACTCTGGAGAATCCACCTTCCACCAGTGCTCTGGTGTAAGAAGTTACTGATCAGCATCTGAACTGCTCCGTCTGTCCATGTATATGCTGTAACCCCATAGGAAAACATAAGGTAGTATGGTTTACCTAGTGGAAGAGGTTTTAATAGAACTTGCACTGGCTCTCACTGAGCCAGTAAACCACTGAGGTTTACAGAAAACGCCTGGACAGTTCCTTAARTTCAGCTGAGTAACAAAACCTAAACTATGTGTCTTAACTAAATTGTTTCATGGAAACAGTGGTAAGCAATGGAGCAAACCCCTGTAGTTAGTACTACTGGGAACCACAGTGCAAAGGACAAGTTTCTCAAATCTGCCAAAGTTGCCAGGTGTAGTTTTCGCTAGTATTAGGTGGCTTCCTTACACCTCTGACTTCRGGGGGACTTCTGTGGTTGATTGCAACACATCAAGACTTGACTATTTGCTTTTGCTCTTGTCCTGGCCCAGTTGAAAGCTAAATAAGTAAACACTTGACTGCAACCACTAGCTTCAAAAGCTCTATCCATGTGTGCAGCTTCAGATGTGTGTTGAACTGGGTTAGCCTCTCCAGAGTGCTCCTGCAGCACTGTTCCCTACTACACTGAGTAGAGTTACCTTGCTTTCAGCCTTTGGCATTTCAGTGTAGATGCTTAAGTAACTTCACATGCAAACATTTAATTTGGGGTCAAATCTAGCTATTGTTGCCAGTAGCAGGGGTGCAGAAAAAAATCCCTGTTTTGAGGGCTTTAAAGGGAATCTATAGGAATGGACTCTGAAGACATCTCTTTTTGAGTTATGCTAGTTTAAATTGGTTAAGAAAAATAGTTTAGTCAAATATATTCTGTCTTGATCACGGTACTTGCAGCTAGCTCTTGCTTGTTTGGCTACAGATAAGCATGTATGTCAAGCATTGTTTAATCAAAAGGAAAATAAAATCTTATCTGCAATCCTTCCTATTGTCTCACCCTCTGTGCATATTGCCAATAGGAAAGCAGGCCATGTTAGCTACAGAATAAAGAGATGTTGTATGTGTTGGCAAAGGAAATTCCTAATTATCAACCCTATTCTGCATGGCAATTTTGTTTCTGAGTGAGACTGCTTGGAACTCTGTGGCCTCTTGGGCTGGAGCAAACTGATCACTTGAGATTTCCAGCTCACCACTCGGACGAGAACATATAGTTCTGCATGAAAAGCAAACACACCTACCTCTTACCTGTTGTGCTGGAGAGGTTTTGTTGTCTTGGAAAAACAACTTGCTCCCACTACAGGTCACTTGAAGTGACAGGATCCTAAACTTGTCTTGGTGCCAGCCAAGATAGGAAATCCATAACATTTTAAGAGGCAGACTGATTTTGCTTTGAGTTTCCTATAGAAATTCCTTTTTTTTTTTTTTAAAAAAAAAACTTATCTCTGATTTACTAGTCTAAAAATTTAATTTTGTGTAACAGACTGGATTCCTTCAAATACCTAAAGTGGCTGATAAAGGAAGAAGAAAATGTCAAATTGATTTTTTTTTTTTTTTGATTTAAGTTCATGAGGGGAGAATACAGGGACTCATTCGTGGCCAGTGACAGGACAAGGGGCAATGGGTACAAGCTGAAACACAGGCAGTTCCATCTCCATGTGAGGAGGAACTTCTTCCCTGTGAGGGTGACAGAGCCCTGGAACAGGCTGCCCAGGGAGGCTGTGGAGTCTCCTTCTCTGGAGATCTCCCAAACCCACCTGGATGCCACCCTGTGCCCCATGCTCTGGGTGTCCCTGCTGGAGCAGGGGGTTGGACTGGATGAGCTCTAGAGGTCCCTGCCAACCTTGAACATTCCATGATTCTTTTCTTTTTTCTTTCTTTTATATTTGCATTAAACTAGGGCTCTTACAACTGCAGATTCTAGGAATGTGACTAATTCCTGAACAGCATTTCGTCCACCACTGTTCCTCAGCTCTGTGAGTGAGGTCCCATAGGCCCCACTGACACCCTTGGCCTCAACTCCCCAGCACACATAGGTACCTGGTCCCCACGGTGCCCTTCAGGGGTTGGAGCTGTTCACAAGAGTGCATTCTCTTGTGCTCTTGCTGAAATACTTGGTGCGGTTTATGACTTGTGGACTTGCAGATTAGACTTGTCACTCATTCGTTTTAGAGCCTTTTAAACTAAAGGAAACAATAAGGCTACGTCAATCTCCTTAAGTTTTCCCCAGAGCACAAAAGGGGAGGCATCACAGCATCCTCAACAGGCTGACTTGGTTTCTGGATTTAGTTAGCAGTAAGACTTAAGTGCTGGGTCATTTCAGAGCAGAGATGATTTCTTAAGTGCCGAGTCTTTTCAGAGTAGACATTACTACTCCCCCTTGCCAGGGGAGAAATCGTATTTCCTTTGGTTGTATTGTGGCATGGAAATGGATTGCATGTATAGTGAAAAGAGCAAGAATGATCTGAGCTTTAATGAGGAAAAAAAGGTCATGTTTCCTAAGGAATTATCCATGAGCTACCCTGCAGTCACTGAGGAGAGAAGAGAAGAGCATTTCTGCCCTTCTTGCTGAGTCGCTGAGGAGGAAAGAGAAGGCAGGAAGGGAACAGACAGCATGAGAAGAAGAAAAAAAGGTAGACATTCCCAGTAGCATTGCAGTTCAAGTTCTCCCATCCTGTCCTACCAGGTGGTTGCTAGTTAGTCATCTGATGGGAAATACTGCATTTCTGTTATCTCAATGTTAGTGTCATCCTTCCTCCTTGTTTCCCATTGGCTACTTCCTGAGTTTCTCCAGGGAGTCACTGCTTGCACCTTAGTTTCATAGACAAAAAAGCTGGGTAAGATCAACTGATGTCCTGCATGTTGTGGGCCATTAAGTCTCCTCTTAGATGAAGCTGAAGGACCTGGTGAAAGGCAGATTTTGGGAACCTTGCCTGAGAATGGCAGAGGTTCATGTCGCTAGTGCCTGCATCCCTGTAGCTAAGAGGGTGATGCTTGAGTGATCCTGAGGAGTGAAATGAGCTACAAGTCCTCTCCCAGGACCAGATTACAGTGAGGATTCTCACCCATGAGACACATAAGAGAAGTCCACATTTAAAAAATGAATGTAGCTGCATTAGAATCAGGTCCTGCTTTATCTGCTGGTGAAGGCCTCTCTCATTTACTCTTCTGGCATTTAATTGCTCTGTATGCAATGCCACAATGAAATAAATGGCCCTTCACAGTCTCACCACTCTAAGTAGGGGAAAACTGGAGAGATGAGTATACGTTCAGTTATGTTTCTACTGTCTTGGGTGTTATGTACCTATCCCAGAACTAACAAGTAGAAAATGAGGAAACTGAAAGATTCATTTGTAGCAGAAAAGAAAACTGATCCTCAGCCTTACTATAGCCACAAGATCATCTTCCAAAATCTTCTCTTGTTGTTTCATCCCTGGTTTGGAAAATCATTGACTGTTTCTAAGTAAGTTTATTCTAAGATGAGACCAGGATAGCTGTGCTGCTTCTTTTCTGTAGTACAGCTCTAAATATAGTTACTTATAATTCCTCTGTTTCACCAATTTACTCGCACTGATTGTAGGAAATAATAAAACTTTCCTCTTCTCCTCTGCACTCCCATTGCTGTGCTTTATTTAAGTGTTTTCTTCCCACCAGGGCTGAATGTTGCATTGTGAACAAGCCTCTCTGAAGGTATCGGACACCTTGCCAGGACAGTTCATCATCTCCAATTAAGCCCAGCCCAGCCCTGTACACTCCAGCAGGCTTTGGAAGAGAGATATTTCAAGCAAAAGGTCAAGAAGGAGCAGCTGTGACAGGCTGATAATCATCTGTGATAAGAGATCAAACACAGCTGAACAAACAGAAACATCAAAACAGGACCAAAGCAGCAAATCATGGTAAATTATATACAGCAGTAGAGACTCCTTATGTGCTGAAAATTTGTTTGGTCTTGAGATAGTCTTTAGTTTTTTTCACAAAATTGTCAAGTTAAATGTCTGTCATTTTTTTTATAAAAATTGCTTGCTTTCTAGAGATGATTCCAAAGGAATAGAAAGGTAAAAACTACTTCATTGGGAGGGAGCTTTAAAATCACATGAAGGAAAATGATACGAGCAACTGAAGAACCTTCTAACTGACTGTCCTGTAAAAGAACGAGTTATATATTGTGCCAAAGTTTACTGTAGAGCTGTAAGTGTAATATATACCTCAAACTTCTTGATTCCTTTTCTTGGAACATGGCCACAACATTCAGTTTGAAAGCTTTCCTTTCAAAACAGTTAGTAAAAAGTCACCATATGGAACGGTAGAAGTTATAAAGTATATGGAAAATGGAAACTCCAGTTCTGTTTTGTCTTTTCAGTGCTTGTCTTTCCTTCTTATTCCCAGTGAAATAGTAAAAGTTACAAATTCAAACCAGAACTTACTGTTTTAAGGATATTTATATAATTTCTAGAAGTCTGCTTACTGTGTTTTCCTTCTAATATCTCAGCTGGTTAAAGATGTTGGCCAACAAGCCTTAGATTCGTGATTGTAACTGAGCTGCTCCTGGCTACACAGTTCCTTAGAAGCAGGAAACTAAACTTAATCCTTGCCCCTAAAGGGCTTTTTGGTCATGTGCAGCGCTTTGACCTGTTTTCTCTTTATGGGATATGCACTAGCCGAGGAACATTTTATTATTAATGTCTTCAAGGTGTGAAGATATTGATTTGGTTTCATAATCTCATTCCTCATTAACACAGTTTTTGAATGAATAAGCTGGAGGCTCAAGTCAAAGCCAAGAGGAAATCTGGGGCCTCCTGAAAAGCCCATAGCAGTGCACTTCAACATCTAATATTTGGAAATGAAGCTATTCTTCACAAAGCTTTTGTCTCATTCTTCTTTCAGTTTATGTCTATTCAGGCAAGTGAAAGGAGGATTAGGGCACAGTTTAGAGCACTGGCCAATGACCATTTAATTGTTAGCATACGTGGCTTTGGTCATTGATAGCTAGTGCAACTACACACAGCATGGCTCAGGAATATTCAAGATTATTATATAGGGGAGATTGGACTAGCTTGTCTATAGAGGTCCCTTCCAACCTCAACCATTCTGTGATTTTGTGATTCTATTCCTAAGAAGCAGTTTGGACATACTTTTGTGGGGGGAAGAGAAAGAGAGGAAAAAGATTCAGAAATGAATGTGAGCCATGATGCAACGTGTAGCCTCGGAGATAGAAAATGCCCTTCTGTTCTTTTGCTTGTGTTGTTGTAACCTTTGACTACAACAAACCTCAGTTTTTTGAAAATATTTTGTAGTCTTTAGTACAGTAGTACAGGTCAGACTCTTAGTTGCATCTTGGATTAGATGGGCTGCTTCAAACTGCTCTCTATAGCTGCAGCAGCTTCCTTTTGATCTCCTTTCCTTGAATTGCTGTGCAGCACTTGCCTTCTTTCCCTTGACTGTAACTGTGTCATTAAAAACTTGGTTTATAGAATTCACAGAGAAATCATCTTCATCAATATTTTGGGCCTGCAGCACAGGCTAGTCCCCTCCTCAGATAGCAATGGCAAACCAGTAACATTAGAGACAGAGTGTTAATCTGGCATCACCAACAAGGAAATTGGAAAACATACAAATGTAGCCACAGAGACTAAGATGTTTCGCCATCTGTGCCTTAAGGTGTGATGGTCAATTTCTGTTGACCTCAGCGGAAAAAGTCTTTTGCAAGAACCAATGAATTTGACCATTACTCAGAAGGAAAAGTCACACTTATTTAGTCACCCACACCTCTTTGTGTATTTTCCTTGGATATTGTAACTGTCCTCTTGAGAGCAGATCATGGCTTGAGATGATGGTAGAGGACAGTATAATCTGGTTAACTGGATGTTTGATRTATCCATCATCTACTTGGTCTTGCTTAATCCTGGACGATAGTGATGCATTCATGCCAGAACACTAGCAATGCAATTGAATATTTTTCATATGGTGGGTCAAGGACTGGTTACATTTGGGGAATTATGCAGATGTGATGTTGGGATACAAATTTGCTTCCAGAGGCGAGTTGTAAACTGGTGCCCATCTAAACATCCAGTAAGTAGTTTTCAAGTTCTAATCTGTTGTGCTGGATCCTGTCCAAACACGACAGCTGTGGTGAGAACTGAGTCACAATCTCTGCTGTCTCTGAAATGTGTCATCAGATTTGTCAGAGCTTCACCACAGTGCTCCTCTCTTCTCAAATTAGATTTCTGATGGTATCCCTGAGAGTCACATCCATGCTTGAATTCTGGTGGTCAGGGCTCCACACCACATCTGTGTAACTTCAGATTCCATGCTAGATTTTCATTATTTTCCAACAGATAGAGCAGGAGGAAGGAATGAGACACTAAGCACAGTTTTTTTTTCTTTTTTTTTCTGATATTGAAGTGTTGTTTTCTATTTTAGCTGTGTGAACCTCCATTAACTTTGCTGAGAGACATAGCAGAACTGGTTGCCTGATTGGTGAAAACTGCTAAAACACAAAGACAAAGACAAGCCATAACCGTCTCTCAAGCAATGAATGCCAGGGTCAGTGTCAAAGCTCTGCTTTTCAAGACTGCTTAATTAAAAAATATAAACTACCATGATTCACTTCAATCCATAGCCTTGGCAAAAAATCAGACATCTTAGGCTTTCCCAGGAGCTGCATTTTAACCTTTGCTAGGAATGAGTTAAAGGAAAGACCATAATTAAGCAGATGTTTACTGAAGGAGGAAGAGAAAAGCCTTAGGGCAATTTGGAAAGCCCGAATAACCTCCTCATCATCCCTTTCACATCACCTCCTTGGCCTCCTTGTAGAGCTGCAAGGCACTGTTGTAGTCAGTCGCTATTCTCGCTGCCTGAATGCACCCCAGTTGGAGCTCATTGACCATCTCAGAGAGATTGATATATAAGCAGGGCCAAGGCTTTCTGGAATGTCTACAAGCTCCTTCAGATATAAGTAGTCATTGTTCTCTGTGAGGAGATGAAAGCTCCATGAATAGCTGTTGGCCTTGGTAGTTCAATAGCAAATGATGCTCTTACTTGCAGGACTCTGTTCTTGCCAATATGCCCAGCTGGGAATGCTACTGGGCTGTGCTGGCCACAGCTTGTCCATCTTTACTGAGTTTTAGCTCTTTTAGGAAAGGTGGAATAACATAAAGGAGCTGCAGAATCTGTCACAGGAAGAATGCTTCCTGAATAGTTTTGTTCTTCTCTTTGCAATTAAGTGAGGCTTGGTGGATCCTCCTTTCCTCAAGAAGGCTTCTATATCACAGCACTGATCCAGGTAGCATCTACACTTTGGGCACTGGGCATGCATGTGTTCAACTCTGCAGCTTCTTCATCATAGAATGTAACCAATTTTAACAGAAAATGCCATCAGGTACTGCCAAGTATATACCATAAAGCAATCACATTTATTCTTTGGCCTATGCCAGCTTGCTTTCCTTGTTTTCCACAGTGAATATTTCCCCCAGGCCTCTGTCTTCCTGAAATCCTATGGAAGTCCTTTTCTCTGTGTTCTAAGTAACCACAYCTTCATCCAAAGAAAGTGACTGCAGCAGACAATTTTCTAACTGAAAAGAGCAGAAACTGTAGACCAAAGATCTATGGAGCGTCATCATGGTCTTTAGAAAACAAGTCAGTGGAGTGTATGGGTTTGAAGAGTGTGAGAAACTAAGCACTTTTTTCATCAGTAATGCATCTCTTCCCCAGCATGAAACTGCTCTGGTCTGCTCTACAGAGCAGTCCCAGCTATCTGAAAACCTGGATCTAGGTTTTATAGCAAAAACTTTTCCAGGGGCTTATTCCATGACTAAATTTTGAAAGACAAATTAGTGCAACAACTGCTGTTCTCTTAAGAACATATGTACATTGGATTGAAGGTATTTTAATTGTTTTACTTTGATTCATTTTCTCAGTGGTAATTAATTTAATACTGATAGGCTTCTGAGTTTTATATTCTGTATCTGAGCTTGTTTATGGAGTTCTCAGCTACTTTGATAGTACCTTCAGCAGCTTTYGAAACTAAATAAAAATTTCTGTAAGGTGACATATTATGGCAAAGTAACCTTCTAAAAACCTGTAATTTCCCCTATTTTTTTTTCAGCATGCAGCATAAGAGGAAGATGATGAGATATCATCTGGAGATTGTTATTGGCATATATTTGTAATCAGATGGAATCCATTTTTATTGCCAGACCTTTTGAATCTTGTAGTTTTTGGGTTTCTCTCTCTCTCTCTCTCTNTTTTTTTTTTTTTTTTTTTTTGGGTAGTCATTCTTTTAGCAGTTTTAGCAGTAGCAGGTATAGTTAAAGAACACAAGTAGATGTGGCTCTTGCAGGTCTCATTGGAGGACGAGTGACGGGAGTGATGGAGTGGGTTCTCTGTACAAGGCGGAATCACTACACGATTAATTTGAATTAGCTCCTGGAGGAGTAACCATTTCCCCACACCATGGCTAGGTAAATGACAATGGCAATAAACTGAACGGCTTCTTGTCCTTTTTAGTATTGGTAATCAGAAGAAGAAATAGTTGTTTGCAGAGCACAAGCAGAGCAGAGCATATGTGAGTGTATGCATGCAGATACAGAGAAGTAGCACTGACTGGTTGCTTAGCAAATCTAATCCAGAGTAAACCTTTCGCCACTGTCCAGCTGTCTTAGTCCTGTGGCCCTCCTCTAAAATGTTCTGTTGTGAATCATCAGCACAACTTTTTGTTTCAAAGGGTTTGTCGGTTCGCTCAGCTGATTTTCCATGTCAGGTCTTGATCAGCTGTTTGCGATAACAGGAGAGGAAGTGCCAGAAGGAACAGATGAACTCGGAAGCAAGCCTTCTATTTCTGCATAACCATCCTTTGAAAAAAAAAAAAAAAAAAAAAAAAAAGCAGAAGGAAGGAAAAAAATACAGCAAATCTCTTATACAGTATCAACAAAACTGTTGCTAAATAGGACATTTGTATGGGCAGTCAGTAGATTGACAAGGTTCTACTACTAGCATAGTAACTGTATCATAAATTAGCTATAAAAAACAGCTCTACCATCTTGCACTGGTTTTAATGTAGAGAGAGTACAAACTCTCTCTCTTTTTATTTTTTTATTGTTTTTTTTTCCTTCTGCTGTAGAATGTCATTTTCTTTTTCTKCTATTCAGTACGTAGCAAATGCAGTCAAAATTCAGGGACTTCACAAATACCTCATTCTCTTTTAATTTATTAATGTGATTTTTGCCTTACTGCTATACAGATAAGTCCCGTATATCTCTTTGCAGGCTCCAGGGAAGCAGCTTAATCATCAAGCATGTAACTAACTTAAATTTTTTAAAAAATTTCAGAATTTTTTTTGCACTCAGTGCTCCCTTGAAGAGTTTTGAAGGTATTTGTTATTTTTGTGTGTATGTGGTGAAGTGTTACTTCAGGCCTTTACAAAACCTTTAACAAAACTTATCAGATCTGTAAGACAGAGAATAAACCATTAGTTTGTATTTGCTTACAAAGGGCAAAAATCTGACTCCCGCCGCCAACCTGCAGACAGCATCTGCTAAAATTGAGGTRCTGTGTTCATTCTGAGAGAATCAAGATAGAGAGGATTTTACCCTTTCAGGCAACTAAATTTTGCTCCAGACAATATCATTCTTTCTGCTACACATTGTCCTTTGTAGCTATAGGCTGCTCTTCCAAACGAAGAATGTGCCGTGCCATTGGATGCAAGATGCTCAYGGTGAGCAGAACTTTTCTGGAGTTACAGCTTATCTTCTGTTTTAAACTGCCCTGCAGTAATGATGTTTATTGACTACTGGTTTATTCAGTCATGGGGTTCAAACCTGCCATTTTCCATTTAYATTTATATTTACAAGACATTCCAGACTATAAAACATTCATCAAAGTGGTTCAGTTCATGACCTAGAATCCACAGAAAGATGTGAAATAGGCAGTTGGCGCTTTTAAACTTCCCACACTTTGGTCACACCTCAAAAAACATAGACGTTTGAACAGTTGGAAAATAACCATCTTTTCTTGCAAGGCTGAAATTCATCTGTAACATCTGTTGTAAATAAATAWATTCTTTTTAGATGTTGAATTCTCATGCTTTTGAAATACTTTGAAAATTCTCCAAGAATGGATATTTTCCTTGCCTTGGTCATTGCTTGTATTTGACTGCAGTTAATGAATATTTGTGTAGTTTGTTTTTTTCTGAACTAGAAATACTCTCTCATTTTACCTGAATGGACRCGACTCCCGTGTGCATGTGCCTTGTCAGTATGAGTCACTTTAAAACGATGCATTTCCATGGAGTCCTCYGTTAATACTTTTCCTGTTTTCCTTTTAGTAAAAGAGACCCTGGAGAACATCTACAAATGCATTTTAAATGGCTTTCAGTGCTTAGATAAGCACTGCCAGCAAGGTTACTCCAGCCCAGCTACAATGTCTCTTCTGGCTGTTCCCAGCCAGACAGAATTTGACAGGTCAAATTATTTTGAAAGCAACTTGGCTCCTGCTAAGGCAACAGTATGTTTAAACCTAGTTTTATGCACAGATTAGAAAAATCATAGGTTCTACTTGGGTAATGTTATTACTCAAGAGGTCTACAGAGATGAGGTGTTAACTCTGAGGGTTATCAGCACTAAAGTAACTATAGTGACTTAAAATCCTTGTATGTAGATATAGATGTGTTTGTGAACTATAAAAAAAAATACATATACAGAAATAGTTGTTATTTTTAGTGTTTAAAGCGACAGTAATTAATGCAGAAGGTATAATGTTTTAGAAATAGAGCAGATGGGGAAGATCACTCTGTCCCTGCTTCAGGAAGGCCTCAGAGGTCTATGACCCGGTGAAAGCATGAGTTGCAGCCAATGTCTGTGGAAAAGCCATATACTTAGATTTAGGTTTGGTCTTGCAAAATCAAACCCAGCAGCTCCTGGGAGAAATGTAAATTGAGAGGTGCAAGTCAGATCTGTATAGTTTTGTACTCATTGTTGAGTGAGTTTTTCACATGAATTTATAAGAGTATGTGTAAGTCTGGAATACTGAGCTCAGASTTACAATTAAGTATGAATACTTCTCACTTAGAAATCACATTCATGGTTTTCATGCAAAGACTGTTCAGCTAGGTTAATATAAGAGCATAGTTGCACCGTTTGGGCATAGTGTGTCCAAAACACAGAGCAGGGGGATGCTGAGACTCATATATCTCCTCCTGCACAGAAATAGTCAGCATTTAGGCTTTTGAGCCTTTTTCGAACCCTTTTAGTTTATGTCTGGTTTGACTTCTGTGATTTCATCTTCTCAAATCCTGAGCATGAGCAGTGTGGCAATCAAGGGTGTTTAAACACAATATCTCATAGTTTGAGAGCTGCATGTTGGTGTTTTTTCTGTGCTGCTAAGAACAGAGATTTCAGCTAGTTTGACAGCTTCTCAGATCTCAGATGCATCAAGCGGTGCCAAATGGTAATGACGAGTTAGATGTCTTTAATGTTAATGGCATAATTATCTGGGTATGAAAAAAAGAGTGTTGAAGGAGAGATTTWAAAAGTAAGATATATGTAAAAACATCTTCAACCATTTTGAAAGTTTGTTATAGAAGATATTAACAGGACTTCTTTTTATTTACTTATTTATTATTGCTGGAGGGAGAGTACTTTTGACTCATCTAATATTTAGGTGTCTAATTGTCTAATATTTAGGCTAAGGCTGAAATGGCAGTTTTCAGCTGCATGTCTGCTCCTGCCCGAAGCTCAAAGAGATGATCTTTTGCCAGTTCCTTCTAATTCATATCGCAATGGCAGTGGGTACCAACTTGAACCAAGAAGAATCTTGATTCTCAAGATGATTTCCTTTATGTTTCTGCCTCTGAGGAATACCATCACATTGCCTTTTGTTTTCCAGAAGCAGCTGATAATCCACAATAAGTAATTACTCCTTTCAAAAATGTTCGTGTGTATTACAGCAAAGACTGGTACATTTTCACTAGCTTCATGTTTCTGGGACCTGCTTACTAATTTCTTATCTATTCAACAGAAATAATTATCTATACAGGAATGTGTACTAAACAAACTTGTTATCCCAGTATGGGACATTGTAATGCACGTTAACTCATTTCCTTTCTATCTAGGACATGTTTATAAATTTTTRCTGTTTCCCCTACCCATTCCCTTTAAGAGATCAGAAAAAAACTTTTATTTTTTGTAATGTTGCAGACAGCAAGTGGTGAAAGTCAACAAGGCTGGAGTTCATCTCCCACTTTAATTTCCTTACTGGGGGATGTCAGTTCTCAAATCTTGTCCCTGCCTGGGACTGAACAGTGTTGGATATGTGCCCGATGGTATCATATGACAGCTTCAGTTGCACTGCTCTGTGCAGGACCTGAGTGGCAGCTGTCTCTGTAGCTCTGCATTCAAGCACCCCACTTCCTACCTTCATTTCTCAGGAGCTGCAGCCACCTCACTTTGTGCACACATGCCTCAGCGGCAGCTGCTTCARCACTGCATTTGGTATTCAGGCATCTACCCTTGCAGGCCAACCATGCCTCCTTACAGTCTTGGTTTTTAATGCTAGAAATTGCTTTAGCCCTTGCAACAAGCATTCAGGCAGGCCTGTATTGCTCTTAAGGATTCCTATCCTCTCCTTTTGGGGTTCCTTCTCCTGTTCCTCCAAGTGCTGTGGCTCCAGCACATATTACATGAGGCAATTTCCCATCCACAGTCTCAAGTGGCTGCATATTGGCCTGTTCTTTGTCCTCTTGTGTCCAGGAAAGCTTTCACCATTGCTTTCTCCATTATCTTTCCCATGATGGACTGGACCTCAGACTCGAACATCTGAAGCTGGGAATTAGTGAAACAGAGAGAAACCACTTGAGATCACTATTGTTCTCAGCCTCAGGGCAAGGAAAAAAGGAGGATGAACAGAGCACTTGTGCTGAAGGTAGTGCTGGGGAGTGCGGATGGAGGCCCCTTGTCAGCTATGGCAGGAAGCACCGACACAGACATGGGTTAAATGACAAGTAGGCTGCCATGAAGCTGAGTTTGTTGGATATTGGGTATTAGATTGTTTATATATTAGGACCTGAACTTTAAATTGAATTTTTATTTCCGTTGTGGAGCTGGCAGAGAGAGGAGATCAATGGGAGAATGCATCCCTGCTGACTTCCATTTTCCAAGAGACCTAGTTAATTATTTTTTTTTTTTTTTGCCCTACATCTTTGAAAGGTTGCCCCTTTAGTAAGATATTTCACATACTTGCTTTTTGAAAAAGCTAGTGATATCATTTTATAAATCTTATTTATTAACTGTCTGTGCAATGCAATATGCTATTGAAACAATCCTCAGCTGCCCCATGCTCCAGACATTCCTCATATGTTATGGGTTTTGGAGGGCTCAGATACAGTGTTTTCCCTTTCTGCTTCTCCAATAAAATATTTGAGTAAATTTTTTGACTTTTACACAAAGATATCTGGAATCAAAATTGTCCTCTTGTTTCACCTTTGCTACCCAAATCTAACCCTAGAAAACCACATGAACTCACCTTGCAAACCTGCAGTCATTCAAAAGACAGCTGTATGAGGTTAGTCCAGCAAGGTCACCAAATTCATACGGTGCCATGATCACAGCTTTTACAGCTGTCCCTCAAGACTGCAAATTTTCCAGGCCTGTTCTTGTTGGTTTTATATCTATTTGAAGAAAAAGAAATGGCAACTGAGGGTTCATACATATGAACATATCTGAGAGAGCATTCCTTTTATTTTTTCTTATGTAACTCCAACATATGATCTGGGCTACATCTTCCAAGGATCTAGTTTGAACTCCTTAGTTTCTCTAGCCAGATGCAGCTAGAATCTCAGAGACAAATTTTCCACCTGTGAAAAGGGATAGAAGTCCATCAAAATCAGTAGGGAAATGCCTAACTGTAGTGTTTGATTATCAGAAAATCTGGCAGAATCAGCATCTCACCTGTCCTGGAATCTCACTGTGTCAGTCACAAACCTGATTTGATAAATAATCTTTGATAATTAGCATTTTCCATTAAAGACAAAATGCAGGTCATTTAAATCCGTAGTTTTATTTTATCCATTGTGTTTTTTTTTTTGGTATGAGTTCCAGCAAAAATATAAGAAAGATATGTATGAGTGAGTTCTTCAAAGATTGACACTGCATCATGCAAATTAAATGCAGGAACAAATACAAATGCTGTAAATTACCTCTGAATGAGGCTTCATAGCAAGAAACACCTATAGTCCTTGCTAAATCCAAGTTTTGGTCATTCGTTATTTTAGAAGTAATATATGGAGTGAAAATGAGAGAGAATGAGGTTTAATGACATGTTTCCTGATATTTGGAACAAAAYTATATACACAGTATCTGGAGAAACAATGTGTCTAGCCTTGAAAAGATAATAGGAGAATATCTAAATTTAGTAATTTTTGGATAAACTGTCATTATTATTCATCATCTGAATAGAATAATCCAGAACATGCTCTTTTGGCATGTACTTCTGAATGTATGTTTTGTGTATTAGTATTAGGGCTTTCTATAGAGCTATGCACATGCAAAACCTACACTGTTGGGTGTTATTTTGAGACTGGACCWTTAATATCCCTAACAAAACTGAATGTACTCATTTTAGAGGAAGTTATGTTGTAGTTGATGGAACTAATTTTTTATGAAGGTACTGTTCCTTTATGAGTGCTGCAGTTGACTCCTTAGTACTAAGGATAAATAGATTTGACATCATTTAACTTGCAATGGGTGAGAAACCAGGGGTACTCATTCTTCTTTCTTTACTCCCATCCTCTATTTTCACTGTAGTTGTTGAACACAGTAGAAATAATAGTCAAATTATCTTTATAAAGATCTGTGAAATGGGCATTCTAAATGTTTGGCTTGGGCARTGGGCATTGAATATGGAAGTTTTATGCTAAAATCACAAACATTGACTGTGGCAGAATCAAAAATAAATCCCTAATATGGTTTAACTGCATKTACTGTGACCCCACTTTGCTCCCTCAGAGGGGAGACATAGAAAAGGTTTACTGACTTGCTGGATATTCAATATGAGCTGTGGCCTTTCAAGTTCACATGCCAGAAATAACCACGTTTGAGTCTTATGCCCTGCAAGGAATGAACTGGGATCCCTATGAGCAGATACAATTTTGGTGTAGGTCTTCTGTTATTCTGCTGGACTATGAATGACAATTATTTTTCTGTGATCAGCATTTCAGTGCCCCACTGGTATATAGAACTGCATAATTTGTGGAGATCATTTTACGTACAAACAAGCAATTGTGAAGAGATTATTCATTACACCTTGACGCAGCTCAATCACAGAATTAATTTGTTTCAGATGCTGGAAGATGGTTTTGAATTTTGTTCTAAAGAATCATACTGGTGATTACTGATGTTGGGAATAACTGCTCTCTCCGTGGGAATGAGTGTTGCTGGTACAAAAGCTCATTTCATACTGATATTTTTTGCCATTTTTCATCTGGTTCATTAGCAAGGTAGCTAGTGTTTGGAATTCCATATGCCTGAGGCTATGCCACAGTTACTTCGCTCATATCCTTTAGCTATTAAAGGTTGATCAAGAAAGGCAGAAAGAAATGGTTCTGTGCAGTATTTTGAGCAGTGTTATCTATCCTAGCAAGCTTCTATGGTATTGATRTTCTGGGTTAAGATGTTTGTCAAGGCATATTGTAAATTATTACCATAATGCCCATGAGCTTTGTAACACTCAAAGGATTTGTGATAAAAATATCTTGATATCAAAACTCTTTTCTAGTCTAGTTTCTACAAGAATCAGATATAGCTGGCTGTACGTAGTAAAAACAGCAGAATATCATGCTGTTTCCGGAGGTAGCAAACAATTCTGCAGATTTTGAAACCATTTTTTCCTTGCACCCACACATGACCAAAATATCCTTATAATAAAGGATAATTAATCTTAAAATAATATTACAAGAAGAATTACTATATGATAATTACTATCAGAGCATTAGAAATGGAAACTTGGAAAGTAGCTGGAGAGGAATCAGACTTGGAAGCTTTTTCAACATCTTCTAGCCAGTGAAATCTGCTGGCAGGTGTGGAGCTGTTATTATACTTACAAGTTCACTCGCTTTGGGCTTCTTGAGTCTTCTTTGGGGTCAGAGGTTAACTGTGCTGATGATGAGCGTCAACACTTTGTCTAAAAAAAAGGCAAAAGTAGAGAAAAATATTTCCTTGAGTTTATAGACAGTTCCTTGGCTGTCCTAGACTGTCCCTTGGCAACCTTCTGTGTAAGTGGCCTTTAGCGATCATTTCTGTGCCAGGGAGCCCTCAATTAGTAGATGGACTACTGTGCAGGATTCATATAAGGCAACTCACCTAGGAACTCACCTAGGAAAGATCTTTGGATAAAGATTTAACTGTTCTAATCCACAAAGGAAGAATGTCCCGCACTTGAAACAATGAGTTTGGTTAACTTGGCGTAAGCAGGGACAAAGCATCTCCTATGGACCATGACAAGAAYAGAATTCACTGAAATGGTTCTAGCAAATGTGTTTTAGAGAATTGTAAGAGTTTGTTCTGTAAGCTGTGGGGTAGGGCTATGGCAAAAGGAGATAAACAGACAAATATCTACCTAGCAAAGCCAGGGTTTCATCAGGCACATCCAGACCTGCCTCATCTAGCAGGAGCATGGAAGGCATCTCTAATGCTGACAAGAAGAACTGCTGTCTACAGTACATCTCCCCTTTAAGAGGTGACCCATGAATTACAGCATGCCTCAGACTGTGTCACATGAAGACAGTGACTTAGAACATGCGATATGTAAACAGGAGAAGGAATATATCGGGAGAAAAAAAATTGTTACAATTTTGAGGCATATCTTCACAGAAAGTAGTTAATTGAAAACTGAGAGGAACTGACATAAAAAAAAAAAAAAAAACACCCCAAGACCTAAGGTCAAGAAAGGAAAAGATATTTGAAAAGACTTGTGAGTTGGAATAGATAAATATATCGAATGCTACTTCTTGCTTTCCATTAGAAATAAGTATGGTCTGAAGCAAAGGTATGACCCAACACTGCTTTGAATTCTTTGTAGGGCATTTTAAGATTTTGTGTAATGTTGCCTGTGAGAAATATTTCCTACAGATGTAACAGAAGTTACACAGTGATCACTGATGAAGATGTTACCTAATGTTTACCCTGTATTTTATGTAAATTCAAAAGAAGCCATCTAAGCTTAAAGGAAGAGACTGCTTACCACAGTAAAAGTGTAGCTGGCCATGTGTGTMCTCAGATCTTAAGGGAAGTGAGCCTAGTGGTTCAAGAACAACTGTGAGTGCCACAGCAACTAAACTTTTCTGGTGTGATTTCTGTGGTAATCTGGCACTTAAATAGAAATTTATAAGTAACCTACACAAGACCTAGGTCTGAGAATACAAATAAGCAAGTGCCTGTCATAATAAGTCATCCTTTTTATCAGCTTCTAGAAATTTAAATCCTGAAAGTTTTGTTGGTCAAACTGGCAGAAAAGGCACAGCCGTGGTAGCTGTTGGACTCCAAATGAACASATGATCATGGCGTGGTGAGAGTCTCCAACTCTGTGAAGAAAAACCCTTGCTGATTTGAAAGTTCTCCTTTATGAGCACTATATGCCTATAGTTAACTTTCTCTTGTTTTTATCTTTTCCAGAAAGAAAATCAAACTACAGTGTTTAGAAGTTTATTTATTCAACTCTAAAAGTCCGCTATTGCAATAGGGATTGACAGATGCTGGCTATATTTTGTTACTACTATCATATATGCCAGGACTGGAAATGCTCAGCAACAGCTAATGCCAATGGTAATTTGGTCCATCGACCCTCAGTTAAAGATGTCTTGAGAAGATTTATCCTCTTGTCTGTTTTTTTTTTTTTTTTCATTATTTCATTAATCATTGTTTGTCCCAACCTTCCCAAAACAAAACTTCAGGCAAAATATTACGAATTTAAACAACAAGTCCAGGCATCTGATAGAGGTGGAAAAGAGTTCGCCAACAACTTGATCCAGGGAAGAGGTCACCTAATTCAGGACTTAAGACATGCCAGCAGAATACCTACCTCCAACGTTTCAATCCTCAACACTTTAATTCATCTGCAGGGTAATGCTGAAGATGCTTAAGATGTAATAAGCACCCTAGTAGCCGAGATTTGGCTTCTGCTTATGTCCAAAACAAATTTGTTTTTAGTAATGGCAATCACTTGGCAACACTCTTATGTCTAAAACCTAAGAGGATGCAGAATGCGAGCAGGTTTCCTCTATCTGCCTTGCTCAGAGGTGTCTGTGTATTAGATGGTTCAAAAATGGCATGCCTATCCCAAGATGGTCTCAGCACAACACTCAACAGCAACATGCTTTTCTCCTTGGGCAACCTGCTTTTCTCCCTTTTCTCCTTACACAGTTTCCTGCTTCTGAAAAGGGAACAGCCACAAAAACACTCAATTGATCAATGGGATGAAATTACACACAGAACGATTTTGCTAGTAGATATAGTTAAATATTGACAAACAATATAATACTCAAGCATTTTTTTTTTTTTTTTGTTAAATAAGCTTACAAATAAATCCTAGCAAAGATATTTCTTTCTTTCCTTCCTTGTGAAGTATTTGTGGACAGGAAATGAAGATGAAATTCATCGAAGTGGCGATTTATTGCAGTAACTTAACTTGTTTTAAAATATATTTTTCTACATATATATGTGGAAAGCACATATAATTTTATGAAGTAGAGAGATACATAATTCAGAATTTATCAGTTTCTATAGCAAAAATTGTCATACAGGTTTGGAGGCAGGGAAAAAATAGCAAGGCTGTTATGCTCTCCAGAAGCATCTTGAGGAGTCAGCCTTGATTTACTGCATCTCGTRAGTGTGCATGAGGGAGGGAGAGGTTTTGTTTCCCCACTAGGGAAAGCTGAATGAGATGCCTTTGGAGAATTTCTTCAGCAGCATGGTTCACTGCAGCCTGGATGGGAGGTATTCTTTCCATCCAAGAGGCAAGGCTAGACACCACACCACTCACTGGGCATTCCTCTACCATGGAGCTCCAGCTTTGATCCAGAAATCATGAAAATCTGTTCCATTGCAGTGTGGAGAATGATTTGCAGAGCAATTTGTAACAGCCAGGATAATTCATTTGTGACCTCTCTATGTTCCCATAAAATTGTTTTTCCCTCAACATCAGGAGATGAGTCAGCAGTAGTGATAACAAGAATTAGAGAAGGACTGGAAAAAATGAGTGTCTGAAGTACTTTGGCAGTGAAAAATTAATCTTCAAAGTGATTCCTTCATGGAACATTTTTTTTTCTCTCTAGGACACCAAATTGACTAACTATTAAAGGAAAAAGAGTGAGAGAGAAAAAGACTTGGATGATATTTCTCGGTGTCCGCCAATATCTAACATGTTTTTGGAAAAGTTGCGTAATGCAACCTGCCAAGAGAGCCTTGTCTGAATAGAGGTTAGTAATATTTTCTAGTTGGTGGTATGTTTGTGGTTTTGCAGGACTGACCCACAGGGCCTCATTTTCAACTGTGTAACTCTCTGCATAGTTCATTAAGCTTATAAGGATCAGGAAAATTTTCCTCTGATCACAGCTTAGCAGACCACGCAGAAATTGCTCTCAGACCTATCATCCTTCCTCTTAGGACATTGTGAGTAATGGGAAACTCTACCAGAGATTTGTGGTTTATCAGGTAGTCTTCCTTCCTCTTTGTGGTTTTGGTTACCTGCTGACAACTCCCTCCCGTTCAGGGGATGAGTAGGCAGAAGACTTACATTTCCTCTCCCATTCAGGGAAATCTGCTCTCCAGTAATGAAATGCACAAATAGGATATGGGAGAGCTTGCAATATGAGGTGTTACATTGAAATCATTAAAAAAAAAAAAAAAAAAAGGCTATTACAGACTTTTTCTGTTTTGCAGAATTTTCAGTGGTATTTCTCCAGATTTAGAAATATGCTCTGCAAGATGAAGTGAAATTTTTTATTCCTGTTGCAAAATTAGTTATTCTTCATTTAGCTAGTAACTCAACTGTTCAAAATTTTTAATATTTAGCTACTTCAATTTTCACAGCCTTTCAATAATAGGCTAGAAGGAAGAGGAGAGGAAATAAAGGCAAGGGAAAGGAAAGGAAATGAACTAACATATTTCTTTTTCTTTTTGTTGGRTTGAAGGGATTTTCAAACATTAGAATGAGAGTCAAAATTGACCAGGCATCTCTCTACTTTTGAGGCAAGTTTTGTCCAAGGACTGTGTGTGTTAAAACATCTTTTCAGGCATCCAACTAGGACATCAATAGTGAAAACTGTTGACTGTGCTTGCAGCCTRTCATGGTGCTCTGTGCAGTGAGGATGAAGGAAACTTTTTTTGAAGCCTTGCAGCAGAAGTGTAGCTGTCTAGGGGATATTCTTTRGATAATCAGAGGCAAGAAGGGTCTTTACATACCCAGGTAGCTGCTGAGCTATAGTGTGGAGACTTACAGGCATCTAAATCTTTGTGTGGATTATGCCTCTGTGGTTTTAAGCAGGACTCTCCCAAGCATCCTTGAGTGTATCCCTCATGGATGGTTGTTGTAGCTTGTGGACTTGCAGCAGAGTAGTATCTCACAGTACAGGTTAAGATGCTACCAACGAGGCAAGGTGAATGCTGTTGTCCTTCCAGACTACGCCAGAATACTCATACAGGGGTGAGCAGCATTGCCTTTGTGGGTGCACAACTGGCTGGTTTAAAAAGGTTTGCTGCAGAGGCCAACAATCATAAGTTGATTGTATAGTGAGTGTACAAGATGAGTTTCAGAAGGCATTCCCCTGCATTTGCTGCTTGAAACTGGTAAGTGAAGAAATAGCCTTGTCTGGTGTTTCTGTCTGGCAGTGTCCTGTGAAAACTGTTTGAGAACCTGAATGCCTGTCAGCTAAATCTTTGCCTTGATATGTTTCTCTTGATAGTCATGGAGACACCCTTTAAATAAGCTGGGATTTGAATCAAACTCAGTATAAGAATGTAACATTCCATCTCTCGACCTAGAACTGGGAGAAACATTCACTATAAAACCTAAGATTTTTCAAGTGAGCTTAGGCTGGGTATCAGATGCAGGGAGGGTTTTACTGCTGGGTAAAAATCATATAAACCTCTACTTTTGACATACATTTGACCTGAAATCTGGCAAGCTTCAGCTATTTTGGTTGAACTTAATCTTGAGGCTACAAAGCCAAAAGTTAAAGAAAAAATCAGAAACTGCAAAAGCGGCATAAAGACCTCAAACTTTACCCCAAACCTGCCTCAGCTTTTATGGTGGATTGGACTGGGTGCTGTCTAGCCTTTTGTCTTCCATGTGAACAGAAGGCCCATTACAATAGCACTGCAAATTATTCCAAGCATAAGTGCACACTGTACTAGTCAAGCCTGCAAACAGGCTTGAAATGAATTCTCAAAAGAAACATGCAGTATTTCTCTGGATTTTCCCAAAGATTTGCTCAAAAGCTTTATTTAGAATTTAGGCTGAGAGAGAGCTTTCCTAACCAGAGATGCTCAATGCTTGCTACTGCCTCACCATTGCTAGGCCATCTCAGACTTGATTGCTGATGGACAACTTGGAAATAATATCTTGCAATGTGTTTGTTTTGTACCCTATTTTAATGTATTTTTAYGTATTTTATATTTGTATGTATATATACATAAAACATTAGGAACAATTTCGGAATAACAATGCCYAGCAGAATGTAAAAGTAATAGCAAGATTTAGTTAACTATTTTATGGAAAATTTTGAGGAAAGACACTATCATGTGTAGAAGAACCTCTGTTGCATTTGYAGATGTGAATATTTTGGGGATAAAAGAGAATTTCTCCATAAAGGTGCTATGCAGTCAATCAGCCAAACATTATTTCCAGCGCTCCGAATAGTTTAAGTTTTGAGAGTTGCAATTCCAGCAGCCTCCAGGAAAGAATCAGCCGTGCACATGTGTGAATTCTCTCACATGAATGCACAATAAAAGCAAAAAAAAAAAAAAAAAAGTTTCTGAGTTGCTGCTGAATTCCAACTTTTCTTGTCAAAATGGGATTTTCTGTCTGGAGAGAAAGAATGTCTTATTCTCTCCTGCTGCTCCTTGCTGCTTATATTGCCTGCCTAATTGGAAGTTGCATTATAGATTTGTAAAGAAGTATATTCTTCAAGCATACCTCAAGGGTGAGCTGTCTAACCAAGGAAACAATTTCATCTTCCCTGTTGCAAGAAGAGCCTGGCTCAACAGAATATCTATACCATTGCTGAGCAGAGTAAAGGCAAAAAGAGACCCTGATTGCTCTAGCTGCAATACATTAATATTCATATTATCTGTGTGCAGATTTTTKCAGTCTGCTACAGAATTATAAGCCTTTATTTGGAAAAGGTGAATAGGAATTGAAGTATTCTGCTTTTGTCACTGTTTCAGAGTAAACAATACCTCAGCCTTTGGAGAAGGAGSACATAAAATTCTAGACTATCTTTGCTGCTTGTTCCAGTGCAGGCTACGCTTACCAAAATTTTCCATTGTACACATTACATTTTGCACTAATACTAGCATGTGCAAAAATGGAATTTGCAGGTTCGCAGGGCAGTTTTCAAGGAGTCAGCTAACAGGAGATCATGAAGGGTGGTCTGATCAAAGATRTCCCACCTAGAGGTAGGTGACACCTGCAATCTAAGTGGTTGTGTTGSCTCAGTGCTCCCAGCACTCTCAGGACCATGGGTCCAAACTAGCAAGTTCGTTGCCAGGAAGGGTACAACTGCATTGGTGGCCATTTACTATTGTCAATGGGGCATAGCTCTAGTAATTGTGATCTCAATCCAGCAAATTTTAAGGTTAGAAAAATCTCTGTTAAAGCCAGTAGAGTTATTCAAGTGTTTAAAATTAAGCATATCCATATTTTCTATGTAATATTTTGGAAGAGTGCGAGTGTAACTGAACCAAACCCCAGATGCCCTGTCTTCATTGCTGACATTGTTTGGAAGTTGTGAGTAATATTCATCATCAAAGACAAACAAATAAAGGATGAGTCAGTCTCATCCTTCACTCAGAGGGAAAGAGTCCAGAGGGAATTGGATTTCCCTGTTCGAGATATTCACGCAAAGGGAAAGGAATTCACATTTGTCTGGAACAGTGAAATGCAATCCTGTTAAAAAATGTTTTTCTGTAGTTACTCAAAATTAGGCCTGAGGTTTTTAGGTCATACACGGCTGATTTCTGTCTCACTGGGAAAAGCTAAAGGAAAGGCTGGATATTATGGGGAACGTCTGCGTCTTGACAAAACACACAGCGATTCCAATTTTGCATGTGAACCTTCTCAAATTGGTGAATAATGTTCTTCAGATACCAGCAGGACCTCAGCTACAACTTTCTTTTACTTAAGCCAAGAACAAGAGACAAGTCCCTTGAAAAACTACGCAGTGAATTCAGTGCAGATAAAAGAGCTCACTCATTAACTTCCTTCCAAAACAATTGCTGTAATATTGACAATTYTTATTAAGTGCTTGATGTTTTCATTCTCATTACAAATGGTAAATGTCTGTAAAAACAATATACAGAGTGAACTGATTAATGAAAATCAGAAGATCTCTYCAAGCACTGCTCTGAATAAATGCAAGCTGAAGAGTTCAAGTTCTGAGTTCAGTCTGAATGTCTCAGAAATGCCCTTCATTATTTTTTATTGACTAAATACCTCACCTTGCCTGGCAAGATCATCTTCATTTTGCTGAGTAAATGCCTCAATAAAGCTTGATAGATGAGGACAAATTAATGATAAAGAAGCTGATAAGTATCAAAAGGTTATCAATCTACCACAACTTGAACTTCATTTTCTAAACACAGAGTGGGAAAATCTAACTGTATGCCCCTTAATTAAGACCAGAGATCTTCTGTTCATTGTCAAATAACTATTAGAAGGTGCATAGCCCTGAAATACTCTTGATACTAAAATGCTTTATTTTCTAAGATATTTTAGCAGAGAATTTTTATATCTTCGATGGGCTTTATCAAACCCCTACTGTGTTATGCAAAGATTTTTGATGATCAGAGGAAGCAGCACAGCTGTTAGTTCTCAGCATAGGAATTTCTGTCATCAGAAGGGAGGTGCAGTGGAGCTCAGCTCAAGTGAAGGACTGAGTATCAAAGAAATTATAAGAGGAGTATGTTTTGAGAGTGATAGTGCTCAACTTTTCTTGAGCTATTTTAGAAATCATAGTCAGAAAGAAAACTTAAATCACATATTTGAACTGCATGGTTGCATGTGATATTTAGAGGTATAAGACATAGAACACTTGTACATGAAACATATGGGCTGGAGAGTTGAGCACCGTGCCTGTTTCAGTCMTGTAAGATCTCTCCTTGGGCTCCTTTTATCAGTACAAAAATTAACTCTGTGGCATTTGTCATGCAGAATATACAGAAAAAGGGAATTAACACAAGAGTTTAGCACTGCAGTATTCAAAATACTCTAAAAAAATGCTTCAATTAAATATAATTTGAAATGTCTTGGAATTTTACTCRAGAGTTTCCTTGGGGCAGTGTTAGTGCAGTAACAAAATATACAAGGTTGAGTGCTTGATTTAAGGAGCTTGGGCCTTCATGGCTTCATTTACTGTTGAGCTAGACTCTGTAGGCCGATCTTCCCAGGCGCAGCGATTCCTGGGTTTGGAACGCCAGGGCTGGGAGCCTTGGAGCRCGAAGCAGTCCAACTGCGGCTGAACATAAGGTCACAACCAGGAACATATGAGATGAATAAATCTTTACTGGGCAGGGCTGCAAAACATTAGGTAATGGGGTCAGTGGCAAAAAAAGAACGTCTTCTGAATCATTCTTCAGAATGCTCATTGGAACAGGAGTTCAGGCCTCTAATAAGGCATATAAGTCACATTTTTGATGCTGACAGAACAAAAAAAAAAAAAAAAAAAAAAGGATCTCTTCTGCATGTATAAGTGTAGTGTTTTAATCTGTAGGTGTTTGTGGCAATTTCCATAGTCCAAACTGGATGCCTTTTCAGTTCTTTTCCAGCTTCCAGCATCACATCTGTCTTCTGCCTCCTTCTCATCATTTTGCAACTACAAATAGTGCTAAGCAAAAAAAAAAAAAAAAAAAAAAAAAAAACCCCAAAATCAAAACAATCAAAAAACCCACATCCAAACTTATTTCTATCAAAATGTTTCAATGTTTCTTCCAACTTGAATTGGAGTAAAAATTTGAAACATCTCTTTCCCCTCTCCCCATGGGAAAACATATTCTGAAAACTCTATTCATAATGATTGAAATCACAGTTCCTTGTGATTTATTTGAGATTCATCTCCATTTTTCTCYGAAAGTACCCACCTTCAGGTAGGTTGTGGTGAAAGGAATGGATTTTGCATTTTGGGGCCTTGCTGTCTGAAGTCTGTGCATCTCAGGTCAGGAACCCATAGGCTARCTCAACTTCAAAGGTAGTGAGACCTCAGAGGAAAAAGGCAGGAGATCTAAGTTACCCTGCAAATTGGATTCAGTGACCCCAGCTGACTCACTGTAACTTTCTGTAGGGTGACTGCTGCCTCATCTCGGGTACAGACTCATGCAGGAGGCCTTTGGATGACTATGGGATGGCCAGCCCCTGCCCAAACCTATTATCATCCATTCCCAGACTATTTYGTCCCAGACAATATTCTAGACCCTCTGCAATGTCTCTGAGCAACCTGCCAGACCCAGGAGGTCCACCTCCTCCCYGCTTTCTACTTCAAGTGTGGCCTTTCTTGCTCTGAGCATGAACTCCTCACTCCAAAAATGCTCTGAATTAGATCATAAAATTTTGAGGTGAAGATTAAATGGCCTGAATGGGCTTTTGTTTTCCCTATTTTTCAAACATTGCCAATGAAAAAAAGTGCAGTACAATATAAACAAGCAGCAAAAAGGGACAGTAGATCAGTACAGGGTGTGCAAAACTCATGCATAAACTGTTACTAAAGAAAAATACAGTTCAGAGAAATATTTGGAAGAGAAGAAAGCAGACGATCAACTACAGCTAAGCAATTCCTCCAGTCTGGTTGACTGCTGTCAGAGAGATAGGATGTGATACAGGAACTAACAAYTTTTTCTGCTATTATTGCTACAAGAAGAATAAGTTCTTTCAGTTTCAGAATAGCAGTTACTGCTATTCTTTCAGTTAAACTGGATTGTTGAAGTTGAGCTGGTGTGCTTTGCTAACCTGCATGAAGTGGAATGTGCACTTCAGACACAAAGATTTGCYCTTCTTTTTCCTTCTGTGCTTATGAGATGTCATCTAATGGACTCATCTGAGACTGCAATGCTTCAAAAGGGTTTAAAAAATAGCATTGTGAAAAAAAAAAAAAGGATTATAAAGCACAGAATCCAATGTGACGAGACAATTAAGACTGTCTGAATTTATATCACACAAGAACAAAGGAGCATGAACTTAAAAAGAACATAGAGAGACTGAAGAAAATCTTTCYGATGAAACATACAAATTAGTTACAGGGAGACCTCTTATGTCAGCTCCAGACTGCCAAGTCTATACTGCTTTTGACAACAAATGCTGTCCAATCTTGTCTTAAYTGCTTTGGACAGTAGAGCTTCTGCTGTTTTCCTCTGGGAATCAATTCTAGTTTCAAAAGGTCTAGAAAGTTTCCYATCAAAAAATGGGCTGAAACCTCTAAAATGCTTTGCAGCTAAGTATAAGAAAGCCTTAAACAATTTGCCGTAATTTAAATCCTGGTTAAAGAGCAATTCATTAATTTTGCAAAGTTCAAGTGTCAGTATGGACAGAGTTTTGCACAATAGTTCAGTTTTGTCTTTAAGCTCTGTCTCGCTTTGAGATAATTGATCACTTCCTAATAGCCTTCCTGATCTACCCTCTGTGACTTAAAGCCAGGGAGAAGGACTAGCTGGAATCCACTCACCTGTAAAAATCACAGAATACAGAGTCACAGAAGGGTTGAGGTTGGCAGGGACCTCTGGAGATCATCCAGTCCAACCCCCTGCTCCAGCAGGGACACCCAGAGCACGGGGCACAGGGCGGCATCCAGGCAGGTTTGGAAGATCTCCAGAGAAGGAGACTCACAGCCTCCCTGGGCAGCCTGTGCCAGGGCTCTGTCACCCTCACAGGGAAGAAGTTCCTCCTCACCTGGAGCCATCTCCAGGTGATGTGTTTCAGCTGCATGTGTTTGACYTTGTACCCATTGCCACTTATCCTATCCCTGGCCACCACTGAGAAGAGCTTGTCCCCTTCTTCCCTGCATTCACCCTTAAGATATTTATACATGCTGATCAGATCTCCTCTCAGCCTTCTCTTCTCCAGGCTAAACAGGCCCAGCTTGCTTAGTATTTCTTCATACGAGAGATGCTCCATTGCCTTAATCATCTTYGTCACTCTACACTGGACCCTCTCTAGAAGCTCCACATCTCTCTTGTCCTGGGGAGCCCACAACTGCCCCCAATACTCCCGGTGCGGCCTCACCAGAGCTGAGYAGAGGGGCAGAATCCCCTCACTCCACCTGCTGGCAACATCCTCTTGATGCAGCCAGGATCCCATTGGCCTTCTTGGCCATGAGGGCACTGCTGGCTTATGGTTAACTTGGTGTCAACCAGGATTCCCACGTCCCTCTCCAGCTTTCCAGCAGGTGAACCCCTAATCTGTATTTTACTATGCTTAATTTTATATAGGAATCTGTAGCTATTGTATAGCATTTAACAGATCTGCATATTGAAAACCTTTAAAGAAATACTGCTATAGAAATTAGGGACCAAAGAAGAATATTTTTCCCAAGAAAAAGGTAGAATGAATGTTGCAAATATTGGATAAGCTTCCCATATTACCAATTTAGCAAATTAATTTAGCATCTTACAAAATATATGAAAGTCAAGACTGCATGATGTGATGGACATTCCTGCATTCCGGTCTTTTAGTTAGTCAAGTTGTCAGATGAGTGGCAATTTAAAATGCAGCTGTCACTGAAAACATTTAAATGACTAGAAAAATCAATACTGCAGAAGCCTTATCTGCATGACAGTAGCTGGAACTCTACCTCTCAAAGACAGGATTGTGAACTGTAATGATGCAAATTGTAGATAAGATATGAGTTATGAACTCTTGGATATAATTTGAAAACTGAGGCTTGCAAGATATTTTACCACTTAAAGTTATTTATTATTGCCATATAGCTAAAGAATTTAGAGCTAGTCTAAACAGAAACTCCCACTCTGTATGAGTATGATTTATACATTTTCATTCATATACTCTTATTCATATAGCCTCAACTTTACACAGTCAATTATGGCAATAGGATTCATAAGAATATCCATATGTGCATGCGAATTCAGAGCAGACCTTGCCATTAARTAATGTAAGGACCATCCAGACGAGCTGGGGAGGGGAGCGAGGCTGAGCAGCTAAAAAAAGTTCATCCATATGCAGCTATAAGTTTGAAATGTTTTGGTTTTGAAATAATGGAGAAAGATGAAATGCATGTCTTTAGCAGGATGCCTAAGCCGTTCTCCAACACTAGCAATTTGTCTATCATTGCTTACACTGCTAATTAATCACTTGGTCAGACTGTATCTCTCTTGAGCAGTGATTTTAGTCTCTGGAACATTTTATTTTAGTTTGGCCAGTACTAGAAAGCTAATTCTTTTTGTAGAATTAGCTGTGGTTCAAGGAACAATCACTCATGCATGTGTGATACATCTCTTTTCTGTGCAAGCTGACCTTGAATACCTTCACTGAAAATAGTCTTATACTGGCAAGCAGCAGCAAGTTCATGTCAAGCAGCAGCATATCAGTGGATTCACCCAGCCTCCTGTGCACATTGGCCGAGCGTGTAATGTTCTCCTCTGACATGTGATTTATGCATGAAAACCTCTTGGGATTGTAGTACTGAACTTGCTTTTAGGAAGAGGGAATGTGCAAAAGATATGTTGGCTTTTAAAAACCAGGCAATGCATTACTACTGCTGGAATGTGGGAGGCTAACCGTTTATTCTGAGACATGTGAAATTAGTTTGTGAAAGGCACTGTGGGCTCCCAGGGCAGCCCCATCATGCAGGAGGAATAACGGAGAGAGCAGGATCCTTGCTAGTACACCTCTCAGTCAAAGCCCTCATTAACCCACTGGAAAAAAAGAAAAAAAGCTCTCTCTTTTTTTTTTTTTTTTTAATTAGTCATGACACTTTAATCAAGCTGCTCCTGAACTATTTTGAGTGGAATGGCTAGATGTAAAGGCTGAAACGTGGGTTCATGATCTAGCAATTTCTTCATCCACCATTCCCTTTGGGTGGCAAAAACTAAAGGGAAAAGGACAACACATCATCAGCGCAGAGGCTTTGACTAGCTAACTCCCAGGTGTTGGCCACCAAAAAGAATCAATTACTAAGTTAGTGAAAGACAAACCAGAATCAGTGTTGCTTGAATTCGCATCTTCTATTCATGTCTTATTTTCTATTTCTTGCACTAAAATGTTAAAACATGCTAGGGGTACAGAGCTAGAAGTAGTTGAATTGTAGGATATCTGGTTTTCAAAAAACTTAAAGACACAACCCTGTTTTCCATCTAATTCAGTCTTTTTTCTCTCTAACTAAAAATATGCTTCCCCTCAACAGAAAGCAAAGTGCATAATCACTCATCTGCACAAATCAGAACAAAAAGCAGCCAGTGTCTTACAATTTTCCTACTACTTTGAGAGGAAACCAGAGGCCTGCATTCCTATCACTGGGCAATGCCATGTGAGGATACATGAATGATCTCTCCTGCTGCCTGTTCCAAGGCCAGAAGTACAGACCAGTAGTGAGAGATGCTGACTTGTGTTGATTATACCTGCCAGACTGTGAATTTTCCTTGACACATCCTTGCTGATTTTCTAGGGACTAAGATAATAATACTATTAATGTCCTATTWGGGTCTGTGGTTTGTGGTTTAGTCATATCTTTAACGTTCTCCACTTCATTCTGCTTGGCAGGTGTCTGCTGTGTGATTTCACTTGTTGGGATAAGATCTCTAGCACAGTAGGTAGAAAACTAACCAGAATTTTCTCCTCTGCATTTTTCTAATGAACAAAAGGTAAAAACCTTTTCTAGTTCTACTACAGCTGTTGGGAACTGAGAAAAATTTAGGAGATATCAATGTCATGGGACCTTTTTGTATCTAATCAAAATGTACTACTAGCAAAAATATGTGTACGATTATGCCTTCAGACAGTGGACTTTGCTTTGCTGACTGTTGGCATCTACTAAGATGAACTCTTATTCTCAGATTAGGAAGACTGGGAGTTCTGTGGAAGATGGATGCTTGGCCTATGGAAAGAAAGTAATCTTGGTACCTTAATTGCACACTGATCCTGTTGCTTGCCATTCAGTATCTATGGGAATGAATGATCTCCAAAAAAGTGTACAGAATCCCTGTAAGAAGGAATATCTGTGACAGCTGTATCATCTGCTGGTAGTTGTCATTGGTCCTGGTATGTTGGCCACTATTAACTCTTAATTGCTTGTGGCCCATTTGCAAATACTACCCGTGGAAATGGTCTGAATTATGCTGGGAAAAGTGCTCCCTAAAAGTATTAATCTGGATGATCTTACATGTTTTCAGTCAGTCAGTTTACTAGACTGTCAATCACAGGATTATCCAGCTAAACTGTAATGTTCACTTGAGCTGGAAAGCTCTATAATATTCTCATCTGCCAAAGTTTTAATTACAAGATAGTGTTCACTAAGGAAACTATAATTAGAAGTGGATGAATGGATTTTGATAGGAAAGGAAAGATATTTTTTTTTCTTTCTTTTTCCATTCCCCCAGGAAATTACATTCTTGGGAGAAATGCAAAACCAGAAAGACTGAAATGGCCTCTTCAGAGCCATAGGGTGGAGAAGACTTTGCAAAACAAAGGTTAGATGCAAAAGCCCTTCTATTTATATATGAAAAAACCATAACAATAAAAAGGACAAAAAAAGGGTGATGTACAAGTGAGGAAATGATTGAAATTAAGTCCAAATGTGTTGTATTGTTGTGTCAATTGCGAATGAAATGAACTTTTGTGCAAAGCAGGCCAAACTAGAAGAAAATCCCTCTGGTGGTGGAACAGTCCAGGTATGTTTGGCAGGGGATAAGACTGAGAGACTACAGCTTTCGCTTAGATRTATTTTGGATTGAAAGTCATAGTATGACAGAGTCTTCAATGGCTGGTTCTGAAAGCTGATCCTTAAGGAGAAAGAGTCTCGGGTTAGCTTTTATCATGAGATCTACAGCTTCTAAACTACAGGCAATAAAATTTTCCTTCAGCAGATCTCTCTGCAGATTTCTCTCACACGTCTATGCAGCAAGACCAGGAATCAGTGGAAGTTTTGGATGTATGGAGAATATGAGCTTGGCCGCTCTGTCTCCTTAGCAATAAAGATGATGATAGTTCAAAATATTGCTCTTTCTTGTCATTTCCAAGTAACTTAAGGTAAAAAATTATGTCTAATATGTGTTTCTCTGGACATTTCGTATCTCATTAAGTCTAGATTAAGAGAAAGGCATGAACTTAGTTTATGTGTCCAGCCTGTCCCCTAGTTTGGGGAACTTTTGACACTAAAATCCATATTTTTAGGTGCCAACCAGATTACTATTATGCATTATAGAGAATATGGAGCTTAAAAATGACTCTGGTATGTAACTTTGGGCTTTGAGGAGTTAAACACATTGGCTTTTATACTTTGTGTTTCAACCTTAAGCATGTCTAGTACYCTACAAAAACAAATAAAGGTAAATGTGAGAGAAGCAAATAGTTCATGGCCTGAAGAGTTTGCTGTTTAAGTTTCACAAGACTATTGAATAACTTCTGGGCATAACTATGAGCACTCATTGAAGGAGTGAGGGACGAGGAACTAAATGTAACTAATCATAAGCAGGAAAGCTTGAAGAAAATAGTAAAGACAGATAGCATAATCACACTGGAAATCAATGCAAATGTCTACATGCATGTGCATCCTGTTTTTTTTTCCCATTCTTTAGTAACTCTAGAATTAAGAAGAAATATTTGCTAGAAGGAATGAAAAGTCACACAAATATATATTAAASAAAATTCAGGGGAAATTAGAATAATCTGAGAGTTGAGAGAAGAAAGTGCTTGCTGATACATAGGTGGCAAAAGTAAGAAGGGGCCTATGTTTGACGGAAGTAAGGAGGGCTGCTTAGGATAAAATCTTAATTTTAATACTGGGCAGCTACAGCTTGTGATTTATGCAAAGCCATAGGAAATATTGAAGTTTAGCCTCAATATCGAAGCTGTCACAACAATGTACAGTTGTGGAAAGACAGAAAAACATAAATCTAAAGGAAATGAAATGAGTTTAAGAGTAGGCATAATTGTAACAGTATTTCTGTCTGCGGTTTTGCTAGAAAGCAGCATCCACGGTCCAAAGCTCAGATGACTGCCCCGTGATGCGTCTCACGTGGTACGTGTGCATGTGATACGTGACATAATGGTAAGCACACCCAGATCAAGGGTACTYGCAGAGCTACTTTCAAAATTTCTCAGCAAATTAGAGTGGGTGCTAGTGTGGCAGCTAGAGTTACTTTAGCTTCCAATTTCCAATCCTTTTTTTTTCTTTTTATTGTTTATAGCTTTCACAAACAGATTGCTTTCAGCTGAAGCATTCTCTGCTGAATGTTAATTTCTCTAGGTCCCTTGAATTTAATCCATGAAGCCRCTTTAGGGGTTTTCAATTATGGAAAAACTACCTTTTCTTTTATGATCTGCTAAGACCACTTCAGCTGTAGAAGTAGAGGAAAATGTACCCATTGAGACCTGCAAGTGGATTGAATCTTACAAAGTCAACTTTTTAACATTGTTGACTAATACCTGTACTGCACTTGTATTTTCATCTCGTGGTATCTGCTACTGCATATCTGCATATTAAGACGGGGTCATACTAGGATCCAGTCTGGATACATTAGCTCATGAAATTCAATTGTGTATTGATATTATCAAGCGAACAGTTCTGGATTTTGTGTTTTTTTGCTACAGAAAAATCAGTGGCACAGCATGAAATGAAGTCTCTATTCCATAATTTGCTTTAACTTAAAACTAAAAAATTGAAATGTTAATGACTTTCCCCAATATTGAGGTAGCTTCCTCACTCTTTTTCTTAGTATTCATGCGATAATAAAAACATACCCCACCATAAGAAACAGATAAAAGATAAAGTTTGTGTTGTRTACTTTCATAATGTATATGTCCTCATAACAGTAAGCTTGTAAAACTCTGGCAGTAAATAAGGAAATCCAAGACACTGATGTGAAATTATCCATGTGTTAAGGTTTGCTGCAAAATATCTATACTTATGAAAGAGAAACAGGCACTTCATGTCAATTGGTCTGACGTGGTTTGCAGGAAATTAGAATAAATAATGAAAGAAAAACCAAAGTATGACAATGAAAGAAAAGCAAAGTATAAAGCAAACTGTTTACAAAAGTAAGTTTGTAATCTGATATCTTTCTGAGATAACTAGACTTTATGTCAAAAGATATGTACTAGTTAGAGAAGATTTACCCCTAATAATGAACAGAGCTTTATCACCGACAGTATMAACATATTGTAAAGGAGTTTGGTTTGAATGAAGGTTGAGAGCAGGACAAGTCTTTCTGTAACTAGCAGAAAGAGGAAAAATGTGATTTAAGCAAAGGCAATGGGATCCTCCCTTTGGGATCCATGGGATCCTCCCTCCTCTGAGCTCTAATATATTGGCTATATACCAATATATGCTACTAGATACCACTGTCCTGTGGGTGTGTGATCTGATAACTGAAGCTGTCAAAGTCAGCACACCGAACATTATTTCAGAAAGTGCTTGTGGTTGTAACAGAAGTGATGATACATTAAGCAGCTTCTGCGTATCAATTAAGGGGTGAGAGGGAACATGAAAGAAACAGAAGTAATGGGGCTGAATGGCATCTTGTTTTGTGGTAGCTCTGTGGCTGGTGGCATCTGAAGAAAACCTTGTGGGTATAGAAATTTTTGTTCTAATTTTATAGCATTTACACTTGGATAAAAAGGAAAAGAAGCTGAGAATTTTTTGCTTGCCTTTATTTACAGTAATCACATTTGCCTTTATTTGCACTATTTACACCAGCTTCCACCAGAAACCTTTAAAAAAGCCTCCATATTTTTTCTTGCCTCTGGATCTTCTTTTTTTCCATTTGTAGCTGATCTCTTCCCAATGAGAAGAAGCCAACTGAGTGAAAGCCTTGCTCATCTGCGTGGGTATGATGCTTCAGAGTCCTGAAATCTTTATGTTTTCTGATCACACAGCTGAGTGYTTTCTCTGACTTGGCTGATGCTAGCGTGTTCCTCTGCACAGCCCCGGCTTCCAAAGCTTGCCTGAACTTCTATAGTGCTCTGTGCACTGCAAAGATCTCTGTGTAGTGAGTATGCAGTGAGAGATTTTATGTCCTCAAAAATACTATATGTTTTGCTGARGCAGATGCAGGACCCAACACTGACTTCACTGTCCACATGGTGAAGCTATTAGAGCAGTCCCTGGAATGGCTTTTGCCAGGGAAGTTGGATTAGGGTTCTCCAAAACAATTCTCGGGCATGGTATGAGATTTAGCACGGGCCAGGCACCATGTCCAATATGTAGTTTGGATGTGGGAAACCTTTTTTGGAAGATAATAGACTTTAGTAGTGCCAGATGGCCTCAGATCCAGAGAGGATAAACATAGCCTGAATGCCTATGCCTTCTGCCAGTGGAGAAGATGTTTTGTTCTATAAAATGATATCTTAGCATTACGTATACGTGATCATCTCCATGTCAACAAGCTGTAATGCGAAAGACTACAAAAGGCAGCCTTAACCTGGGACTCTCTGGCACCCACAAAGACAAAGTGAACATTAAGCAATGTCTGTATTGCTGAAGAAATACATCCATGGATTAAACCAAATGTCATAGCTAGTTTTAATGCACTCTAAGCAGACATTGGCTTCAGTATCTTCTAGGTACCCTCTGAGCTGCAGACATATCCATGTTTCCCAACAGTTCRGGGTGCCTGAAATAACAGAGGGGCTATCTTGCACCCCACCAGATGGGTTTGGTTAGTGCACAAAATAAAAAGTTATAACGTATTGCATATTTTGAGATGTGGTATAAGGGATGGTGTTAAAGGACTGTGTACAGGGGAGGCAGTGAAAACTGGCACAACTTTATTTTGGGAGCAGCTCCTGGTGTGTCTGGGTACTTTCTCACACAGTGCTTGCTGGAGTGGTATGAAACAAAGCTGAAGAGAGTGAAAAAGGAGATGCTGTGGTTGATTAGGTGTCCTGTGTGTGACTTCCACACTGCATGTCTTTTATTGAGTGGTGCAGCTCTACACCAAGTTAATGATTATTATAATTAATATTAATTGCTATAATTATTATTTATAAGTATTAACATTATTCTGGGTTTTTTTGAATTATTAGTAATGCAGTATATGAAGCTTTCGGGGGTAGGCATGAAAATCTGCACTGAGTAAAAAGGGCATGTATCTATCTGAGAAAAGCCTGTTATAATTAGAAGGTCATGAAATCTGCTGCAGTTTTGCATATTCAGCAGCTGTTCAGAGTTCCATATTTATGCTGTCACTAGAAATGGGCAAATTCTTTGCTGCTATAGTTTTCAGTCTGGTGAKTTTTGCTCATCATGATATGCTAATTTGATCTCATTGTAGTTCAGGATCTTATTTACTTAGTGGGGGAAGGCAGGTGGCTGGAGACAGTAACATCTTCAGCCATCTGTTTCTATTCTCTGCTGCCAGGCTGCAGAAACAGAGATGGAAGGTCAACAGATAWTTACAGAAGAGAGCTGACTGAAGGAAAAAACATGGATCTTGGATGTGTYAGGGTTGTATTGTTAATACGTGCTAAATTTTCAGTGCTGTCTTATGGGGTTTACCAGTCATCAAAAAAACTAAAACTGATGCCACTTCTGATAATTAAAGTGGGGTTTTTCAAGCTTTTTGATTTGACTTGACTGTCCTATTCAACTTTATTTTACTTCAAGGGAGAGAAGAGAAAAGTTATGAGCTCAAAGAAAAGGGAATCCTTTTTTTACTGAGCAAAAATATGCTGGCTATCTTGTAGAGAGATTCAATATTCAGTCCAGAGGAATTTCAGCAGTCCTGGAGCCACCAGAAATGAAAAATTACTATCTTCAGACATATTTATTTAACTGAAGAAGGTTTACAGAGTTTCAGGACAACTATTTAGAAGAGGAAAAACTGTATAACTCTTCTATGTCATATACAGCAAGTGCCAAATTTCTGTCACTTCTGCTGCAGAAGTATTAACAGTGCCCCTGAATGTCCTGCAAATGTCTGTTAAAAGTTTCTGTCACTGATCAGAAATAATAAAGCACATATTAACTTGGACAATTTATTCATGGTTTCATGGTTACAGTCATCAGTAAATCCCCAAATAGAGTTGTTTTTACAGCTACCGGACAAAAGAAGTGACTTAATGACCAAAGTATTTTTAGTCTATCAAGCCTTCTTCCTATATATCTTATTTTGCTGTATCAAAGAGAAAAATAGCCCTTTTAGCCTCTCCTGCCTCTTCCTTCCCTACTTCCCACCTGCATCTTCGTTATATTCATATTTCATTCATATTTTTTCAAAAGAAAGTTGTGAGGCCTGCATGGTGGATATTTAAGGTGTGTCTGAATGATTATATACACGCAGAAGTGAATGTTCCTCAGTATGCTGTGTGATAAGTTCTKGGCTGACAAGTTTTAGTAAGCACTGCTGTAGGAAGAAAAGGCACCAGCCTTCTCACTGAGCCTAGTATGAGTATCATTTTAGGGCATATTTTACTCTCTACTGCTTGCAATCCATGGTCACCAGAAATAACTGCTCTGTGTGGTCAGTTGAGATGTAATCATGTTATTTCTCAAGAACACGAAGAGGTAATTTCATGTGCAGGGTCTGCCCAGTCCTATGGACATGAGAAAGCTACATGCCAAAGTCTTATTATTTTACAGAGTTTCACATGCAATTAAGTCACCATTTTCTCATAATTCATAGGCAAGTAACAGCAATGATATTGTACTTAGTCTCTCTGGTTTATCATATTTTCTGCTTTAATACTTTTTGTTTTTACAATGGTAAGCATCAGCTCCATATGTGGTGACAGATCATAGATTTCAATCATCCTGTGGTTTACCACTTCCTTCTTGTCCAACAAATTGAAGTCTTTAAAACAAAAGGCAGTTACTTAGGAAATCAAGTGGTTAAGCTTTGTGGACAGTCTCAGTTTTTATGTCGGTGCATACTGCTGTGCTCTTGTGAAAGAGCAGCATAACTGTCAATGTAGCTTTTAATTATTAAACATTAGCAGTGTTTTGGCCAAAAGAAATACACATCTTTTTAGAAATATCATTGTTTTTCTATTTCTAATTTGAATCTATTCCTCTTGATATTTGTATTTTTTATTTCTGCTTCAACTTATATCATTTGGTAATATTTAAGAAATTCAGATCTCTATTTTCTTTAAAATGATTCTTTTTTTTTTAAACTCTTCTCTTCCCATCTTAGAAATCCAAGATTAATAATCTCTTTTTTTTTTTCTTTCCCCTGAATGAAGACAGTAAGTTTGGATAGCAAAATTATAGTGTGACAGATGACAGAAGAAAATATATGGACTTATAAACCCCCTTCTGTTGTCGAGGTTACAAAGAAGAGGAAAAGTTCATAACCAAGGCTCTACCTGATGACACTGCAGGTCAGAGAGTGAGAATGATGGATTTTCTGACTGCAGCTTTCCAAAAGCTTGTAAAGCTTTAAATTGGGCCATATAAAAGGTATTATATAGAGATATAGTAGGGTAGAAGAGCATATTTCAACAGCTTTGATTAAGACTGTGCTTGACAGTTCTTGTAATTATCAATTTCCAGAACTTTACTAGAAAATAATTACCATTTCCTGTGACTATCTTTGAGTACTGTGAATGCACTAGATATGATAACCAGTGTGAAACAACATCAGCAGCTGCAGGAGTGCAAGTTCCTCCAACTTTTCTAATTAGGAGAAAAAATAAGGCAGGGAGAGTGGTTTAAAGAAAGAGATGCTTATAAGAAACTCCTGATATTTTACAGGTCTGCTTTATGGTCATCATAAAGACAACACCAAGCTCTTACACATTGGAGACATGTAATCAAGTGTTCATAAGTATAAGAAGAGACATTTCAGTCACTAATTAGTCTGTATTACATGCTGTCCCTACTCCTTGTCTCCTTCAGATTTTATAGGGAAAGATTAGCATCAACCCCTTTTTTGTTTCTTTTTTGACGGGGAAATCATGGAAGGGACTTGGTTTGCCTAGAACTGGTAAACACTGGTGTTGATGGAGAGGGAAGCATGACAACACTGGTCCAGATTTCTGTATATAGGGGACTGCAAAGTAACCCTAAGGTAGGAGCAGTCCTGGCCTTAGTGCAAGGTGTGAGTAATGACTAGACAAATGTCTAAAATGACAAATGGAGGAGTCAGATATTAAAGGGACCAAAATGATGCTTTAGACAGGGGTGTTTTCATAAGCTGACAGTCTCAGGTGTTTGTGAATTTGCTCTAACTTTTCTCAGACTGCTTTGCTGCCCACAGCCGTTGAGTGCCTACATGTGTCCTATCTCCTCCTTTCCTTGTAGTTATGTTTGATTGGCACTCAAAAGATGCTTGTACAAGGCTAATGCAGTTCCCTCTTCTTCGGACTACTGCTATCTCCAGCCATTACATTACACTGGTTACTATGTTATTTCAAAAATTACCTGGAGTATCTTTATCTCATATATATTGATAAATGTCATGAAAAGAAAAAGGTTGTGCCTGAATTAGTTCTGTATGTCTACTTCACTCTTTTGAGGATTGATAAGGGCTTATTTGAAAGAGCTTCTTATCTTGCAAGACTTTGTACATAGCTGCAGGATATCTCAATGTTGTTTTCTCTCTCTCATTGCATATTGGAGAAGGTAGGAATGCTGGGGAGAACTGAACATGAGCTACTGCCTGCCTTCTACCCTCAAGGTTTCTGCAGTTTAAAATAAATACAAAAAAAACCTGCACAGAGCTGGAGGAATATTGCCATTTTTGTAATATTTCACTTCAGAACGTGGAGGTGGTTTTGGTGGTCTGGACCCACACACCTTTCCTGTCTGGCCATCCTGGGAAAAGGACACCAATACATTGAATCCCTGGCCAGTCACTGGCTTCCTCCATTGAGCAGAAACTTGAGGCGGGTTCTTTGACACAGTTGATCTGGCACATCTGGGGAGAGGGCTACATGCAAAGACTTGGCCGAAGAATAGGCCTCCCATTGGGCAAGATGAAGTGTGTCCGTTCTCTTTAACATCCTTGTTACAGTCCTGCACAACCTGTGGCTAACCTCCAAACTTTAGAAGTTATGGTGTTTTCATCATAGGCTGTTGTGAGGCAAGCCAGCTCCCTGTGTCTGTCAGAGCTGTTGCAGGCAGTTCCGCAACTTGGGCTGCTTTGCTCCAGAAGGACTGAGGCATGCTTGATTTTCCCTCACTTCTACAAGTACATCTGTGTAAACCCTCCAAGGACACGGTTGTGCCACCTTCTAGCTAGGGAGAGAAACGGTGGATMTGAAGATGGTCTTCTGGCAATGGGCAGGCTGTGACAAGATGGCCCATGAGTGTGCARATATGGCTGACAGGCTGCAGGCTGCCTTCCTCACCCTCTAACTGAACCTTGCTCTGTTGCAAGCGTCCTCTGCAAACGCACTTCGGTGCATTGTGTGTCAATGTCTTGTTAGGATAGCCCATGGGAGTGCTCTTGTGTCTCATGTCTAGGGTGCTGTGGTGAGCACTTGGCAAATACTAACTGGATTTCCCAGAGCGGGAAGTGGGAAGGAATGAGTAATGCACCTGTTAACAGAGGAACTTTCCCACTTTCCCACTAAAACTCATTTGGAAGCATGTCCTTCCCTTTCTACCCTACCATGTGCTTTTGTGGTTCAAGCTGGAGCAGCCACTGCCTTCAGGCAGGAATCAAGTAGGAAGTTTTGAGGGCCRGCGAGTTGCTTTGCTGGAGCAGTGGAAAGACTTCCAATGGTAGCACCAAGACCTCTTAGGTTGCAATAAGTCAACGCTATGTTGTGGTATGAGCAACTTTTCTGGGGTATTGAAATACATGTGGGTACTTGATAAAACCACAAAACTACAATGACTGCATTTATGCTAGCAAATTAAGCAGCATCAGGCATCATTCAAGGCAGGACCTGATCATATCTACTAYTAAACTATTAGAAAGATCCCTAGCAGAGGCTTGGCACAGTAGAAATATTATTCCAAAATAATTCGTGGTCACAGATATAGTTAATATGTCTTAGATATAAGACCTATTTCTCTTAAGATCTGTTGCACTGTGGCAGATTAATTGATTTGCAAACATTTTATGTAATTTATCCCCTATTATTTATATCTTGATTTTTATTCATTGAGGTGGATGCCCTTTTTTTTTTTTTTATCCAGATGACATGAAATGAAATAGCTGAGTTATAAAGCTCTGATGAGGTAAAGGACTACAGAGAGACTGGTCAAGGAATAGTTTTCTACTTTAGCAGTGGGTATGCAGCATGGCACCTTGCTGAACTTGGCACCTTGCTGAAATTTTGCCCATTAACTGCATCATCTCTTATCAAAGTGAGGTGCATATCTAGTGGCAGACATTTAGATTTGAGCAACTTATGTTTTGTTTATCCATGTGTCTAAACAAGAGATATGACACAGTGGCTCTAATGATGCCGCAGTCCATAGGTACATCTCACTTAGCTGCCAATGTGAAGAACAGAATCTAGAGAAAAGAATAATGAAAATAATGTTTTGTTAATCAAGCTGGGCTAGCTGCTTGAGAACAATCCTCTGTAATCTGGGAATGAGGACACTGGTCTAACAGTGCCCTCAACTGAACCTTGTGTTTTGAGAAAAAAAAAAAAAAAAAAAAGTGCTGTGAATGATCACCTAGCAATTTGTGAGGATTGTCATTTTAATGAGCAAAGCACAGCACCAACCGGGAAGTATAGATGAAGCAGCAGCTAGAGCTAATGTTGATGGTTTTGGTGTGCTCTGTCCCTTGTAAAGAATCATTCCTCAGTACTTTTCATATTCTCTATGGCAGCTCAGTTTGGTGGTCCAGCACTGCTACCTCATTCTCATGCTGTTCATAATCGGGTCATCTTCCGAGAAYGAGAAATACATCTCTAGAAAGTAAAGTAATTGTTGAGTTGTTGAATAGTGCCAGAAAGGGAAAGCTGGTTAGYTGGGATTACCAGCACCCAGCTATTGAAACATTTATGATGTGTTCCTGATAAATATGCAGTTCAGGGCCAGTGATCTACCTGACTTCTGTGGTAGCATCAGTGTGTTATTTTGCTATGTCTCTCCTTGGTGCTCAAGTGAGTAAGACTTCTCGTGTATGGGCTGCTCTGAACATACTAGTATCTCTGCTCTGCTTTGCATCTTCCAGTTGTTTCCAGTTAATGCCCGTTTTCTTGCAGACCGTATTTATGCTCTGATCTTCTCATAGGACAGATGCATGATTAGAACAGGTCAGTTAATAAGGACAAATGAAAGGTGAGAGTGCAGGAGATAAAACTTTCAGCGAGTTAATTCATCTGGAGAAGTTACTGAAGGTCAGACTCATCAAAGTGTGGTTTACCATTTGATCATATGGAGTGAGATAACTTCATACCTTAGTAAATGTTCACTGCCTTAAACAGACTGAACAAAAGTGCAATCTTAATCAGTGATCTGCAAAGAGTATCTCTTCCCTTTGTTTTGCCTAGCACTGAATAGGAAGATTTTAACTACCTCCTGACAAGAGGTCTTGGACTAGTCCAGTACAGCAATGTGGCTTGCAATATGAAATGAGTTAAGAATCAATTTAAAATAAGTACAATAGACATAGTAATAAAAGCATTAATAATAAAGCAAATGAATGTTATTGACATCTTGATGATTGATGCTGGACAGTAAAATGCCTGTGGGTCCAGGCATTTTGAGCAGGAAATGGTTTTATAGCCACATAGAAGTTTTAAGTTTATGATGATGGTGGAAATATAAAATAAATAAAGATTTTTAAAAAGAAAACTATGCTTATGTCCTAGCTTCTATTTTGCAATAAGTGAGAAGAGCAATTTCAAGTCAAAAGCAATGTGATTTCATATTTATAACAAACAAAAAATATGGAGAACTTCAGGAAAAGAAATATCTACTCTTTTCTCATAAGACTTCCAATTTTTAGATGGCTTGTGTTCATTAATCTTAAATTTTTTCATACAACTTCTCCTTTAGCTAAAGGATAACCACTTAGAATTTCAGTGAAAAAAAATATATGTTTATATATATATATATATATTTTTTTTTTTTTGCAGTGGTTGGCTTGCATATGAAGGGCTGTTGCCACACCTGATTTTAAAGCAAACACTGTTCTACATGTAGTCACTACTGTAGGCTTCATGATAATGAAAAATGCCAAGTTTAATCTCTGCCATGAGCATGAGGAGAGCCTTCTCTCCTATGTTAACCCATTGATATGTAAGATAGAGCTACTATATATTGGGAATTGTAAATCTGGCAGCTATCTTGTATCTCCAGAATTGAGAGTGCAATTTAATTGCTAACCCTATGTTCTCTATTTGATGAAATGTACTACCTTTGTGGGCTGCCTTTCCAGTATGAATGGAGTTTTATTAGCCTGGGAACTGAGTCAGCTCTGAACCCTGACAACTCTGAGTTCTTAAACACTCTCTATAATCCTCTGCCTTCTTTCTTCTGGTTTGTAAAACTCTTTGAACCTTCAGGTTTGGAATTACATAAAGCATTGATTTACCCAGTAGTTTTACTAAAGCTTTGTAGTTATTAGACATCGTACTGAGACAGTGAAGTAGAAGGGCAAGTGCTAGTGATTAATCAAGGCAACCTGGCTGTGCTGGTGTGATGGAAGTGAATGAGTTCCCAATGGGAGATTTAATTGAAAAACATTAAGTTTCAAAATGAACTGGATGAAGGCAGGGGATTAGAACATAATTCTTTCAATTCTGGCAATTTAAAGAAAGAGAAAAAGCATTCTGAGGGAGGAACTGACTAATGCATTTACGGGACATCAAATGCTAATTGCAGGCTATCAGTTTAAAAGCAAATCCTTGGAGATTTAACACTGGGTACTTGGATGCAGGCCACAGGATAAAGATATTTTATATGTGAGTGGAGGTGCAGTTAAGCCAGCAACATTTATATGGCATCAATAACAGCACAACTTTATTTCTCTTTAAGTGACAGATTGGCCTGAAACTGCATTCAGAGCACAKTGTCAATTCCAAAAAATCTGTTTGTGGCCATATCTTCACCCAGTGATAGCTCTTCCCACTGCCACCCATACCACTAAATACATCCTCTTYCTCTGCTGTAACCCTGGATGGTGTTGCTCTCCTGTTCTTGGAAGTTGTACAAAGAGTATAAAGCTAAAGAACATTAGGCAGTTGTACACACATTTTCAGGATCCTGCAGTTCTTTTGTTTCTTGGGACCTCTGTGGGGGTGCTGAAAGAAAGGACTAGCAAGTTTCCAATAAAACTGGAGAGCATTTGCTAGCAAATATAAAGGACTGTGTCAACGAGAGACAAAAGCACACTTGCATTCRGTTATTCTGAATATAGAAATTAAATTTGACATAGAATATAGAGAATACATTCTGCATATAGAGAAATGTTTTAAACTGCAGCCCTCAATTTGCATTTTTTTCTAACTTTCCTTCATATWCTTTAGAAAGTTTGGTTGCAGGATGTGAATGGCATCAAGGCTGATTTGAAGCACCTTTACTCTGCAGCCAGGAGCTGTGTTGCCATTGCTGCCCACAGTGCTCTGCGTAGCTGGAAACACGGTGGCTGGGAAATGACACCAAAAGAACAGACACTTCTGAGAGATGAAAATGAGCATTCAGCCTTGACCTTTTGATTTGCCTACCACAAAAAAAAAAAAAAAAAAAAAAAAAAAAGGAAATGCCATTGTTTTGGGTATTTATAGAACACTGACTTCAGTCTTGCATGTCTTTTATGTCTTCAGTAAGAACTTCTGAGAGTGTCACCTGCTGCTGAGGTTGAAACCTCATGACCAAAAGGGAAAAAAAGCAAGCATCTTTGCACTAAACAAAATTTTTGCTTCTTATTTTGACTGTCAGACTGCCATGGGAAATTTTTAATATCTTCCGTAGTAATGAGCTATGATTTTTTGTAAGAATACAACCTGACCTGCGTTTGATTATGATCTATATTCTGTTTATTTTTATTGAAGAAAGTGCTTTTAGAGATGTCCTGGGCTAATAGAACTGGAAAATATGAATATCTAAAAGTAYAGGCCTGTGGCAAAGTTGGACAATTGCTAGCAACCTGGGTGCTGGGAGATGAGATCAAATGTATTAAAGACTTGTTTTTTAACAATACTCTTTTGCTGATCTTGATCATGAAGGGACACACTGTTTAAGGGGGAACATATACTCTATAATCATCATGAGTGCTCAGTATAGCAGATCTTAGAAGAAATATTTTGAGATTAGAGCAGTAAGTTTGTGTAAAAACTGGCTGAAGAGAAGGTTTACTGGAAAAGGAAGGATCAGTTCTTTTTATCATTCCCTGCCTGGAATCTTGAATCTTGCCATATACTTTAACTTGTCTGCCTGTGATTTTATTTTTCTTCTTTGTAATTGCTATGCCAGCCCTTTTAGGATAGGATTTCAGCCTTTGGGACAAGAATAGCAGCAGTATGTTTATTCCAGAATTCTGCCTTTAGCAGYGGTTACGAATAGATGCCTAGAAAATATATGAAAAATGACTATTGATAGTTTTCCTCAGGTATATATCGTCTTCTGACAATAAAGGGGACCTTGTTTTGATGATTGTGATGCAACCATATACTATTCAGCTGTGCATTTTTCCTGATGAAAGCCATCATCTGTTTAGTCTCTTCTCATACAGAATATTTTGTTCACCTCCAGCTACCTTTGGTGCTCTTCTGTATCTTTTCTAATTTGGTGATACCATGTTGGAAAAGGTGAAGGACCAGAAATGTACACAGTGCTTAGATTTATTCAGTGTTGGAAGTAGATTTTCTGCTGTGTTCTCTGATCCTGTCAGGAACAGAGATGAAGGATGGTCTTTCCTTCATGCTATTAACCTCTGAACACTGAGATTTTAGTCTGATGAAAACATATCTTTCAGCAACAATAATTTACTTGGAAGGCCTCCATTAGGAATGTTGTTTCTTTGCGCTTAATACTGAACATCCATTGCACCATTTTGTTGTTCAGTCATGCCATATGATGCAACTCTTAAGTAAARATAGCTTCCATTTTTACTATCCTGCATAACTTTATTTCTTTTACATACTCTTCAGCATTTACTCCTTTCAGGAGTTCATACATGGATGTACTGAGTAGCTTTGGCATAGAAACTTGTGGGACTCCTGAGGTAATTTTTGTATTTATTCCCACTCTTCTCTCTAATTTTAACTATCAATGCACAAGAAACTTTCTTTCCCCTGTCTTGACTTACCAGGTTCTTCTTGGGATTTTATGGAGAGAGGCCTGGTCAAAATGTTTTTGATTATTCCAGTTATTCCATGAATCAGACCAGCATTGTCAATATGCCTGCTTGAACCTTCAGAGAATCCCAAAGGTTTGCAAACCTTGAGTTTTTGWCGTCAAAGCTGCACCAGTATATCCAATACACCATATATTGAACAGGTCTCATAGTCTCTATCACTTTTACCTGCATGGAAGTCAGACTTTCTAGTGTACAGGCATTCACCTGCAGCTGTTCATTCCTCTGACACCAAGACAGAATTGGCCAGTAGGTTACCACTGCAGCAACAATTCTGTTGTTTCACATTTTAATTTCTGTAGTACTTGGAGTGGAATTCAAAGGATTAAAGTGGTTTCTTAGCTTTTATTTTATCAGTTTGTTCTTAAACATCTCTTACTAAGCCTTCAGCAGGAAACAGTAGGAGTTTCTCAGAGCTGTCCCTTATAAAGAAAGTGTCTGCAAACCTCTCTCAAGTCTTCCTAAGTGAATATGAATGGGGGAAATTCTTCTGATTTTTTTTTCGTTATGCCTTTGTCTTCCACAGACTTTTTAACACTCAATTCTACTATCCCTATTGACTGTGAAAATTTTCTTTTAAAGAGGACAGAATATCCCCCAGACAGAGGACAGAGAAGCTAGTTTTCAAAATGTACTTTTGTCTGCCTTTTTTGGTTTTACATTTGATATACCTAAGATTATATTATTTTGTTTTTTCTTCCTCAGATATGAATTTTTCTTTTAAAAGAAGTCTTTCTAACTTTAAATGCCTCATTTTTTCTGCTTCTAATGTTCTGATTTTCATGTTTTTTTTTGCATATGTTGGTTTATGTGTGTGAGAGAGAAAAATTTATTCTTCTTTATGTTCCTTTTATTTGTTTTTAACAACATTCTTCATTTTTATGTTGCTCTTTTTTGAAATTAAATCTGTTTTATTCTTGCAAAGCATGCTTAATTTGAGTATGTAGTAGGCACAGTTACAGAGCAGCTAATTCAAAGTAAGTTTGCAAACAACTACTGTCCAGTCAACACTAAGCTAAATTGATTCTTCTCTTGTAAATTAGTGGGTTAGACTAGTCAGTCTATCTAAAGCTTTCATCTACACATACATCATCCTCAGAATGACATTTCTTCAGTCTGCAAGGCTATAATTGAACTCTTCCACTTTTATTAAGTATTCTACTCTAGCAGCCTTCTCTAAGTGGTTAAAGTCACATTATCATCCTCTCTGGATAACAATAGTAAATCTTTCCTATTAAGGCCAGGCACTTGGAACTGCACAAATTCTTGTGCAGRTGTAGTTAACTTTTCACCTTATTTTCCTCATTTTTGACCTTATATTTTCTTATTTAACTTGTTAGCTTTGTTTTACTCATTTATCAATGTCTCTTCTCCTTCTCTTTTTCGTATTGCATGATTGCATTATTCTGAATGCCAAGACCTACTTTGCTTTCCTAWCCATGTCTGCTAGAGAACAGCAAGTACCTTGCTGCTCCATGATTCCAGCACAGACAGTGTGCTTTCTACCAGAGCACAGTCCTTCAGTATTCGAGCAGGACTGGTGACAGCCACAGCTTCCACTGTATATGCAGAGCAAGGTTGAGGCTGAGCCAGTCATGAGGAGCAGAAGGAAAAACTGTCTCCAAGATTATCTACAGTAAAGCTCACCTGTAGGTTGATCCTGGAGGCCTGATGCTGATCTTACCCAGAGCTCCTGGGGCCAAAAGTACCAGGATATGGATGGTTATCACAACCAAGGTGGTCAGGGGAATTAAGGCTTATAGGTTCACTGAAGAATCTGACACTCAAGCAGTCCCAGAGCTAAAAAAAAAAAAAAAAGGATGGCCCTGAGGGTATAGAGGAAAAAAAAAACAAAAAAGAAAAAAAAAATTTTTTATATATATATTCTTTCTGATCTTACTCTTCCCTAGACATGTCATTGTCATTCAGGCAAAAGAAGCAAAAGAAATAAATTTTAAGCAATAGTGATAGGATTTCAAATATCCTTGTATTTAGAAAAAAAAGAGCCAAATTCTGACCCTGTTGTTAAATTCAGAGTCTCTGTCTAAACTAGTAAGGTAAATGGGGTAAAGGCTTAAGCTGTGGACCCTAATTACTTTCCATTAATTGATCTCTGTCATGGGTATGACTCATGCCAGTTAAAGCTCTCCAGAGACTCCACTGGACTGAAGACTATTCCCAACTGGATATGGATTTCGCCATCCTGTTTTGTAGGGAAGGAGAATTTGAACGCATGACAAGAGCTCTACTGTAAACGTGTGGTCTTCACGATCAAAGAATGGTTTGTGTTCTCTTTTGTTTACTGKCACAGACATAGCCTCTTTGTCCAACTAGCGACTCAGACCAAGCCTATACAAGTAGATAAAATAATCCTGACACTATTTTCTGGTCTGGTAGAGCACACTTTGCACAATTTGCTAAAAGGTTTCTCCTCCTTTCACTTCCTCAAGCTGGGTGGTTGAATCCAAAATGTTTTCTGGAAAGGTCCCTTGCCGGTGCTAATCCCAAACAATACCTAGATATTGTCTGAAAGAGGACCAGATTGTGCCAAGGTTTGTGCCAACAGTTGAACTGTATGGGCAACGGGTCAGTGCATTTGTCTGCAGCCTGGACCTGCTCTTTTTGCTAGGACAAACAGTCAGAGACTACTCCCTGGTGTATCAGCTACAACAAAGAAGTTACAAGAGAAGAATAGCTGCTTTGTCTCCTTTGTAATGAGCGGGGATTTAGCTGTCTCAGTGCCCCAGATTTATGCTTCTACACACAGGGCACCTGACACTGCCATGGAGATGTCAGGGCACTGCAGGGCCAGCAACTCCTTGCATCCAAGGGCTCCTGGAAGCCAGGGTGCCTGGTGGTGGCAGGACAGAGCCTCATTTTCTTAACCTTTTATCAGCCTTTTCAGGGTTGCCTGTGAGTCATTGTAACAAATCCCAAATCTGCAGGGTGAGACAATTGCTGATTACAGTGGCCTTATACCTTGCATTTCATTTTTTTCCTACCTTTACTGACCTTTCGAAGCAAATGGCAGTATTTGCTCAGTCAGTTGCATGACTGTAGACCAGAGAAAAGGCATATGACTAAAAAAGTAAGATGCATTATTATAACTACAGTGAGTTCTGGATTTCTTCTGGCCTTTTGTGTGGGCTGGCTGGCATTTATTTGCTTTTCTGATAACCCAGAAACCTTCAACTTTGGCATCCTTTATTCACTATTGATTCCATTGTTGAAATCAGAGCTGTTGGTCAATGTATGATACCCAGTAAAATCCTTAACATCCTTCGATCCAGTACTTACTGAACCTTCCAATGGACAGGAATTTTAATTTTTATTGTGGATCTCTGTCCTTTGTTATAAGTGCAGAATCAACAGATCTCTCATGAAAGTTACTTTTATTACTTTAATTTTGCTATGAGTGCACTTAAGAGATCACAAAAAGAGATGAATTCAAAACAGGAAGCTGGTGGGACTCTGAGGTTTACCAAGTGCACAGAGTACTTTATATATCCATTCTGAAGTCAAAAATTCTTTGGATATTGTTTCAAAAAATAAAACACATTTTTTTATCTTTGCTCATGCCAGGGAGTAAGATCTGCTCCAGCATTTTTAAGAAAACAAACAATATAAACAAGGCAGCACACACACTGCTCTCAGCATTTTCCACCCACCTCTCTAGGCACRACTCTAAAGATTTAGTGCCAACCTAACTGGAAAATGTGATACTTTCTATTGTTAATCTAATTCTTTATTTTCATTCTGTTTTCCAATCCAAGCACAAGAATTTATATAATGCCTAAAATAGGACATTGTTCAGAATAAACTGTTTATTTAATACTGGGGTAATGTTCACTTCCTTTTATCTCCTTTTTCATTGCTGATGCATTTTCTTGGATTGTTTTTGTAAGATGCTATGATAAATAGTGATAGGTCCTTGCTAGCTCTTATTTAAAGGAAGATTGCTGGTCAGAGTGCCTGGGAATAAATGACTACTGCCCAAGCATTTGGGGCTTTGTGCATTGAAATAATGATGGACTAGTGAGTATGCTGCAAAGGCTATCAGCAGGAATGGGTCTTATGTTAATACAGTTAATATATATAGCTAAAGTTATGTTAATATAGGCAACATGGTAATATGATAATATAATTTTAAAGCAGCCTATTAAAAAATACTGTGTTCTCACAGCATTTCCATTTGCTGTCAATAATTTGTGCTGTTTCTTCCTTTTTACGAGCAGCTTTGATTTTTCCCTAGCTGCCTAATGAAATTAATCTTCTGCTACTGTCAGAGCTGGTAGCATTCCCACAGCATTGCAACAGGATCTGTTAAATATTTTCTTCTGAGCCTGTGATGAATTGTGAGTACCATACAAGGAGTGTCGAATTTCCTAGAGGAGGAGGACACAGGTTGGTATTGCTGGTCTTTCGCTGAGGTGGCTAAAGGCATCCTTATAACTGCAGAACAAGACAATATCTTTTGCCATACTCAATTCTCTTAACTGCTCTTATGGAGTGGTTGATCGTCTTGCTCCTGAAAACAACAATTAGGCTCTTCTGTCACACGGTTAATGTTATTAATTGGACTGAACTGCTGAGTCAAGATGTAGTTTGAGGTTTTTGTAGGATTAGCATCGGTAAGATTCATTAAGTTTCCTTATCACTGCCTTTTGATAACTCATTAAGCTTAGTCTGTGGAGAAAGAGAGCCTTGTCTTGATGATATTCCGAGCAGCATCCTGTCAGCACAGGACTGGCTTCACCATGTAGGTTATTCCTTGACTATGGGATATGAAAGGCAAAAAAAAAAAAAAAAAAAAAAAATCTTGGTTTCCTTTAGGCAATTATTTTGAAAGGATAAACTATCAGATCTGCTACTTGATGATGTGATAGTCTCTGCAGTATCCCCTCACAATCCCAAAAGAAGGCAAGGTTAATTTCTGTCAAAATAATAAAACTTTGTTCCTCTGTGAGCTGACAGTGAACCCTACTATATATTAACCCCCTTGTGACATTTTCAAATGAAGCAGAAATTCATAGTAACCTCTTCTGTCTTTGGAATGGAGAGTACATCTGTCAAAATTCACTGATTTATTTTACAAAGTGTTCTGATTTATTTTACGAAGTGTTTTTAGAACAGAAAAATTGCCATTTGAACCTCAGATAATATGATTTTATCAGTAATACTAAAAGCTTAAAGGAAAAAAGTCCCAAGTAGAATTCAGCAGGCCTGGGTTCTTGCTTAAAGTGTGGAAATTAGGTAAATAAACTTTTCTTATTCCTTCTGCTGACAAAGAACAGTAAACACTTCCAAATGAAGACACATTGTATTTCTCAGAAGCTTTAGAGATAGATGGAAAATCAGACTTCATACCTCAGAGCTTGGTGTCTAACATCACTAGCGCAATCATTTCTTAAAATTTAAGGCTATGAAGAAGATAATATCTATTAAACATTATACAGCTTTGTGTGTGTGTGTGAATAATTTCTCCATTTAAAAGCATTCGTTCCATCGCAGTTTCATTTGTGAAGAATATAGTGTGTCACATCCTTTACCAACCAGTTCATGGAATAACTATTGMAAAATTAAATATTTTTGCTCACTGCATTTTTTTTTCTTGCTGATGCAGTCAAGAATAATATTTTTATACAACTGACCCGTTAAAAAAATAAACAGGTAAATAAATATTGTGCCAATGAAATAATATCCTGTCTCATCTCTCTGCTCTGGCTGGGCCAGTTGAGCATCAGCCTCAAAAAAAATAGAGCTTTGAGGCAGAGGTCAAACTTACTTCAGAAAACAAAGCAAAAGAAGATAAAAACAATCAGGAAGCAAGCCAAACAAAGTGGTGTCCAAGTGTGACTTGTTTTTTTGAATTGGTTTCATTGCAAAAAATACACACCGAATCAGTCCTCTTCGCTTGTCTTTTCATTCTGCTCTTTTAAGGTGCCCCTGTGCCTCCATGATTTGTAGCTTTCTTTCAGAGCTACCCAGTTGAGGTGTTTTGTTTTGTTTTGTTTTGTTTTAGTTACAAATTATCTCCTGAAGGGATTATCTCCTGAAGTTGAACATAAAAGCTACTGCAAAAAACCTTCATAAATACTAGGCTATTTGGATATCTAACATTTATGAATATCTTACTTTTATAAGCATGAGAGACACAGGATTTCCAGGCAAAGTGCAATTTTCTCCCAGAGGGTTAGAGCTTTGTCTTGTGTGTTTTTTGGTTATAGCTGAAGTTTTAGTAGTAGAAATGATAGTAACAGTGAAATAATAGATCATAGAATCATAGAATCACAGAATGCTTATGGTTGGAAGGGACCTCAGAGGTCATCTAGTCCAACCCCCCTGCTCCAGCAGGGTCACCTAGAGCACGTGGCACAGGACTGCATCCAAGTCAGTTTTAAAGATCTCCAAAGAAGGAGACTCCACAACCTCCCTGGGCAGCCTGTTCCAGGGCTCTGTCACCCTCACTGTCAAGAAGTGTTTTCTCAAGTTCCTGTGGAACTTTTGGTGCCTCAGCTTGTGGCTGTTTCCTCYASTCCTATCACTGGCCCCCACTGAAAAGAGGCCACCCCCTCCTCCTCACTGCCCCCCTTGAGGTATTTATACACACTGATCAGATATGTAAGTAGTAATGAAGTGCTAGATATGTAAGGAAGAGAGAGGGTATTCTTTTGTGTAGAAATTTCTCCTTGGAACAGAAAATTTTTAGCCCTCAGATTCATTGATTTTCAGGGTATGGAACAGGCCAAATCTATACATATACAGGTAAATGGCACCGCACAAGTCTTGTAATTCTGGTTAACTTCAGTTTCTTTCCTCAGTAGGAAATGATATGTGCAACATATTTCCCTGAAGGAAAAAGAGGGAACCTCTATAACAATCTGAAAAGCAGCTGAGGGTCTCCAGATGAGATGCTTATGTGATTTTTTGAAGGGAAGTGTCTGAACACCTCACCTTTCTTTGTGTGAGAAGTGGGGAGCAGGGGCACAGTGCAAATGAAGCAGCCTGACCACGGTTCTGCAGGACCTCTGCTGAGCCAGGAGCTTCTCTTGCAAGTCCAGATCTCTGCTTTGTTCACCAGAGCACCCTGTGGCAAGTCTCTTATCTGCAGGCTCACAGTTGTTCTTTTCTAGAAGAAAGGATAAATCCTTGAGAGAATGTCTGTGTCTGTCAATCTGAACAACTCCTCCTGCTCAGTATTTAAACGAACACGGAAAAAAGCCCCCAGTGTGACTTGTGGGGAGGACAGCAGAAACAAAGAAATCCATGTCCTACAGTGTCACTTTTGCTCCTTTATATATCCCACATTCCATTGAGGGAATAGCCCTCATTCTACTTTCACTAGTGGTTGGTCATATATTCTTAAATAGTCTCCAGAACTGTTTAAGTTTCTTTCGTTCCCCTTTAGGAAATGGGTAATTGGTCTCTTTATCAAACTGTTCACAGTCCAGTAGTTTAGGATGAGTGAGTAAGACCTTAAGACTATTCTTTATTTGGCAGTGGCCCAAACAGGTGATTTTTAAGGCAATCTTGGATCCTTGCTTTCACCTAGACTGACCACTCACAGAAGACGAACTACTCCTTTACTCAAGCCAGGTGATCTTCATACGTTTAAAATACAGGATTGTTCCCATCTGTGAAAAATGCACAATATAAAAGAGAACATGACAAATGTTACCACCTGGAAGAAATACAGTCAGGTAAGAACCATACTTCTTCCTTTCTTTTATTATTATTATTATCCGCTTAGAATTGGGCAGCTTCAATTAAACAATATAGATCCTTCTGGACTCTTATCTTCTTGCCACACCAGGGATGGGTGTGACACCATCCAATACAGGGATCCGGATTTATATAGCTTGGAGATTAAGTATCATGGATGATTTTATTTGTCTAGAGTCATAATTGAAATGAAGAGCTGAAGTGCTTCCTTTTCTAAGGAGCATCAGACTTTGTTCACACTAGCACCATTTGTGCTCTGGTTCTGGGAGCACCTTCAAATGTAGTCACAGACTTTCTCCTGCGATGAGGAGATTACAGGTAGGTAAGGAGGAAGAAAGAACTGGGGCTGTTCTCAACTTTCTGTTGCCGTAGCTTCAGAATGATCTTCCAGCAACAGTGCTGCAGTTCTTGCCCTCTTTGTTAATATTTTGTTGTTAAAATATGCCATCTTGGAAAATTACCTCTGAGTGGCTGGCCTGTTCGTTAAACATTAAAGCTCAGGTTTGTGATTGTTACTGGAAAAAAAGTGAGACAATAACATTTACACTCTTTTGATCATTTTTGTCCACCAAGTAGGGAAAATGTCTGTCTGCAACATGCTAAACTATGTAGGTAAGGCATCTTCAGAAAGGGTGGGCTGATAATCTAGGTCTGATAGAGGTCTAGCATTGATATGTGTACCTTGGAGTAGACTAGAAATAAATTTTCCTGGCATGCTAAACAGTCAGAGAGTTCAGTATTTCTTGCTTTCATTTTCTTTTTAGCAGCCTAGTAGTTCCAAACTCAACAACCTCCCTTCAGCCTCCTTCTATTTTACATTGCAAATTGGTCATTTAGGGATTTCACTGTGAAAATGCTGTGCTTTTCCATCTCCCAGCAAGTGTATTTTTAATACCATGTCTATTTTCTGCCTAGGTAGATGCCACTTTTCCCACTGTAGTTGGTATTAGTTTCTTGCTTTGGAGGGGAAATACGTAGCTAAACTCTATTGTCTGACACAGCCTTCAGCTTCCCTTCCTAAATTCCCAAATACTTTCAAATATATGACAAAAATATCAAGTAAAAAGCCTGAAACTAAGTCTCTATATTGGAAATTTGATGAGGAATGGAATACTTTAACATATAGAATGTCGTGTAAAGTTTTCTAGAACCTCTGTTTTATGGTTGAAGATGTTTGAGGTCAATCATTTACAGTAATAAGCATTAAGATGACACCAGCTTGTGTGGGCTGGGTTAAATTTGGGTTCAAAAATGTAAGCAGCAAACCATATAATTATATCAAAATGGGATTCACTGTATGATGAGGAAGGTTTGGTCAGACCTCCTGAAACGCAGACATTATGGATGTTTTGGGGTTTAGGCATTATGAATAGTCCTTTCCTAGAGGACTTTTCAGTGCTGCAGAGGAAGTTCTTCAGTGAGGTACTTGTGAGACCCAAGTTGGCTGTGTTCACTGGTAGAGAGGCACCGAAATTCCAGCACACAGCGGTAGCCAGTTTTTAGTACATTTCTTTTCATTCGTGGCCTGGAGGGATGAACTCTGAAGTGAGGGAAAGCTGAGTGTTAATGTCTTGGCTGCAACTGTGTGCACCGTGTGCTATGACAGCTTGTGGCAATTGTGACTTCCCGATATAGCAAGATGCTAGGCGTGTGGCTGAGTATTGTGGCTTAACAAGTTATCACCATGAGAAAAGAACAGAGGCTAGCAAGCTGGTGGGGCTGAAGTCTGGGCTTGAAAATGCTAATTTGCTTACAGCAATGGCCACTTCTGCAGTCCTTGTTTGCCTGGCTGTGGGTAATTGCTGGTTGGGCTGGTTCCACCTATGCTCATTGTGCGCTCGAGTTCAAGTTGAGCATTAAAGTTTAAATCATTGACTTTGGCTTCAAATTAGAGGGCTATTTTTTAAATGTTCTCTCACTTCCCCACCCATTTAGCAACTGCTTTGACCTCCAGGGGCTTCATTTCCCTGAAATGCAGAGATAAATCTAAATTTGTTTCCTGATGTTGTGGTAATTCATGCATTGTATTGATGCTAGTTTCTACCAGTTTTAATTTTTTTTTTTCTCTATAATACTCTTCTTGGAAACCTGAAAAGATCTCTCTCTCTCGCTCTCGCTCTTTCTTGCTCTCTTTCTCTCTTCAATTTTTGCCTTTTGTCCTGCCATAGGAAAAGCAGAAAGGAACAATTAAAAACATTAGAAAATATAAGCACCTGCTTTTCTTTCCTCTCTGTCAGAGGTCTCTATCAATATCACATTGCTTCTTAAACACACATTGTTTTTTTCCACCTCAACTTCCCCAGACTGTTAATCAAGAACTGTTTCCCCCCTCCTCCACCTCTCTGTTAAATGCTGTCTCTTCCCTCTGGAACAGTTTGKTTTGGACTTCTCTATACCTTGGACATCAGTGGGTTGTAAAATGAGGCAGATTATAGTGATTTGAAAGTTCCTGTGAGGCAAGAGTGATCTTTTCAACAATATCTGTTAAAGCTTCCTCATCCTTGGCAGCTGGAGAAAATCAAAAGTAGTACTTTTGCTTGCACTGAAATTAACTACATGTGGTTTGAAAGTTTGCAGGCGCCCTATCCAAGACTGCAAACTGCAGATTAAAGTTTTCTTTTTCTTTTTTTTTTTTTTTTTTTCCCCTTTCTTTCATTTTAGGTGTTTCTTACTGCATGCAGCAGCATTTACTGCTCAGAAATCTGCTCGTACTGGCAGTTGCCTTTTCCTTTTAACTTTCATTTCCTTATGCAAATTACTTTGAGACTAGAATCAAACCAGATGTTTTTGGTAAAGTATTAATATTTGATCTGTCTTTTCTGTCTAAGTGTTTAACTACAGTAAAATGGAATAGTTTGGCTGTTGCTGATGAAGTTATTCTACTTTGCACTAACTTACTGTCTGACCTTGATTAGATTTGCAGTCTTGTTCCTCTTTCCTTTCCCCTCAACCCCAACCTGTCCCACTTCACAAACAAAATGAAGTCATGGCCACGGCTGCCTTTTTTGAGCATTCTCATTTAAGAGACAGTCCTTACAATACATGTTCTCTCAGCAGGAATTGATATGTATTTTGTTGACCCTTACTGATGGCAAATGTTACTGCCAAAATGCAAGTTCCTTATATCAGGGACTGCATTTTACCCAGTCACTCTGTGTCTTGCCATAAAACTAGCTAACTTGTAAAGGAATACTATCACTTAATATTTTAATTCTCCATAATCAAATGCTAATTTTAATATTCTTACCTGTTAAACAGCCAGAGAGTTAGTTACTCCCTGTTGTCAGATAAATTCAGTTGTATAATTGTAAGAGAATCAAGAATGGGGAAGAAATTGTGCTCTGCCATATAGTGTAGGCAAGATTTTTCGACTTGACTGGATGTTCAGTCTTCTGCTGTGTTCCTATATTCCTGTGTTCCTATGTTCCTATCTGTTTGGCTTTCCAATTTCAAAAGGAGGTCAGATATATTTTTTAAAATTGGTATTACTGTCTTGCTAGAAATCCAAGGAAAGAGAAATTTGTACTATTGCTATAGGTACATTGTTGCTGGCATGTGCTTTGAAAGCAGCAGTTATAGCAGTGATGGACAGTTTTTCACAGGAAGATGAAGATGTTATTTGATTTAAATTGCAACAAATGTTTAGGCTAGATATTAYGTTTGATGGTAGGAATTGCATTCTTTTAACTTTAGGCAACTGAACTGTCATACTTGAGAATTTCAGGACCTTAGACTGGGGAATATCTCAGAGGAATGCTCCAGAGCTGAATATGTGTCTGTTCTTGGGCTGAATTGAAATAAAGAGGTAAGATCTGTGTTTTCTTTGATCACTATAATACCTGATTTTGCATAAACATATGAAAGGTTCTATTATGTAGAAAGCGCAACCTCTCATCTTGTTATGAATAACTTAGCATCCTTTTCTATAGACAGATCCTCCAATCCAGGCCTCAATTCCAAGTGGTGCACAGAACTCGAGCGTCTCAAAGCATCAGGTTCTGGTAGTATGGTCGTGGTTCAATGAAAGGTGATTTAACTGTTTTGTAATCCAGTTCTGGCTGACTTTTGAACCAGCCCTGATTTTATTGTCCCCTGGAAGTTCAGATTTGACACACAACCTTCCAACTCCAAAGCAAAATTTGCTTTCACTCTGTGTCTAGTTTTATTAGCCCAGCTGTCAGCAGGACAGTCAGGTCTAAGGATGAAAATAGGAGATTGTGAACTGAGATATTTCTGTAAGGCTTCGACTTTTTTGGAAAGTGTTGGGTTTTGCAAGGTGTTGGTCCTTACAGATTGATAAGAATAATCATTTGTGAAATGCTGTCTTCCCTGTTCATCCTCTTTGTTCTCTTTATCTGTCTGGGAGGATTACAGGCACATTTTATCATTGCTTCTTCTTGCTGTTTGTGCAGAGCCCCCAGGCCAAGAGAAAATGAGTGAAGGTGTATCTTTTTGTTTTTGTGATCCTTTCCAGAAAAACTAACTCTTCTTTTTCCAATCACAGAGCTAAGCTGTCTTCTCACCTTCTTATATTTCTGTTTATGTCAGAATAAACTTTTTCACCTAAATCTACAAAAAAGTGACCAAGTCTGAGAGCACTTCATATGTGCCTTTGTTGTTCTTCCTGTGTTTCAAAAGCACAATCCTCCTCTGTCACTTAAGTATGATTGGGCACTTACAACCGGACACGGCAAGACATTTTGTAGAATAGCATGACAGACTGCAGTTGTCAACTGCAGTTGTCTTCCTAGATTCATGGCAATGAACATGATGTCATTCTTTTAGTTCAGCAAGTTGATAGGGATGCAGTAAATGCATACATTTTGCCCTGTGTACTTTGTGCAGAGAATTAATATGTGTTGTTATAACCAGACATGATAGCGACAAGGGGATAATTAACTATTTCTGAAATCAAAAAGGCAAAGCTTAAGTAAATGTTGGCACAACTGATGCTTCAGAAGGATCTGTTCTGCTCCAGTCCATAAATAATCTCTGTATTAAATATCTCCATATATCTGTCCAGTGGACTACAGAGAATAAAGTAAAATCATATCTAGTGCAAATTCAGTGAGCTCAGAATGTGTTACTAGGACTGATTTTGACACATTACATAATTTATAGGACTGGGACTGTCTCATGGGCACATTAAAATAATATTCTTATCTTCATTTTAAAGCAATCAAACTCCCACTAAGATGACATGACAGCCAAAAATAATCAGCATAAGATAGCAAGCATCAAAAATAAATATGAAGATGGCTAAGTCTTCTTTGTGATTTAGTCCTGCTTTGCTTGGGCTTAGCACAAGGACATAGAATATAACAGCTCATTCTCATCTGTTAGCCCCGTTAACACCCTTGAAGGACACTTCAGAGTGAGTCATGGGAGCAATGGAGCAGCAGTAGCAACACTGGATTTCCTCTGCTTTGCATGTCTATATTTATCTTAGCTTCCTCTACCTATCCTTTCTCCTTCACTCAGGAAGGAAATAYTTAATAGCTGGAATATCCTTATTTGTTGCAATTTCATCTCTGTAGTTTACAAATCAAAATATCTCCATGTATTCATTCCAATTTCCTTGCTAAGTTTTGTTTGTAACATTGGAAAGAAAATAATATAAGGGAAAAAAACATATTGGAATTACTGGTTGAAAAGACATTCAGCAGGTTTTGGTGCAATGCTTACCTTAAGTGGGCTGAGCACTGTTTAAGCACAAGTGCCTGGCACCATGCACTGGGTCTATCATGACACTATCAACAATATTTAAAATAGTCTAGGAGTATGCCTTTGAGTGTAGGGAGGCATGTATGTACCATCCCCAGGTGAGAGGTAGTTAGYGATGTTCATATTTGCTTCAAGTTGATTGACCCTGAAGTATATCAATATGTTTCTTAACATGTAGCTATCTCCTCGTAGTTTTTATATCTCTTCCTATCTTTTGTAATTAGTCTTGAGGGTATAACATTTAGTCACTTAGCCTGATGGCACTCAGTGAATTCAGAGATACCTGCAGCCAATCTTCAGGAACTTGCAATCTTACTTATATTTATCTCAAAGTAATTTATTTTCATATATTATATAGTATTTGTTTTGCTAATATCTGGGTCTCTGTAAGTAGGTGGAATAATAAATAATCTGTGTTCTCACCATCTACTGTAACGTTTTGCTTAAACTGATTCTTCATTTCAATTTCAGAGCTGCTTTGAATGCATCATCCACATGGGTTCCTTAACACTTTTACTGTTTGTGTTCCAATGTGTGGAGAAGTTTGGGATACAAAGGTGAACCTGTCAGTGGAGAAGAAGAAAGATGCTGCAGGAGGGCACATACAGATTGTAGAAGAGCTCCATTTCTAAACTCTGCATAAAATCTATTGGTTTCTTCCTCCCCAGGCAGTCATGAATATCAGCTAGCAGTCATATACTGATACTTCTTTAATAACTAGATATTTCCTTCTTTGTCTCTCATAAGCAAAAAGACTTTTTTGCCACCTCTCTTCAGCAAATACGTACAGGACTGTAGTGCCTATTCTGGTCCAGAAAACACCTCTGCTCTACTAGCTAGCAAGTCACTCTTCATTTTGGAGTGCCTGTGCAGTCTTGTGCTACTAACAGCCATACCTTTCTTCAGATCGTCACATCTACAAAACCTCCCTATTTTCCCTTTCCCAAACATGTGTACTTTTCCTTCCCCAAACAAGTGCCAGAATCTGGTATGTGCACAGAACGGTGCCACTTTCATTGCTACTTTGTGAAAAGGAGGAAAGATATATGAATACATATCAGGGAGCCTCCACTTTAATTTGGTGGTGGTCAAAACCATATGGTTGATGACAAACATGCTCTTGTTGCCTCCCAAGTATTCTGGGACCGGTTTCCTACAAATTCTTTGTCCTTGTCTAATTTCTCCTGAAAGAGTATCCCAAGCAACTGCTACCTGCAAATACCTTTAAAATCTCTTACGATATAAAGTTCTTCTGATCAAATTGGTGTGGCTGCTGTTTGCATATGAGTTTATTTTGTTTTTATATGCTTTTTCTAAGCATACTGCATTTCTGAGCATACAGCAGTGGGGTGTATTGAAAGCAGTGAGGTAGGACTATTCTGAGTCACGGTGGTGTCAACCACTGTCTTCCACAGAAATACTTAAGTTTCTGACTCATTCCGGCCTGAGAACCTATTTGCAATTAGCCATGTCATAAAAGGGTCCCAATGTTTCAGCAAGAAAGAACATCCTGAAGAGAAGGCCTTAATGGGAAAATCCGTCTTCTTTGTAGTTTTAGGGACAAAGCTATTTGGTTTTTTGTCACTTATCAGTGAAAACTAGACACAGTGTGGGAGAATGTCTGGACCATGTTCAAAAATGGTTTGCTGAGCACTTTGGAACTGCATTAGCACTAGGATTTCTGCAACTTTTGTATCCCTGTGATTGTTCAGTAAGCTAGGAGCATTTTCATCACTCAAAATGAATATTTTGATCTAATAAAAAAGGAAAGCATACTTCTAAACTGAATTTGCTACACATGCAAATCAATGKGTGGGACTGAGAGCAGAAATGACAGCAGATTGAAGTAGGACTAATTGAGTCAGGTCCTGATTCTAAAGCAGCAAGGTTGAAGCCATAGGGGCACTACTGCTGCTGCAGGCTATTATGATAAAGGCTATTATGAAAGACTGCAGAATGGTTCTRAATCTTCTGTTACTATAGAAAAGTGTCTAATTCCTGAAACGCCCTTGGATAAAATACCCTATACTTTTGAAGTTAAGTACACTCACTGGAGTGAGACTGGAGAAAGTGTGCATATGAGTGTTTTTCTTTGAACCATGCCCTCAGCTGTGCTGAAAACACAATATATGTTTCCTGTACAATGACTGTTCCATTACATATTTATGGGTAAATCAGTACCCAAAGCCCTTTGGCAAAAGCTAGTGATCTGCTAGATGAAAAAACGCCCTGTAATTTGCTATTGGCATCACAACTCATGGGATTTTAATCTTATTCACAAAATATATATATTTAAACAGAGAATCTTCTTAAAAATGGTAAAACCACATGTAGGCAAACACTGACTAGACCATTTACCGCATCCTATGCAACTCACAACTCTAAAAAGAATCTCTTTTGCTCCCTTTCTCTCTTTTTTTTTTTTTTTTTTGGTATGTTTTTTCTGTTTTAGCAGAAATATGCTTGTTTGGACATGAGTCTAGACATACTGATTTGAAGGGAACAGGTACATTCCACATCTCCTGCCAAAAAATCTAATGATTCCCCAGTTAGGGTTGCTGCTGGAAAGAGCAGACTGGACTGAAYGACTCTGGGCTATTGAGCTGTGCAGGATAATTTGACTTTTCAGATGGGAGAGTAGTATTCATATTAAATTAAAAAAGAAAAATGGAGACATCCATTGAAGGAAGCACTTAAGTATCTCTCTCTGGAAATATTGTGCTTGAAAGTCAATGTTTTCAGTGCAGTGTATGTTCTAGCAGAGATGCCTACTTGAAGGCCTATCTTGGAGGCTTCATGCATTTTATCAAATAGCTGTTTAAAATAAAATAAAATAAAATAAAATAAATGTACTCTTGAAGCAGAGGTCAAAAATTAGGTTTTTCCTATTTCCCAGAGAGTGCCCTAAGTGGTTTGACTGGAAAATGACATTCCTGGTCCACTAAATCTTGAATTTCTTTCTGAAGCTGGAACAGCTCCAGAAGAAAGAAATGAACATTTTCTCTGTATATCATTTCTTTGAAAAAAGAACATTTCTTCAGCCTCAAATGCTCTATACATCTGCCTCTTAGAGCCCTCTCCCAGACAATGAGGGAAGAGCAGGTGAGCTACTTTAGTTGAACCCACACAGAGTTCCCACTTCTTGCGTGAATATGCTAATTATGGAGCTATTGGTTTAAAAACGAGAAAAAAAAGGAAAARCAAAAAGTAGATAAAAGCACATATCTATGCTGCCATGCTTTAAAAGAAAGGTATGATTATGCTTCTCCTTGAAAAAAATAATTAAAAAAGACAATTGTAGATTTTAGACTGTGCATCTTATTTTATTCTACTATCTGTGTTTAACCAAAGCTCACAGAGTTACACTTTTGAGACTCAAGACTCCTAAGGATTTAAGACAGTATTGCTTACAGGTGCTGGTGGCCTCCAGTCATTGCTCTGCTGCTTTTGGGGACCATTCCTCCCCCCACACAAACACAGAGGACTAGGATGAAGGACATAGGCCTGAAAGTAGTATTCTCAGTCCTGTCAGTAAATAACATGTTTTGGTAGAGCAGATRTATCCCATGTATCAAGACTGGATTAGTTGGCAGGTGTTATAGACATGGCTTATGTCTATAACTTGGCTTTATAGACCTAAGACCCTTTAGCAGAAATGAGGACTGCTGGGGAAAAATGGATCTATCTATCTAACAAAGAGGAACATGACCATTTTTGTCAACAGGGTTGCTAATCAGCAAGGAATGCTTTGAACCCTCATCACAATCTTAAGTAAYGGAACATGCAACAGAGCATGGGGCATGGCATTCTGGGAAGCTCTCATATTCATTCCCCTTCTGAATAACTTCAGAAACAAGTGGAACTGGAAGTCCATGCAGTCTCAGACCAAGACCACCCTGGGACTGCAGAGAAAAGGAGGGATAATTCTCAAGATTGCAGAGCTGCAGTGGGTGGATACAGGCTGGTTAGGAGGGACAGCCAAAGACAAGGCAGGGGTCACCTTCTGTGAAGCAGAGCATCTCAAATGTGTGGAGCTCTGCACTGCAGGAAGGCAAGGCCTGGCTTAGAACCTATGTGTCAGGATGAGAGGGGAGGCCAACACASGGAGTAGTTTGGTAGGAGTCGCTACAGACTATCCAATCAAGAAGCGGAGCCAAATAAGGCTGTTTTCATTCAACTGAAGGACACCTCATGAAAGAAACCACAAACCATAATGATTCATAGGTGACTCCAGTATTTGCTGGAAGGGCAGGAGAGTTGGATGCAAGCATTCCAGTGTTTGGGACAATTTTTGGTATAGATGTTGGATGGACCAATAAGGGGAGGGGTTCTGTTGGACCAGCTGCTTATGAACAAGGAGCAACTGGTTGGAAATAGGACAGCCTGTGGTAGTCTTGGCAGAAGACTCCATGAGTTAGTGGTGGTTCATATCCTGTGGGAAGTGAGGAAAGTTAGCAASAGAGTCCAAATGGTGGGTTTAATGTATACAGACATGTATTTCTTCACAGAACTTTGCAGGCAAGATCCTGTGGGAAGCTGCCCTGAAGAATAAAGGAACCCAGGAAATCTCGCTGTTCACCAAGGATAATCACCTCAAAAACACAGGAATGATCCATCCTACTCCATGAAAAAGTGAGCAAGTAGGAGACCAGATTGACTGAGTGAGGAATTCTTGGCTGGGCTCAAATGCAAAAAGAAAATATACAGGGAGTAGAGGCAAGGATGGACTAAAAAGGAGAAATATAGAAGCATCAGCCACACATGGGAATAAAATTAGAGGAGATGAAGCTTTTCTGGAGTTGAAAATAGATAGGCATGGAAGTGGTAGTAAGAAAGACTTCAGGTACACTGTCATCAAGGAAGATAACCCTGAAAATTCCTGTTATATGAGGAAGGCAATTTACTGACAAAAGACTTGTAAAAGACTGTAGTATTCAATGCTATCTTTGCTTCAGTCTTTACTGATAAATTCTGCCTTCGTGCCTGCAAAATTTCTGTGTAGGAAAAATTATGTGAGAGGTGTACTGCCCACAGTAGAGGATGACCAAGTTAGGCTGACATAAGGGATCTGGCCATATACAATCCATATAGGATTCATAATCCTGTAAAGGAACCATAAATAAATTCTATAAAGGATTATATATATAAATCCTATATATACATATCCCATATATAAATCTTATAAAGGAACCATAATCCATAAAGGAATGGAAAAAATGCATTTGAGAGTGGTGAAAGAGCTAAATCTGTTTGAAAAGTGATAGCCACTGGAGTAGATCAAATAAACAAATATCACATCCTTCTTCAAAAAGCAAGAAAGAGAATCTGCGGAATTACAGACCTCACCTCTACAGAAATAGCTTCTCCCAGAAGCCGAATCCTGTCACATGGAGGATGAGATGGTGACTGGAGACAGTCGGCATGGATTCATCAAAACTGCCCAGACAGATCTATGATTAGATGAGGAAGGAAAAGTGGATGTCATTTACCTTGACTTTAGCAAGGTTTCCCAACACTGTCTCCCAGAGTATCCTTGCAGTCCAGTCAGGGATATATGGACTTGATGTGTAGACTACAGAGTAGGTGAAAACTGGCTGGACGAATGTGCTCAAAGACTAGTGCTCAAAGACTAGGAAATGGAAATCCAGCTGGCAGCTGAACACTGGTGACTTTCCTAATTGGGGTTGTTCTTGGAGCTGATACTATTTAACATCCTTAACATCCAGACTTTGGGAGTCTGGAGGTGTGTCCAGATGATGCCCTGAGGTTCCCCCCACCAAAAAAAAAAACAAAACAAAAAAAAACAAAACAAAAAAACCCCCACCTATTCTAAAATTCCATTCCATTGCTGGGACTAGATTCCTAAAGTGAGATACTGTGATATGAGGGCAGGAATCATCTCACCTATCTGAGATTGGATGAGATTTATTTGTTTCTGGGGTGGGCAGCATCTGATAGAGAGGCAATCTAATACTATATTGAGGCTAGCAGAGAAAATTACAAAGAAAAAATTTAATATTACTGTATGGGCTCAGTTAGCTTACTTGATAAAGAAAAACATCTCAAAGTCTACATCCTGTATCCTGTAGAGACAGAATACAAAAAGAATCCTAATTCTCCATTCCCACAGATATTTTTAGAAGGAACAGCCTAAGAGAAAAGTCAGTCTTGCAACATTTGTGAATAAAACTACCACAAGTCTCTTTAATCAATTAGTGAGATTTTTTTCTCTTTCAATCCTTTATTGAACTAGTCATATTAAATTATTTCCAACAGACATGTAATTCAAGAATGATCTGGCTAGTCTGATATATGTTTATTTGAAATACAATGAATAGATCATAGCTCATAAATTAGGTTAGTTTGAAAGAATGACACAAAACAGCAAAAGATGCCTAATAAAAAGACTATTATGTCTTGCAAATGAGTAGCTGACTATTTAATGTCAGGATACTGCAATGTAGAAACTATTGACTATTCATTTAAATTAATGCCTATGGCCAAGTGAGTATTGTTAAACTTCAGCAAATAATCCTTATTGCTTCTCAGACAGTCTAATTCTGGAAAATCATAATGCCTTAGAGGTTAAATGAAAACGAGATAGTAATTATATAATGGTAAGCACTGTTGAATTAACTTCTGATATAAATTCAATAAATGCTAAGATGCTAAGATTCAATAAATGCTAAATACTAAGCTGAGAGAAATGCAGTTGCAAAGAAAAAATGGTAATTCTCAATGTTTCCTTTGATTTTAATGGAAAATACATGAAAGACTGAAAAAAACCTTGCTTTTAAGAGTAGATGGGGGAGAAGAGGGAAAGAATCACTACCATTCTTTTATTAGCATAACTAAGGGGCTTAATATTCTTTAGATCTTGAATCTTTCCTCCATCTTCCCTGACATCATTCCTTCCTTCCTAATGAAGAGTATATATTTACTAAAATAAATATAAGTTTAAACTAGAGAATAAGTGAGTTTTAAAAATCATTTTTTTCCAAGTTAAAATAGCTTTCATTTTCAAATGAAAAGAATTAATTAATTTCTTGATGGTCATTGTCAAATTCTATTCTGCCACCAGAAGTATATATGCTCCTTCTACCAAGAAAGCCATGTTATCTTGAAGTTTTGTCTGTAGTCTAGGATGTGGGGAAATGAGGATGAGGAGTTGCCACTGGCAACCACTCAGAAGCCTGTAAGGGCAGAGTTTACTCATTGTTATTGATCTTGGAAATGGTGGAGTTTGGACATCTCGTTCTTTACTTCTATGAGTGATGATTCAAGACTCACCAAAACTTCTTCCCACATTTACTGGATTGTGCATTGTGTCCTTTTTTAATGATTGCCAGATTTCTGGGAGATGTCTGATGTCTGCATGAAGTGTTCTAGATACTACTTTTTCCATGCTTTAGAAAAAAAAAAAAAAAAGTATTTTTGTCCATAACATAAAAAATGGTACAAGAAAAGAGCATATTTAGCATTGGCAAATTGTTGAAGTGCACAGAAGAATGTAAGGTAAAGAACTATATTGGTTTTAGCTTTATCAGTCCAGAAGCTTTTCATTCAAAAGCTTAGCAGGCTCCAAGCTGAGCTGCATTGGCTCTGGTTCTCCTCCACCATTGGGCTGGAGCTGCAAAGGACATAGCAAGGTATTGCTATAAGAGACACGTTTACTTGGGCAAGGGAATGCAGCAAAGACCAGCTGTGTATGCAGGGAGGTAGCTGAAATGAATACACCTATGACATTGCATGGCAAGTACCTATTAGACCAATAGATTTATCTGTTTCCGTTAATACTAGTTCAATATGGTAGATGCTCCTTAACTTACAAATGCTAAATGAGAAACATTCAGTGCTTCTTTTAAAAGGAATTGAATTCCCTCGTCCTCCTCCAGATCTGGCTCATAGTCCATGTTTCTTTAATAAAACTACACAGACTGACTAGGTACTTTGTGATTAGCATGCAGTGCTGTACTCATTTGCAGCAAGCTGCATCGTGTTAGTACATTGCGTAACTCTCAGAGTATGCAATATCTCACTCTTCTTCCTGCATCTTTATATTTTTTGACACATCTACCTTTAATAATCTCTTTCCAGAAGGGTTAGCCATATCTGTCACCAAATGCCTCTTAATGGCTCTTTTTTTTTAGTGTGTGGTAGACTTCTGCTCGAAAAAGGATGCTCAAAGAGCAGATAACATCCAAAGTAATTGGGGAACAATTTATTAGCTTTAGTATTGAGATCATAAAAACTTTCAGGAAAAAAAAAAGATTTATATCTGTTTGAAAGTTCCCTGAATTCATTAACTATTTAATGTAGATCTACACTTGTGTGCATGTTAAATGTTTGTCAAGTGGGAGGCCAGCTATGGGGATGAATAAGTAGAAGAACTTATGCTATATGTTTCCCTTGGTAGCTGATTTGCATTTTTTTATAAAGAGATTTTTATAGACCTTAATATTTATGCACATGATTGAATTCAATTGGCTGCTGTCTGCACCTCTTAAGCAGGAACAAGAGTGGGTGCAATTGCATTTATTTGTAAATAAACTTGATCCAAACAAAGTTGTCAAAATACAGTGCCACGCAGTGCCCTAACTTATAAGGAGGTTAAACACATGCTGTGGTGGAGAGTTGTCCACAGATKCATAGAAATGATTTACAACTTACAAAATGGTGGCTTTTTAGCTGTAGTTAAAAAATTACCACTTGTACTTCTACATGAAATTCACTGACTCCAGCTACCAATAAATCAGTTTGCATTTCCATTTTCTTCCAAATAACCTTCAATGAGGTCACCCAGAAAGAGATCAACAACAATGTTTCATACAGGCTCTGTTGCTGCGGTGGGGATTACAGTATGAGGCATCTTCGAAAGATAACTTGAACATGGTATTTTTTTTTATTTTCTAATAAATGCTGCCTTGGAAGAAGACTTCTCAGCAGAAGCCAGAAATGAATAGTAAATTATACTTTTCCAGTTATGTGGTGTGCATGCTGGTTATGTGTGTGTGKGGGGGAAGATCTGGGGTTTTTGAAACAACATTTGCAATATCATATTGAAAGGTCTGAGAGGAGGCCATTAAACAAATTGTGAATCTTATATGTGGAGGAAGTATTATGTTCAAGGCTTCAGTGCTTGCTTTGATTAGAGTGCTCTTTGTGGGAGATTTGTTAAAATTTCTTCATGTTGGACACCTGCCAAGCTTAAGGTTTTAATGCTCTGAGAATCTGAGTCACGGAACTGAGGACTTACTGCTCAGAGCCTGTTGACATGCTGAAAGGTAAGTGTGGGAGGTAGTATGTGAGCAAGCAAGAGAAATGGGCATGGAAGTTAATCTCAACATTGTGTGATAATCTTTTGTTTAGTACAAATAATTCTGCAGCTTCAGGTTCTTCATCTATTTATTTTGCTCTCTACAAAAATGAGATTTTTTAGAGATGTATTCTCTTCTTTCAGACAGATGGGAGACTGTTCAGATGTTTGGTATAAAAAAAATGTAGAAAAGTAAGGATAAACCCAGTAGTGACCAYTTTATGACTAACTATAACCTCAGTCCATTATAAAAGTCAAGTGAAATTAATAATTTCAACAGCACAAAGTCTGAGTAAAGTCAACTCTTATGTTGGAGTAATAGTGACTTGCAACTTTTTTTTTTTATTTGCTAACCACTACAAATTTCCCATCTGAATTCCTGATGGATCTCTGTATAATTAATTTAAGCTTTCCAAAAATAGGCTTGCTTTTCTGAGCCACATTTTATGGATCCTGACTGTACAATCTCTTAGTCCTGTGGGAACACAGGCTGAAAATCATTAGATAAGTAGAAATTTTGTCGACAGTAAGAAAAACTAATTTTATATAAAACCTTCAATCAAATCAGCATAATCAATTATTCAATCTTTCTCAGATAAAACATGAAGGGCCCTAATGCACAGGAACTCAAATGCTGGTGATGAGGATAGGTTTGGACAATAAATACAAATCTGCTGAAACTTGAGATATGGTGTAGGATCATGCACAGAACACTGGACCATGAAGTCATGTAGGATAAGATAAATGCCTGCAATTTGTTCCTCTTTGATATGTTAATGTACAATATTCTGTTCAAAGCAGTATACACAGATAGGGACCCATCAGCTGTGAGGAGTTTTTGTCACCAATTTCACCTCAGCTGTAACTGAGCACCTTTATGCTCCAAGTGACTTCAGGGRGAAGATGTGCAGGTTAGCCTCAATTGCTTTCAGTGGTAGGTTTCCACTGCCCTAATAAATGCTGCCTCTGCTTTAGCATAAGTGATATCTTTTTGGTTGGGAGTGGAAGTGGAGAATGTGATCTGATTCGTGATATCTCCCTCTGTTCTTAGGTCTCCTGAGGTTCAGGCCCAGGCCCAAGCTCTTTGCCTAGCTTGCAGTTGTTACCTCCTCTGTATCACATTTGTTCCCACCTCTCTCCCAAAAGCTTTTCACTCTCAAACACCTCCTCTTGCCACAACGTGACATGCAACACCCTGGCCCCGGCTCCCTCCTTTCAGAGGCTTTAAATGGAGAAGATTTGTGTGGAGAACTTACAAACAAGAAGTATTTTGCTCTTAGGAAGTCACAGTCAATACCTGCATATTTTGTGGCTCACCAGACGACTAAGTGATATGTTCCCCCTACCAGTCCATGGCTCTGCTGGCTTCTTTGGGCACTATCTTTTCAATTCATCCTTGCTCCATGATAAGAAATGGCACTGCCAGGAAAAGAAATACTGGGTTAGCTCATGGGCTACTGTGGCGAGCACATTTCCAGGGGCTGAGGGTACAGAATTGGCTTCACTACTGATCAAACTCTCTCTGACACAAGTCACAGCTGGTTTTCGTGACACCATTATATACAGAGCGCCCCTCAACTGGTGAGCGTGAAGAGCTTGATTGCAAGAGTGGATTTGGCAGAATAAATTGGTCTACTTCTTCACTAATTTTAATCTTCCAGAGCCTGTTTGTGCTGGCTGGCAGCCTTCCCAGCTGTTTTGCACTTGAAAGAGAGAGGAGCCTCCAAAAAAAGCCCCTCAAAACCCAACTGTTGAGATAATCCTTTTAATACCCCTGAACTGGCATGCCCGCTCCTCTGCCTACTTGCAGCTGTAAAGAATGTTTGCAATCCAGACAATTTTTCCTATTAAGTTACAAGTTTCAAAACAGACCAATGTGGGGTTGAATAGCAATAAATAAGGGTATTTCATATAAGAAGAAGGATGGTTGATATTAACAGATGTTCTGAAAAAGTTATTTATGAATTGTGAAGAACTGAATAAAAATAGAGGACAAAACCCATCACTATTTAAATAGAAAAATATGTGTACCTAAACATCTGTTTCTAAACTGTTGTCRATGAGTTTGGAGGAATTTGTTGTTTAGTGGGGCAACATAGTAATTCTGACATTTTCTCTAGAGACTGAAGAGATGAGGACATGTTCCTTCAGCCTCCCTTCTGGGTTTGATCTAYTCCCCCTAATGCCAAGGTCAAATCCCACGGTTCTTCTCCCACTCCTGGAGATGTCACAACCTTGACATGCTCCATTGCCCCTTTCTGAATCACATGTGGCTGCAGCTGCTCAGCATATACATGCATGAATTCACTCAATTTCAGTGGGGAATTTTTAGCTAAAGCCTGCATATTATAGTTTTTGAAGAAAAAAGAAGAGATAAAGAAGGGAAATGGGACAGAGGGAAAAGACCTAAAACTTCTCTTAAATACCATTATAAGTACAGCTTTATTTCAAGATTCTTCAGACAACAAAAGGGCTGTTTAATTCCACTGCACCTTTTAAATTTTAATCTAAATAAACCTTGCCCTAAAGCAGAACAGGAAATGACTCTTCCTTTTGATTATTTCTGAGGTAAATCTTTCAATATGTTCCCTAAGTTCTTTAATTCTTATTTTAACTTTCCAAGGCCAATACTTCTGCCTCTCTGGCATCTGCTCTTCTTCAGGCTTTTAATTTGTCTATTGCGGGACAGTGTCCCAGCAGGGAGGGCATCCATCAGCACCGGGACAAGGACATTCAAAGGAAGTTTTTTTCCAGTGAAAAGAATGTGAACTCAAGCACTGAGCTTTGCAGTTAGTCATTGAAATCAGACAAATACAAACAGCAGAAGAGATACTAAAGGTATTTACGTGTTTGCCTATTTTATAAGTGCAGACCTTATACATACATAAATATACACACACATAGAGACTCATATGTATATATTCAAGGCCTATTTCTTCTTCCATGGGAGCAGAGGGAATTCTCCCATGGATTTCGCCTTGTACAACAGGGATATTTACAACTTAAAAACATTAAGGCCTTGGCTGACATGCTTAACCATCTGATAAGCCTGTTGAGTTTGTGGGGCTTCTTCACATGCTTAGAGCTTGGCATGTGTGAAAATAATTGACTGTAGCGGGGTCACAGGCCTCAGTTCAACTCTAATAAGTTCAGTGGAAAGATTCTTTTTGATTTTAAAAAGAGTTGGATGGCTTTGCAGCACATCTTTTTCATGCTCATGGGGCGCGAGCCAGCCGTCCTGCAGGAACATGTGGTGCATGTTAAAATGTGCAGAGATTGTGAGAACAGTAGCGGCCTCTCGCCGACAACACTTACCCAGATTGATTAAAAAACAGAAATAAGAAGGCATTTATGGATTAGCAGGAGGCAGCAAGCATGAAAGCATTCCCRAGAGCACAGCGGAGAGGTAGGTGTGGTGCTGGAGCTGTGGCGCTGGTGGGAGMGTGCTGGGGGAGCCCAGGAGGCCAGTTAAAGATAAGCTCAGTATTTGGATGTCTYGGGGAGGCAGCTGTGTTGTCACGCCCCACATACACCTGGGAGCRCGGGGAGAACCAGTTCTGCACAGAGCTGACGCCAAGCGGGATGAGGAGCTGCATCCATCCGTCTCGGAGACGGGGACTTGGCACCCGCCACGGCCAACATTCTGGGGAGGAAAGCGCATGCTGCTGCGGCGCAACGGCAACTGTGAAACTATCTCCACTTGGATGTGTTGACATGAACCTTGTTGGAAAGGCCTTGTTTACAAGAGTCTTGAATCACCTCAAGAATATTATTGCAGTCTGCATTGCCATTATCCAAGTACCGAGGGCTGCTGGCTGTGGCAGTGCAACGAGGACGTGTCACCCAGGTGTTTTGTACGGTGGAGCACCCACTGAGCTGGACGGGATGTAGGAAAGGGATGTGATGCTGCTCCATCTTGCACTCAGTTGCTCCTTGGATGTTACTTCTAAGCATTACTCCACCAAAAAAAAAAAAAAAAAAAATCTGCAGAGGAYAATACAGTAATGCAGTTATAATGGGATGGCTTAATAGGGATGATAGAAATCACAGGTAAATGATGGTTGTTTAGGGAGTTGTAAGTACCTATGACATCTGCAGGAAATGGATTGCAAGGATTCCCCGATGAGTAATTGAAGGAGATAAAAGGACATAATTAGGAACTCAAGTGGACTGAATGAATATTTTGAAATTTTCAAGGGAGGAAATGAAGAAAATCAAAAACATTGTTTTGACCTGTTCTATAGGGAATGAGAGAAGTAAGAAAGGAGGACATTTACACTGGCTGATGTAGATGATGTTTCAAAGAGACAATAAGGTATTAAATAGAAACGAGTATCAGATCCCTTGTAGTGTGTTACATTCAAACATAGATTCAGTAAAACTGAAAAATAGACCATAGAGGTGAAGAAAGAACACACAAAAACAATAAAACTTAAAAGTGCTTGTTATCCATATTTCATACAGGAATAATGTAGTTTTCTGAGTGGGTTTTTTTTCGATGGATTTTAGATATCTGACCCTTCAAATGTTCTCTACAGTATATTCCACCATTTTTTGTCTCCTCAAACTGAAARGTCTATGGTGGTACTTTGCTTTCTCCTGTGAATATTTCCATCTCTTTATTCTCAGGTCTCAGAGAAAAAAAGAAATAGTGTCTTTTCCTCTGATGAATAATTACCCCTTTCTATTATTYTTTCATTTGTAAAATAGTGATAGTGTTTCATCGTGTCTTTTCCACAAGCTCTCTTCTCTTGTACTTTATTTGTTTTTTGGTGCTTTGTGACAGTCTAGTTCACACTCATGGAACTGAAGTTACTTTCTTCAGCAATCTCCCTAACATTTTGCCTCAAAAGATACAATAACATATAATTTGATTCCTTTTTAGTTCAAGGCTCAAATAAGGCTTCACAAGAGCAGAGCATAGGAAGGCCCAAAGACAACAGATACTGCTCTCACTTTCCTCCAGGCAATTTTTTAAAATAGAAACCCTTACTCGAAATGAAACCCTCCCAAGAATCATGGTAAGACCTGACATCAAGAACATTCTGCTCTGTGCTTATGTGTGCCCTCCAACCAAATCCATCTGACATTGACACAGACCAACAGCGCCAAAGGGCAATGTCCAGCTCTTGTCCCCTCTTAGCACCCTTCCCMCCCTGCTTCCTTCTACAGCTTTGGAGCATCTATGGTTCCATTTCCTACTTATTTAGGGTTTCAGTTGAGTTGGCTGGGATGATAGGAAGTATTTGGTAGGCTAACGATCTCAAGTGGTGATGTTGTGCAATGTTTGCTTAATAGCCTTGGTAGAAACATGCTGTTTATTTTGTTACTCAATTAGAAATGATAGGTCGTTTAAAGTTTAGAAATTTGGTTGATAAGTGGGAAGATAAAGGTAATAATATTACCTGCCAGAGAGGGTAATCTAAAACTACCTGGACTAAAGAACAGCTAGAGCCATGTTACATAATTGTGCTGGGCGTGGGAGGAGGAATACAATGCTTTTTATTACCCAGATGCAATGAGGCAAAGAAGTCCAGTTTCTCTTTGATAGGGACTAGGTTATAAATCCCATGCCTCTGCTCGGTGTTTGGCAAGGAAAAGTTTCTTAATGGATGCTATATCCACTCTTAACCATTCTCAAGTGTCTGCTGTTCAAATTATACTTTACATTATTAATATTTAAGAGATTAATATTTAAGCTTTGTGAACATATGCTCTTTTGGCAATGGGAAGGTGCTATATAGCTTCACTGTATGTGAATGAGATTTATTCTTCTGCCAGGGGATATTACTGAACTAGCTGTGGGGCTATCTGTTTTGCTTTTTATAACGATGCCATCACTAATAATCCAGCTACCTTGGAAAGAATAACCAGCCAAATCTCCAAAGTTTTCCCTGAAGTCTCTGAAATCCCCCAGTGGTGTTTATACTATAATATCTCATTCTCTCAAGGATGTGCCATGAAGTGTGCTGCTGTTACAGCAGGGTCAGAAGCTTTGGAACTAAGCTGTGGCCTTTCAGGGAGCTTCAAGCTCTTGCAGCATTGCTCTGCAAGGTCGGTGGAGGCTCACTGAGGTCCAGGGCTGTGTCCCCCACCYACCCAGGCTGTATCCTCACATCTTGTTAAAATTTCAGTGGGGGAAATAGAGAGGAAAAAAAATACATTTCATAAATTGGTTAGCTCTGTTAGAAATGGCATAAGTAAGAAAAGGCGCTTGTTTATGCTGACTGATACAGAGCCAACAACATCTTAGCAAAAATCCCCCCATCCTGCCCTCAGAACAGCAGTACTGCTATGTGCTGGCTAGTGAAATAGTGAAAACAGCCAATCTCACCCTTTTCCAGGAGGAGAGGCAGCAGAGACCTACAGGAGCCACACTGCAGTCTACTGTAGGTGCATTGTTGTGATTCTTCTGCAGGTGAGTTATTTGGGCCCTTTTCATTTCCCTGCTGCACATCCAACTTCATCTAGGGCTGGGAGATGGGCTGCCCAGGTGAAGGAGGGCAATACCTCAGAGTTGGCACCACAGCTGCCGTCTGGTCCAAGGAGGAAAGGAGAGAGCACAAAAAAGGGAGGGGAAAATTTCTGTTTCCAGATAAACATGTTGAAAGGTTGAAAACAGGGAGAAGCCTGCTTTGCTGTTCAAAGTTTACTTGTTGATAGGGACTCAGTTCTTGGCTGCTTCTGGTTCTTGGATACATTTGTTTAGAATTTGAGGATCTCTACACTCCGATTTTGAAAATTGTCACGTCAAGTGGAGAAAATGGTAAACTATCGGGATGTTCACAGGAGACAACATCTGTTACCAATATCTTATATGGGCTTTCATTCAAATCCATCATCAGAAGTTCTCATGATTGCTTTGGTGTTGTCAACAAGTGTGCACACACAGATGTCTGCTTGCTTATCTGTCTCTATCCACCACTTTTTCTGTTTGTCACTGACACTTCGTAGGATTCATGGCAATATTGTGACTTTTCTTCTAATAAACTGCTAAAACTAAATCCCCACGGAAGAAGGAACTTTATGTCAAAGACTTGTCTGCTTCTGTATTGCTGAAATTCCTTATCTTGTGCTCAAGGGTTATTTTCCTTTTTAAGAAGGCCTAAAATTCAGTCAGAAAAGTTTGCCTCTCATAGTTGCAGTTACTCATATAAAACAACCAAATGACAACTAATGCATTTCCCRCTTTTTCTCCTTTCTCTTTTGTTTTCATTTTGTGATCTCACTGCACCTTGCACAGTTGCTTTACTGTTTTTCTTGGACAGTTAGTTTCTTGTTTGTGCACTTCTTTCATATAACAACAGGAAAGAAAAAATCTTTCGTAATAGAGAGTTGGGAATATGACTATTAAGCCACAGACAATAGCAAGAACTGTTTAGAGTTACATATTATGTGAGTTTATTCAGCTCTTCTTTAACCTATATTGCAGTAGCATTTTGCATTTGTCTGACTTCAATAAAATTTGATTTCATTTGGAAAAAAATTCATTGGAGAAAAATAATATGTAAGGTGCTTTTTGTGAAAGATTATGACATTTTCAGACCAAGATTTTTGGAAAATAAAGAAACTAAAATTTAGGATTTACCAGATCAGACAGTAGTTTAGGTCAGGATTTCATTTGGCATTGGAAGGATTATTAAAACTCTATCCTTTTTGGACATCATAGGTTTGGCATATTACCTTTCATTTAACAAATGTTAGTGTGAGAACATCACTAAGTTTTAACAAGGATTTTTAGAATTATGCAGAACTTCTAAAAAATATTTGAAAATTTCTTTTAAATAGATTCCATGAAAGTAGTGACATGATCTTTATTTCTACTTTTCTCCCTCTCTGTCCCAAGACCATCCTCTCTAATTGCTGAAAAACAACACGGCACATGCATTCAGAACCAAAGGAAAAAGTCTTACCCTCAACATTAGCATATGATGTGCTATATGAGATATGAGAGTGTTCTCTCCCTGCTACTAGTTCACCCTGCTACTAGTTATAAAATTTGGGCAAGATGTTTTAATTGTGCTGGGCTATAGTTCAGATTAATATTTTCAACTACATTTTCGGTCATCATAAATTAATATTATTTCATTTAAATCAGTGGAGGTCTCGGTCCTGGAGGTGACAGTTGTCACTTTCTTGTGGCATATAAGATGTCCTTAGGCAGACCTCTGCCTCTGAATGCCCTTCCAGAGGGGCAGGGCTCTCCTTTGCAACCTCTATTAAGTCTGCCAGCCCTGTATAGGTGTCACCTGAGAGAGAACTACAGACCTACATCCTGCTGATAAATCAGTCCTGTCTCCTGAGAGCTTAAATTATACTGTTAAATGCACATTTGAAATGGGACAGATGGATTAGAAGTTTTAAAATACTTCCAGAAGAGCTTTGGAGAAAGTTCTTGTACTGAATTTTTAATTAAAATCACTTGTCTTTCCAATTCATTTCTATTCCATTTCTACTGGACAGCCATATATCTTATTTCTCTTTTGTTTTAAGAATAGTTAGTGGGTAAGTCCTGGCAAAAAGCCTGACCTACAGTCACCAAGTAATACCATCAAGGCTGATGTATTAACTGTCTGGTTAACCTGTAAGGTTAATAGGAAGATGCTCTTAGCTAACTATGTCATATCCTCGCTAATCCATAATACTGGGACATAGCAAAGGTTTGGAAATATTCTTCAGCACAGTGCAGGGAACATACTAAAGATTTTTTTGCTTATAGTGGAACTAGAAGGTTTAATAAAATTTAAAACTGCTATTTACTTTCTTCTCTTCTTCTAACATTTTCTTGGTGTCTCCTCCTGCTATGTAAGTTTTAATGTTGAAATTGTCAATATAAGAGGACTTAGACTTTAGGATATTAAGACATAGTTCTTCATGTTCTAAAGATGACTTGAACTAGATAAATAAAAAAGATAAAAAGATAATTAAAAATACAGAAACCTCATCTGGCAAATGGGAGTTCCTCCATCCCCTGGGAAGATTAGGATAAACCCTGAAAAACAAGATTTTCTATCTTTTCCTCACCTTTTTTAATTTAACATTAACTGTTGCAGTACTGGATGTTTTTGTTCTTTTTGAAAACATGATTATTCTTCCAGGTGATTTAGTCCTTTGGCACTGCTAACATCCTGGAGGAACAAATTCCAAGATCAAATTGCAAAACAAGATTTATACTTGTCACTTCCTTATACAGGTGAATGACTCTTTGTTCTTGTCTCATATGAGAGAGAACAGAAACTTAACTTCTTGTAAACTGTTCAAAGGCAGATAGCTCCATTCTTTGTAGTTCTTTTTTCAAGTATTTTTCTTTTAGTGATCATTTTCTGGAATCTTTATTGAAATCTCCTCTGCATGCAAATCTCTGTGCAGATACTGTGCATTCCATTACTGCAAGCTGTTATTTATCTATCTATTTATTTATTTTGACTGACTTGCACTCCATTCTATTTTGTCACTCACTGAAGTGCTCTTTGAGAAGCCTATACAGGGCTGACTGGTTTTTAGATTTTCATTGGACATCAGTTTGTGTTTGGTCTCACTCAGGATACTGGCAGTAGAGTAAAAACAGCATGCTCAGTGATTTTTGAAAACTGTAACCTAATAATTGCCTAAAAACACACACACACACACACATATATATATATATATATATATATTTCCCAATGATTTGGTAAGATTTTTGATTATATTTAGTATTTGTTTGCCTAGTTATTTATGAATGTCAGTGTTATGCTGAAATGTGCATCAATAGGATATTTCAGCATTTGCAGAAGAAAACAGTTCATGAAAGGGTTAAAGGAAGGTATATCAGTAAAATTCCGCCTTTTACTTACACATTTTGAAATCTAGCGGTCTTCACTTGTTTTAAGCACTAAAAAATCTTGTAGCCTTTCATTGCTCTTTCGTTTCCATCTGTACTAATAAAATGAATGGGGATATCATTGCAAATCAAACCACAGAGTCTTTATCACCACCCATACCTCAGCCTTGCCAATCCCCTGCATTCTTTCTGCTTTTCAAACAACTTGGTGCCTTGCTTTTCCAGGAGGAAGCTCTGCCAGCCAGGGCTTACAGTTGGACTCAATGATCTTGAAGGTCTTTTCCACCATAATGATTCTATGATTCTATGACTCATGAAGGCAGTTGGCCTCAGGCTATGCCAGGCTGGTGGTGAAGTTAAGAAAGAAGCAAAAACACTGTTTAGAAGAGAACATCTGTACTCTCAAGCCATTTTCTGCTGTCATTTTAAATAGCTTTTCATCTTGTTAATTAACAGCTCAAGCTCAAAAACAGATCAGTTTTCTGCTCTTACCACCCCTATAAAATGTTAACCTATTGATTAAAACTTCTCTCTCATCCCTTCATTAATTTCTTCACAGACAACTTATGCCATTTCTTTTTCATAAAGGTATTGCAGGTGAGCTAAGATCGCTCCTAGCATTCTCCTACTAACTTTCCCACACTGTAGACAGCAATCCTTATCCTGCTAATCAACTTGCAAAGTTGTAATTCTTATGACCTTCTCCCTCAGATTTGACTCTCCATTTCTCAGAGGTCTCTGCACCTATCCCCAGATATCCAGGGAATCTTAATGAAGCCTTGGACCACATACTAGCTGTAAATAACCATTTGAATGTATTCTGGAACTATATTTGTTCTTTTTTATCTGTCACCGTTGCCTTGCATTAATAACTCAAAGCTATCATGACATCAAACTGCATAGTCTTGCATAACTTGCACTTTGCTTCATCCTGCTTACTTTCCTTTACCAAAAAA